>NC_136799.1:39862735-39968614 GCF_951216825.1 Electrona antarctica
ACGTTCTGAACATGAAAGATGTTCTCTATTCGTCACACAAAGAAGTACATAATGGCTTAAGTGGTTAATGAACACTTTGACTCCTCAGCGTTGCAGTACGGTACAGTGGAGCTGTCAAACATTATCTTTATAATAATTATAATAATAATAACAACAACAACACTAGTCTAGTAGTGTGTGAGACTTTTACAACACTGCGGTCTCATTCTGAAGGGGTGCGTGTCGTTTCCTGCACTGTGAATGGTTGTAATCACCGTTAACATGGTCTTACAAGACATGATTTAAGTGTGCCGTGTCTGTCTGTCTGTCTGTCTGTCTGTCTGTCTGTCTGTCTGTCTGTCTGTCTGTCTCTGAGGGGAGATTCCCCTCTCTGCTGAGAAGCCTTGAACTGGAGTGAAGACGGCATGAACTCAGCGTGTGCACGTGATGCCTATCAACAGGAGCAAAGTTTGCATTCTTGTGCCCGTGTGATTTCCGGCTGGAGCGCGCCTCTATATTATAGGTTTTTGCGCACGCACGCACACACACGCACACGCACACGCACACACACACACACACACACACACACACACACACACACACACACACACACACACACACACACACACGCTGAGTATTTAACCACTTTAAACCCTATATGAATTTGAATTTACATCGTGGGCGTATGACAAATAGCTAAAACAGCCAATCTAGCTCGTCGGTTGGCTATTTTCGCAGAACTTTTGCAGAATGACGATCGCTAAATCTGCTTCCAATTTTGCCTAATGTTCGTCCATTTCTGTCTAGTGTTCATATCGTTGCTGTCGGGCAGCACACTGTGTGTGTGGTTTCGTAAATGAACGCCCTACTTTGATCATACAACAGCCGTACAGCGTCACACAAAAGCATTAACCCGTTTAGGCCTGACCTCCAAATTAAAAAAAAATCTTCCAGTTTTCTGAAATAAATATTTTCACGATTTTTCAAAAATAGCAGACCTACAAGCTCATAGCGCGCCACTCGGTGGCGCGCTATGAGCTTGTAGGTCTGCAATTTTTCAATAGCTAAATTATAACACAATGTTTAAAACACCAAAATGGGTTAAAAGTAGCAGACTTGCAAGCTCTAAATGCAGCGTGAAGTGACGAGTTGCCGCTACCTTTGCCATTTTATAATTTGAATCCTGATATGTAACATATAGGGCCCTATCTTCGCCAGCGCCTTACCCCTTAATGCCCATATACCTAAAACTTCGTTTAGCCGATCTACATCGACACGTTGTGAGCTTGTAGATCGGCTATTTGAACTGAAATGTTTTTCAAAAAAAAAAAAAAAAAAAAAGGCAAAGAAGCACTGGAGAAAATAGGGCTCATGATGAGGTTTCCACTAGGGATGCCAGAAAGTGACCATCAGCCAAATCGAATATTCGACAGCTCTGCCGATTAATAATCGATTAATTGAACCCCCCATCAATATCAGATAAAACTTTTAAGATTTTATATTATGCACATGCCATGGTCACATAACCATTATATGTTGAGTGCATGCTTTGATGGTTACAGTTTTATAATCAGTTTTGATGAGTAAACCTTTGTGGAGATCTTCTCAGTTCTCATTATATGCTAGTTACTGCCATTCAGGATGGAAAATGAAATCCATTTGGATTTGGGGAGAAGTAGTTACATAAGGGGCTGTTTTTTGTTTTGTTTTTTATTTCGGAGACTCCGATGATTAATCGGAAAATCGATTAATCGGCGGCATCCCTAGTTTCCACCCGAGACGATGAGCTCAAAGGCAGCGAGGATCAGTGCAGACACGCTGCGAAAAGATGTACTGTATTAAATTCATTGCAGACTCACACGCATCAGCAATTCTTTCATTTCTCCTTATCTGGAGGCCAAATGAATGAGTGACGTGCACGCACACTCGCACACTCGCTGTGACGGGAGGCTCAGGGTACTAGAGAGACAGAGAACCACATATCGTATACCTGTTATATGAGTGTGTTATAATATACTATAACACACTGGTTCCAAAACACTGGGCCGGGGACCCGTTTGTAGGGTGGCGGACATACTTTTATGGGTCCCTTTAATTTTTTTGTGCCCTATACATTTTGTTTTTAATTATTATAATTTCAAAAAACTTCCCCCCCCAAAAAAGCAACATTTTTCATGAATTGAAAACAAGTGCAATGATTTATTTCGGTAGTTTAATGAAGAAATATATGAAAGAAATCGAAGAAATTTGAGTTAAAATAGCTGATCTACAAGCTCACCGCGCGGGGGTCACAGGCTATAAGAAGTTTGTGAACCACTGGATAACAGATTTGAACCATGAACTTCCCAGGTTATGTCAAGGACAGTCTAAGAAGGACGAGACGCGAAGACCGTACGGGCGACGCCATGTTGCTTTGGAAGGAAAGAAACATGCGCAATGGGCTATATGCAGCCAACACTTCCGCGTTCAGCTTCCTTGGTCTCAACTGCGCATGTTTCTTTCCTTCCAAAGCAACATGGCGTCGCCCGTACGGTCTTCGCGTCTCGTCCTCTTTAGACAGTCCTTGGGTTATGTATTCCAAACAGCATCCGGTCAACCAACCGCTGAACTGTGAAAGCCTTCAAAAATAAAAGACACCATCAAGTCAAATGGCGTCTTCATCACCTCAGAGCTCACATCCTCAAGTAAATGGAATGAAGTTTCAGCCTTCAGCAAACTCCTTAAAGGGACACTTCACCCTTTTTGAGAAAGAATATATGTTAATGACGTTTAGAACCTTTAGAACACTTTCCTGGGGGTCTTTATGTGTGTAATATGTAGTTTTTGATATTTTAGATTGTAGTAGTGAGTCCGGTGTCTCTGATGTCATGGACACTGGGCTCACTTCCTTCCTGGACTACATGTTGTCTCAGTAGACAGCCCTCAGTAGACACAAGGAGGAGCAGTGCACCAAATAATTATGGGAATTGTAGTCCAGGAAGAAAGTGAGCCCAGTGTCCATGACATCAGAGACACCAGGCTCACTGCTACAATCTAAAATATCTAAAACCACATATTACACACATAAAGTGTTCTAAAGCTTCTAAACGTCATTAACATATATATTTTTGCAAAAAGGGTGAAGTGTCCCTTTAATACTCCTTGATTACATGAATAGAATTCATGTTACACAACAATCCCGGAATATGCCTTTAAGCTGAACTCTGTCACAGTCACAGTTCACAACTTCACAAACACTGTAATGTTCTCAGCAAACATAACAATTAACTTGTCACTCACAATGTCAACGTGTCTGCACAGTGCACGCGCGCGCACACACACACACACACACACACACACACACACACACACACTGAGCAAGGAGCTCATTAAAGCTATCTTGTCGTTCACTGTGTTAGGAGGAATGTGTTGGAGAATACAGTGATAGTTTAAAGGTGCACAGGGGAAGTGCTGCTTGGCTCCTGTCCTGGCAGATCTCAGCACACAGCTGCCAGCAGCAACGCTGTCCAATAAACAGGTTTTTCACGGTTATTGTTACTGGTCCACGAACGATACGTGAAGAAACTGAACGCATGGACAAAAATAATATGTATAATTACGGAATAATATGTAAAATTATGATGATTTAGTTGCAGTATATTGTTCCTGCTGTTCTACATAGTGCCAACAGGTTGAAGAAATCACAGATTGAGGCTTCAACCTTTGCGTTTATGAAATATCAGAGACCATCAGGTTTTTTTTATGGAACATGCTTCTGAACATAATTTGCTAGTTTGCTCTGCCAGGAACAATAGAACACAAAAGCCTTGCAAGGAACTCCTAGCCTGACTTTGTCATTAGTAGGCCAATATGAGAACAGTGCCCTTTTCCTTTGACGCAGGTCAACAGTCAGTCTCGAGAGACTATTAGTAGGCTAATTCTTCACCGGTACGCCGTAGATTAGAACAGCGGTTTCTCAAGCTTTCTCATGTTAAGGACCCCCACATTCATGTGTAAAATGTTCGAAAATAGCAGCGTTTAATCTTGGCTTTTAATAGCCAACGTATAAAATATGGATATTGTGATGCTGTATTAACAAATGATGTCAAGGATCTCGAAGTGAGAAGCGCTGGATTAGAACGACGGTGACCTACAAGCCAACAATGTCTTGCACCTAAAATGGTGCATTTGGTAAATGGTGCATTTATATAGCTTTACATAGATTGTGCATTACATTCACCCATTCACATACACATTCATACACTTGCGGCGGCGGAAACGATGCAAGGTACCAACCAGCACATCAGGAGCAATTTGGGGTTCAGTGTCTTGCCCAAGGACACTTCGACATGTAGCCAGGAGGAGCCGGGATTCGAACCGCCGACCCATGGATCATTGGACAACCTGCTCTACCTCTTGAGCCACAGTCGCACCTTTTAGGTTCTTTTAGATATGTGCACTAGTGTTGTGCGATGGAGTTTCAATGAAGCTTCTTTAGTACTGTTAAATCACACAACCATATACCAGCTTCACACTGCTCTCCAGATGTCCACAGATAGACGTCGTCCCACGTCGCCTGCTAAACTAAAAACACGAGTCTGAGGGAAGTCTGTGTTTCCAATCAAATACACATCAGCTCAATATAATTTAAAGCCAAGTGTACATTCTTTCAATGTAATGTCCTTTGTTTTATAAGCTGATCTGGAATCAAGATGTGTAGGGTCTATTTGGGTCTCTAAGAAAGGAACTATATAACTGTACGATTTACCGCAACTGGTGCCCTCAGAGAGATAGAACGGGGCTGTCACAACACAGGGTTTCCTAGCCCTCTCTCTCTCTCTCCAAGAGGTTTCAGATGACATGGCTATAACAGCTCTGTTGGCTCCCCTGTCCACTTCCGAATTGATTTTAAGATTTAATATGTTTGTTTTTAAATTTTAAAATGGGCTGGCTCGCCCGTCCCTTGCAGAGCTCGTTTCCAGCTACTCTCTCCACCCAGAGCGCTGAGGTCGGCCGCTGCTGCTGGAGGTGCCAATGAGCCTTCGCAGTGCATATACGTACACATCCTTTCTGAACGGTAGTATACGGTAGTAAATGGGCGACAGTGTTTAGGCCTGTCACAATTATCACATAATCGCCTAATCTCAATTATTGGAGATAATCGCATTTATTTTTGCATAATCGTCAATCGTTTCCATGTTGAAAAATGTTCTTCTTTTTTGAGTGGTGCAACCACTCCAAGGAACAGCAATGTCCGTGTTCACCTATGTGTTCACCTAACTAACTATGTCACTATGAGCACGAGTACCAATGACTACCAAAAGTGGCGCTGTTGTGCCAGAAACAGAGAGAGAGAGAGATAGTGCTGCACTGCTGCCTGCTAATGAGAGACAGAGAGAGAGAGAGAGGGGGGGGGGGGGGGGGGGGAGTTGCACCACTCAGTTCACACGGGTGTGATTTCTTTTTAAATAGCCGAAATGGGTGCAGTACTAAGTTCCAACCATCATTGGTCCGACAACGACAACCTACCTCAAACCCTAAGCTAACCGCAAGCACGGAGCAGCGCATGTTCGCCAACCTTAACGCATGTTCGCCAACCTTAACGCATGTTCACCAACCTTAATCCGGTCGTTTTACGCATGTCGGACCAATGACTGGTCGGAAAAAAGCGTACGGACCCCAGCAGAAATAGCAGATCTACAACTTACAAAACGTAGATAAACCATTTCCACTATCTCGTACTTTGTTTTAATGATTAAATGTGTCAGTGATTTCTTTGTATGTTTTTTAGTTATTTGTCATATCTGCCCTGTGCAATTTGTGATTACACGAAGCCTAAAATGCAAACAGAAATACAAATTGTAAAGATCCAATGTTCAATGCAAAAAGATTATAATAATTAAATGGTTAATGGTGACAGCCCTAACGGTGTTAACTTAACGCATTTTGGGCAGGAACCCCTTTTGGTGTCAGCATTATGTTATGCTTTAGCTATTGAAAAATAGCAGATCTACAAACTCATAGCGCGGCACCGAGTGGCGCGCTATGAGCTTGTAGGTCTGCTATTTTTGAAAAATCGAAGAGCGACTGACATAGAAACATAGCTTTTTCAGAAAACTGTCATTTTCAAACAGACATTTTTAGAATCTGATCTCAGGTCAAAATGGGTTAACTTAAGGGTATCCAGTGCATGTCGCCCTGGGAACAGTAAATCCCATTCGCAGCCGTTTGAAGGATGATCAACGTTGGTCAAAATGATCTTTCTATTCATTCAAAAGGTTGTTTTGAGTCTGTGGTAGACTGCGAAGGTGCTTCTGGAGAACAGCCATTGGGCCGCTGGGAACTGGGGAGGAAAAATAACAGAGGTGTCCGGTTCTGTCCTGGATGGATCTCTGCAGAAACCATCACAGTTACGGGTACGGAAGCCACGTCATAGATTAATTGAAATGTTCTCCCTTTGTGTCCCTGGACAGCCATTTGTCCAGCTGGATAGCTTCTGGCTGCTGGGGGAACAGGAACGCTTAATGTTTCCCTAACTGGCAGACAGTCCGTCATCCTCATACGATTCTGCCCGTCACTGTATGTTAAACCGTCAATCACAATCACACTGTTTACATTGGGCTAAATTAAAGATTTACTTTAATTTACTGACTTTTTTCAGTTTTGTATGTGTCTGATGGGGCGGCAGTGGCTCAGGGTTAGAGTGGCCGGATGGGAAGCGCAAGGTTCCCAGTTCGAACTCGGGCTCCCCCAGAGTCGAAGTGTCCTTGAGCAAGACTCTGATCCCCAAATTGCTCCTGATGTGCAGGCTGGTGCCTTGCATGGTTTCCCTCTGCCATCGGTGTGTGAATGTGTGTGTGATTGGGTGTGTGCACAATCTATGTAAAGCGCCATATAAATGCACCATTTACCATTTATGGAGTTAACATTACCCCAGGCGTGGTGAGCATATTCAAATATGTCTTCCCTGTGTATTTTTGGTTTCTTCCTGAAAGCTGAAAGCCTTTGAGTCAAAAGTCGAAAAATACACAATTTTTGTGACATCGTAACCCTAACCCCTCCCCCGTTATCATACAACACACAGCTGTGGGTGAGGCTTAAGTTCAGGTGGGTGGTGCTAAGGTGAAAACCAGGTATATCCCATTTGTCAACATTATGTAAAAAAAAAAATCAATATTTTGTACTTTGACCTGTTTATTGATAATAAAACATTTGTCAAATTACATACTGTACATACATTTATCAAAATGATAAGACGCAAAAAAAAAAGCCAGTGGCTTATTTCCTTTGCGGTCCATTTACACGCTCACAACAAGCATTGTGAGCTTGTAGATCAGATATTTCTAAATAGCCGCCAAACTATTCAAAATAGGGTTAATAAGTGTTTCAACAGTTCTTTGTGTTGCTGCATGGGGACCGCCTGGAACACCCCTCAAGGACACCTGGCGGTCCCCAGACCCCACTTTGAGAACCACTAGTTCATCAACAGGAACCGTTTGACCCCATAAGAGCAAGTGTGTATGTGTGTGCGCGCTCGCGCGCGTGCGTGCGTGCGTGTGTGTGTGTGTGCATGTGTGTGTGTGTGTGGCGGGAGGGTGTGGGGGTTGGGTGATGGGTGTCGGAGGGGGGGCTGGTTTCACTCAGTAGCAGTGACCTTGCATCAGTTAAAACTAATTGAATGGAGGGGCCTCACTTCCTCCCATGGGGCCCGAAGGTTGAGGCCGCCTCATTTATAACGAAGGAAAAGCCCTAACGGACGGACGGAACTCATTTGGCTGAGCTGCCACAGTCCAAGGTGTTAAGAAGAACAAGCATTAGGCGAGGTTTGCGGTTTCACGTTCACATTTGGATTCAACTTTACGACGGTCACATCGCGGGTGTACCAGGTGTTAACGCAGTGGGTGAGATGCAGTTTCAAGAAGGGGGTCGCAGAAGAATAAAGAGAAAGGAACAAGGAAAACTGGTCAAAATACAGTTGGGTGCCACCGATATTGTCCCTTATCATTTGACCCATTTAGGCCTGACCTCAAAATTTTAAAAAATGCTTCTAAATCCTCCAGTTTTCTGAAATAAATATTTTCACGATTTTTCAAAAATAGCAGATCTACAAGCTCATAGCGCGCCACCGAGTGGCGCGCTATGAGCTTGTAGATCTGCTATTTTTCAATAGCTAAATTATAACATAATGTTTAAAACACCAAAAGGGGTTCCCGCCCAAAATGGGTTAACTGTCCTTTTGCGCAGATCACGCAAACCACAGCAAAAAGAAAAGGACAATATCGATGGCCTCCAACTGTATATAGCAATGTAAAATGAGGTTAATGGACTAAAGCTAAAATACAATCTCATGACTGAACCACTTTGTCCCAATCTGTGATTTGTGACTAGTGCTCTGTTTCCTCAAAACGTAATTTACAAAGCATGTAAGATGATGATGATGTTGAGGTATTATCATTCTAAAACTGTTGCTGCTGTTCTACACATAGAACAATACATAGAACAATACATGGAACAATCAATCTGTGAGCTGAGCTCACAGATTGAGGCTTTGAGGCTTTCGTGAAATATCCCAGACCATTCCTGTTTCATGGAAGAGGCTTCTGAACACAAATTCTGTTGCTAGTTTGACCACTTCAAATACTCTTTCATCTTAAAATAATATCACAAGCTCTGCAAGCTTGTAGTTCTGCTATTTCTGCCGGATATTCACCCGCAGAATAGGGTTCACGCGGTTACAAAAAATGCGATAAAATAGCAATGTCAAAACGGCAATCAATTCAGAACCTGCTTGTGTTGCGTGGATGGATGGCACAGACAGACTTGCACGTGTGCAAGGCATAACAAGCATGCATGCGCTTACAAAGTGATAGCACATTTGAGAAGAAACAACAAAGTTCCGGCGCTGGGAGGCTATATTAAACATAACAACCCACACTGAGGGGGAACACAGCACCAAATTTATGAAGCCCATCGTAAGGGAGAACAACTTGGGGCCTCATCGCTGCCAGGATCCCATGGTTCCAGGGGCGAGACAGAGAGGAAATCTGGGCCCAATTACCGTGACGGTAAAAGAGAGATGATACAGGCCATAGGATGTACGGTATGGTACATTTATGCTATGACAACCAGATCTATCTATCAAAGCACTGAAACATAGATTCTCATGCACCCTGGCCTGCACTACAGTGCTTCCATGTGTACGAATTCCCATGGAGAACATCGCTGATTTCAGCTAAAGCTGTGAGAACGTCACAAAGACATATGCAGCAGCCAGGGCTGCAAATATATATATTTTTTGGTAGATCATTTTCTTTACTTCTTATATATCCCAAAAATGCTAATTTTGCTTTATACTAGACTACATCTAAGACTGATTAACTGCTAAATATTCTATACTAAGCCGATCTATAAACTCACCTGTTGCATGGCATTCCATGGTGTTGCATTTTACTATTTTTTATTTTATCTATGAAAAGAAAACCCATTTACAAATGTCCCCCAAAATCTATTATTTTATTCAAATATATTATTTTTTTATATCTATCTAAAAATGCACCACATCTCTGTACGTCTGTTATGCACATAACTCGAGAACCATTCGCCCCACCGACTTCAAATTCGAAACACGCGTTCCACACCAACACGGGGAGTGCAGTGCCCGGTGTCGAGTCGGTCGGACCCACGGTTGTCCAGAACCGCCACAAAAGGCCTCTGCCCGGGACACAGAGAGACAGATACAGAAATCTCCATATATGGGCATAAAAGGGACACAGACAGAGGGGTGGAACCGACTCGGTGCTCTGCAGCCGCGGGCACCAGTCTAGTATATATAATTTATTAAATTGATTAGTTCAAGTTAACTGTTGTACCCCATACATTCACACAGTGTGTAGAACTTCACAAAGACCTGACGCGGTTGCACAGCATTCCAGCGTTGGTTTGGTTTGGCCAGTACGGTCTGCAGCAGACATGTGTTTAAACGTGCAGCCCGCGGGGATAAACAGTCATCGCCACTTTGTTGTGGGCTCGTAAATAATGAAAGAAACAGAAACGAGGAGGGCTGACACAGACAACGTGAGCTGTAGAAAAGTGAACGCAACGTTGGAGACCGCGAGGAGGTGAGGTACAATATGAACAACATCCCAGTGACAATCAATCAATCAATCAATCAATCAATCAATCAATCAATTTAATCTTTAAATTGTACAATCTTTAGTACGGTGAGAGCTTGATCAGCAACAAAAGATACTTGTCAAGCGTGGGAGACTCGCGGGGCCTACATTTACTTAAGTATTGTACTTGCGTACAATTTTGATATATATTCACACTTTGCATGAGTATTTCCAATTTCCAATACTTTTACTTCTACTCCACTGCATCTCGGATCCAAATATTGTACTTTTACTCCACTACACCTTATTTGAAAACTTTAGTTACTAGTTACTTTCATTTACATTAACCACTTCAACCCTAAACACATTTTGGCCATTTGAAAATAGACGATGTACAAGCGCACAATGCGTCGCAGCGCGGACTTTTACTTAAAACAAAATGTGAGTACGGTACTTTTTTCCACCACCGCAAAGTATCTGCCCTTCATCCATCCAGACATCACACAGATATACAGTCCTAACCCTTCCCTTACCCCGACCCCAGCCACAGTCAGACTGGTTGCTAACCACAGACCAAAACACTCACATGTGTGTGCATGCTGCCAACAGGGATAACCTAGAAAAGCCCCTCTGTGGCCTTTGGGGCCTTGGTGAGGTGGCAGCATGTCCGTCCACCGCTTAGATTACATCTGCTAAGGTCAACACGACTACTGGTCCACACCCAGGAGATAATATTTGACCTCCCAGCAGGTATTTCACATGAAGCACAGAGAGATGTTAACTTAAAGCGCCTGGCTGCTGGCCGCAGTGGGGTCGTTTCTTCACAGAAAAACCTCCTGCTACTGCCATAGTAATGTAAAGCGTTTTTTAAAAGAGCGTTAAGTTCACAAAGAGAAACGCTGACACTGATCAAAATGCCGACAGCGCCGCAATCTGGCTCTTTATGACACAGGAAGTGATAAAACTTCAAAATCAATCCCATCTGCTGGAAGGAGAACCTGGTTCTCTTTCACTTGGAGCCCCCCCCCCCCGTCTCCCCAAGACCCCCCCCCCCCCCACCCCCTGTCTCCCCCACGCGCTCTCTTCTCCTGCTCACTGGAGACGATTCTTGACAATATTGTTTACAATGTTGACGATGCTTCTGGGCAGTGGTGGAAAAGGTACTTCCATTTTTTTTACTTTAATACGGTAAGTAAAAGTATTGCAATGTAGAAGTACTTTGTTACAAGTAAAAGTCCGGAATTCAAAATTGACTTTCAAGTACAAAAGTATTGGTATCAAAATGTACATAAGGTACCAAGAGTAGAAAGTACTCATTGTGTTAAATGTCTTTAGAAAATGTCTAAAGAAGCTATTGAAATATTATATTATTAAAACAGATCTACAAGCTCACAAAGTGTTGTTGAGCAGTGTGAGCTTGTAGATCGACTATTTTCAAATGGCCGAAATGTATATAGTGCTGAAGTGGTTGATGTATGTTATGTAATAATTATACAAATCTACAAAGTATAACTAGTGACAGTTTCAACCAGTTTCAACTAGTAACTAGTTTCAAACAATTGTAAAAGTACAATATTTGCCTCTGAGATGTAGTGGAATAGAAGTAAAAGTATAGGAATTTGGAAATACTCAAGTAAAGTATAAATAACTCAAAATTGTACTTAAGTATAGTACTCTGATGCACCGATGACGTCCATTGCGTATTTAAAAGGTTCTTACACACCGTTTATTTAGTTAGATTAATTCAAATTTATAAACACAGTACATAAATACAGAATGCCCAGTCATGCAAATAGCCTGCATCCTGAGGCTGCGTACACACCTAAAGAACAAATGTTTGGTCCGTGTGCGATGCCTGATTGCTATTTGATTGCTGCTCCAATTCATTTTCAATGGGAGTCACGTCGTTTGATCGGACAAACCTGTCCGATGTGGGGGCGGAGGGCACAACAAACACATCGGACACCTTGTAGTCAAAACAGCCAACGAACAGGGTGGGACTTCAGATCGGACAGAAGGGTGGTTTTTAACCGCCAACTAATAGGAGAGAACTTCCGTTCTTGACAGCACTGGGTGGGGTTTAGGCTGTAGTCTTCTGAGTTACGTGACACAGACTATTATATCGCTTGTTTGTATGTCTTCTTTTGGCTACGGCCATGCGTAACTTGGAGAGTCCAAGTTGCGCACGGCTGTCTCCAAGTTCTATTCTATATACAGAAATACAGGACGATAGCCAAAATAGCTGTCGGGCCTCGGCAGTTGTGAGGCTGCATTAATAATTAGTTCTAAAAGCATGTCTTTTTTACGGGGATCACTATTGATTTTAATAGTAGACGCATATGTGTCTATGAGTAGCCTAGAGTAGAAATGTAATAGCGGCGTACGAGGTTCACATGCGCAAATATAACAGATATACAAGTTATCGACACGAATGGTACTTACGGTATGGTACACGAGGTAAGCTTGTAGATCTGTTTATTTTAAGCATGCGCCACCGCCACCACGCAAAGTTATGACGCGCGCACATGTGGGGGGAGAGCCGATATATTTTATAGCTCTATGGGAGAGACGCAGACAGAGAAATATTTAAAATCATCCTGTCTCGCTCTAGCGCACGGCCGCACGCATAAAGAGCCAATGGAGCAAATGTTAAATAAGCTACACAGGTGGTCCTAAATGATTAATTGATTACATCACTATAGCAAAAGACGTGATATAGGTCAACTGCAGCGGAGCTGTTCTGACTTGAAGCTTAACTGACCAGCACGGCTTCAAGTTTAAACCATAAGATGACATGGAAATGCCCGTCGATTTGATGCGCAAAAATAACATAGGCCTATATCGAATCAGGTTAAGGTGCACACATGGAAGAAAAGTCCTTTTTATCGGGATTCGGGGATACTTTGTTGTAGGCTATACGTCTCCGGTGAATTGTATGCACCAGCAGCAAGCACATTATTGTTCAAACACCTGCTCCTCTGTTCATCTGTTGTCTTATTTGGCTAATAAAATAATTATTAAGAATTAATGCAATTTCAAGTTGTTGCTGCAATCATGATTCATGTTGCTGTTCTCTTCTCTCTGTGTGAAAAATTGTAGACAGTGATTTCCCGCACCCCCTCATGTTATTTTTCCCTCCGTCGTAAAATGACCTCTTTTCTTTTTTCACTATTTGGTTCGCTTAACATGTCCACGTGTCATTTGTTTACATATTTGGTACGCTTTACAAAGTCCAGTGTGAACACCAAACGGACCAAAATGCAAATATTTGGTCCTTGGTCCTTGATCCGGACCTTCTAAGCGAACTTTAGGTGTGAAAGTGGCCTAAGTGAACTTGGAGTGTGAAAAACGGCCTCGACAAACTACCGCTAGCTGCTGCTGCAGTCAAGAAAACTACACTGAACATATGTGCATCTATTTCCGCCTATCGTAGCACCGCCCAAATCGCGCAAAGCATTGTGGGACATGGAGGCATCAAATCATAAAAATGTAATCAGTGGTCGGTCGGACAGATCTGTGTGTCCGAAAGGTGTGTACGAAGCCTAAGGGGCGACTCAAACGTGCACAACATATTGATGTATGCTTGTTGTATGAGATGTATAGCTGATGCAAGCTCGCAATGCATTTCCAATGGGAGTCACATGGTTTGACACAACATTTGTGTTGTATGAGGGGGAGGGGGGGCAGTCGAAACACAGCCGAAAGCCGTACAACACAAATGTTGTGTCAAACCATGTGACCCATTGGAAATGCATTGCGAGCTTGCATCAGCTATACATCTCATACAACAAGCATGCATCAATGTTGTATGCTAGATGTAAAGGTGTGAGTCGGGCCCAAGACTCAATAAATTGAGAAATGACACAATCAACATGTCACCCTCCGGGGTCCTGGGATGCAATACTGTACTCAGTACTGTACTCTAACGAAGTTGAAGTAGGACTCATAAAATGTCCCTGGGATCCATCTAAAAGACCACCCCTGGGTCCCGGGACCCATTACATTGAAAACCTATGTACATCAGTGGAATGCAAATATTATGCGGCGATAAAGAGACGTCATTTATTTTCTAAACAAGGCTGTGCCTAACCGCTCTAATGAACAGCTATGTGTGTTTGTCTGTCTGTCGCACACACACACACACACACACACACACACACACACACACACACACACACACACACACACACACACACACACACACACACACACACACACACACACACACACACACACAGGCTGCACCACTCAGTTCACACTGGTGTGATTTTTTACCATGCACCTCTAGAGCAGTGGTTCCCAAAGAGGGGTACGGGGACCCCCAGGGGTCCTTGAGAGAGTTCCAGGGGGTCCCCAGCTAAATGATAATTAGGAACCAAAATAACCCTTATGGGTCTGTAACTCAGAGAGTGTACAAATGGAACCAAATGTTAGGGTCCATTTGGTTCCATTTGTACACTCTCAGAGTTAAATTAACTTTGATTTTACAATATACATTGGGGTCCCAATGCCATTAAATGGGGGACCGTAGCCTAATTCAGGTCAAACTTGGGGTCTTTGGTTGAGAATCACTGCTAGAGCCATAAAACCTTCTCTTATGGGGGTCCCACTTGGCACATCATTTCTAATGGGGGGTCCGCAGGCTAATGAGTGTCAATTTGGGGGTCGTTGACAAGAAAACGCTCTATAGTCACCATCTGACATCTTCAGTGTGCTACGTCAAACCCCAAAGCCCCTCCGTCCCCTATATCCTCCTCTGTTCCACTGATACTGCAGTCCTCAGGCTGTGTGTGTGTGTGTGTGTGTGTGTGTGTGTGTGTGTGTGTGTGTGTGTGTGTGTGTGTGTGTGTGTGTGTGTGTGTGTGTGTGTGTGTGTGTGTGTGTGTGTGTGTGTGTGAGAGAGAGAGAGAGAGAGAGACGATGGATGGATTGGTTCTGCCCTGCTGCTTCCTTTAACTGCCGGACCAGAAACTACAGTCTCGCCCTTCTTAACAAACAATGAGGGGCTGTTCACCAAACCTAGGCTTTGTTCAAACGGAGCCAGCAAGCTCACAGAAGAACCTGTTCCATCTACAATGAGCAACTTCTTCTTATTAAACCCTGTATTACTTCACTGACCGGGAGGACACCGGGAGCCTCTATTGTTTATCCTGGTATCCTCGTTTCTTCTTTGAGACACTACAGACGACATTGTTCTCTTTGCTGCACTCTACTTATGTGCAGTGGTGGGGGAAAAGTACTTAAGTACTTTTACTTAAGTAAAAGTATCAATACTGTTAATGTAGAAGTACTTTGTTACAAGTAAAAGTCCGCTATTCAAAATTTACTTGAGTAAAAAGTACAAAAGTATTGTTATCAAAATGTAATTAAAGTACCAAAAGAAAAAGTACTCATCAGGCAGAATGTTCCATTTAAAATGTTCAAATGTCTAAAAAGTCTTTCGAAAATAGCAGATCTACAAGATTGTAGATCGAGTAGAAGTAAAAGGAGGAGTAAAAGTACAATATTTGCCTCTGAGATGTAGTGGAGTAGAAGTAAAAGTACTGGGAATTGGAAGTACTCAAGTAAAGTAAAAATAGGTGGTGGAAAGTAACTAAGTACATTTACTTATGTGACTGCTTGTGTTCCTTGACCACTGAAACCGTATCTACTTTACTTGACCGGAGTCCCCCAGGGTTCTATACTCGGCCCCTCTTTTTTCTTGCTCTACGCCAACGCGCCACGTTGCCCATTTTTGCTTGTAGATCAGCTACTTTTGCAGAATGTTCACCTATTATATGATGTCATGGCATGCCTATATGGTGCATGTGCTTAAGACTTTAATTTTTTTGATTTCTTTTTGGCTTGTCTGCCTTTATTGATAGTTACAAGTGAAGATAGACAGGAAAGAGGGAGAGAGAGAGACACATGTAGCAAAGGTCGCCTAGAGCGGGACTCGAATCGAACATCGTCAGGCCAGAGCCTATATGTGGCATGCGTCTGGACCACTAGGCCAGCGGGCATGTTCCAGGAACTACTACGGTGTGACTGGGAAAATGGGTTACAGGCACGTACGCACGCACACGTACACACACACACACACACACACGCACACACACACACACACACACACACACACACGTACACACACACACACACAGCGGGCACTAACCAGGGCACAGAGCAGGTCCACGGCCTCCAGAACCAGCTCTTGGTGTCCGATGCGCGCCACGCCCAGCTCCTCCAGGTCCTGGTGGGAGATCTTCAGCAGCATCTCTCCACTGATCTTCTCCCGCTCAAAGTTGCTCACGTACTGCTGGAGGCTGTCGTCCAGACCTGGGAGAGGAAGGAGCAACGACAGGGATCCATTTAACTTTGACAACAGGTTGGCTAAAGAAAACATTTTGTTAAAGTGACTTTATGTATTCAGCTGGGAAATGTTCTTTATATATGTTCATCCGTTATTGGATTTTTGCGGAGAGGAAATGTAAGACGACAAGTCCCAGTTGAAAATTAGGTCCTGTGTCCATCATCTTTTCGGCAAGCATTCGTGTCTCGTGTGTGTGTGTGTGTGTGCGCACGTGCATGCGTGCGTGCATGCGTGCACAGTTGCACACACAAGTGTGAGAGTGTACAGTTCAGATAGAGAACAGGTGTGACCACTATCTTTGCTAAATAAACATACCATAAACAGAGGGCCGGTTAAAACGGTTAAACAATGGAGGGCTGCTGGTATTATTAATCCGTGCGGTATTCGTGCGCGTGTGTGTTTGTGTCTGTGTCTGTGTGTGTGTCCGTGCGTGCGTGCGTGCGTGCGTGCGTGCGTGCATGCGTGCATGCCAGGGGGTGTCCCTCCTTTTTGCTGCTATTTGTGGCTCCAACATCTGATGAACTGTGTTGGCTCACGTTACCATCTGCTGCGCCTCGGCGCCCATTCAAGGATGGACTTCACACCGATGTCTAACGCCTGACTTATACTTGGTTTTGCATGGCGTCTCGTGACGACGAAAATAGCATCATCTAGATGCTCAGCCTTGCAGATCAAATCAAAAAGACAGTTTCATATTATCCAGATCCATTGCCGTTTCAGCGTAAGCTTTTTTTTAATATCCCATAGCCTGGCGGGAAGATTCCTCTGAGATTGGCAACTTTGTTGTCAGGCCAACAGAGGATATATACGTCTACATTCTACATCTATAACATCACATAGTCGGGAGGAGGTCTGCGATTGGTTATAGTTCTTTGTTTGTTAGGCCAAACGAGGATAGACTACATCACATAGGCTGGAAGGACAATTGTACTATGGCCACGTATTTCACATATAGCCCAAGTGCAGGCAAATAGTGGACATTTTGAAATCCATCTTGTGTGAAAACGGGCACTGATCTTGTTTGGCGGCAATTTTGGTGTTCTTAACATTTCGGCAACCTTCTTAGTAAGTTTTGTGTGGATAGTTCGTTGTTCAGGCCAATCCGCCAAGCAAATCGCATCTGTGATTGACTGACTGAGGTCAGTCGGTCAATCAGTGACATTTGTTTGTGTTTAGGGCTGGCTGGCCCATGCCGGCCGGCTCCAACCAAAACATATATTATACATCCAATTAGCTCAGATTGGTTCAGGCCAGGGTCGATGCTGCAGTAAGGAGGAGATGCATTGGACTGTGTCCCCCCCTCCTCCTCCTCCCCCTCCTCCTCATCCCCCTCCTCCCCCTCCTCCTCCCCCTCCTCCCCCTCCTCGCAAACAACTCTCAGTGGACCCAGTGGTAATGTTGTGACAACAGGGTGAAGAACGGACCTTTGTGAGTATGTGTGCGCGTGTGCGCGCGTGTGCGCGCGTGTGCACGCGCGTGCGTGCGTGCGTGCGTGCATGCCATGGTGGGAGTAAACGGCATCTCTCTCTCTCTCTCTCTCTCCGTCAAAGAGGGCACAGAGAGGGGCAGCTGCAGCTACATGGACCCATGCCCTGATTCTCTGAAAGACTCGTCAGCTGCAAGACCACCCCCCACCCCTCTCCTCCTTCCAACAATACCACACAGGCAAGTGCATGCACACACATCTCACTCACACACACACACGCGCGCACACGCACACACACACACACACACACAAATAAGATTTGTTCCCTAGGATGAAACCGGGGTGGGCAGTCTCCCTGGATCCATTTCCACAGCGACAGCCAAGTTAAAAGAAGGCCGGTCTGATTTCTTTGTCGCATTCTTTCTGGTCATTAATGGCGTCTAAATGAACATGAGACACAGATAGATGGATGGATCTATCCGTCTGTATAGTATATACATGTAGTATTCATTACAACACAACATAGTTTTGAGTGCACGTCCACGGGGTGTGTTCTGAGGTCAGCGAGTCATCTTTGTGAATGGCACCTCATCATGCCTGCATGGTGTGTGTGTGTGTGTGTGTGTGTGTGTGTGCGTGCGTGCGTGCGTGCGTGCGATGTGTGTGTGCGTGCGTGCGTGTCAAGCTAGTAAATGTCTCCCTGCAGGAGATTGAATTGCAGACACCAGAGCAGACTATTAATCTGTGTGCCCTGTAGAAAGAATGGGGTCTTCATGTCTGTCTGTGTCCCTCTCTCTCTCGCTCGCACGCACACGCACACGCACACGCACACGCACACGCACACACACACACACACACACGTTTAAAAAAAAGCTCTCCTGTAGCAGACCATTAAAATCTGTTAATTGCGTGGAATTCCACTCGTAACGACCCCTCCAGAACCCAGAGAAATGTGAGAATGCTGTGCGGGAGACGTCAGCGAGCTCAAGGCATCTCCAGCTGAATCAAAAGTGAACATTCTAACGTGACTCCTCAACCATTAGTCTTCACACGAGTCAAGTCTACTTAGGCTCAGGGGGATTTTCCCCTCATTTCTTTCTTGGCGTGACAATTCCCAGACTAGACTTGACACAATTTTAAAGCTTAGCCCCCTGATTAGAATCAATTCCAGCCCAACGCATGCAGGGGAATTCACTTTTAAAGTGGAAGAGAGAGAGAGAGAGAGAGGAGGGATTCAGACAGCGTTGTTGGCCTGGTACCAGCCCAACACAAACACACTGCTGCTCAGCCTGTGTGTACCAGGGCCAGGCCGGGCCCGTCGCTTAATGGGATTAGATGTGAACAAAAGGAGTGTGATCCAAAGGAGAGGTGAGGTTTGGTCTTCCTGCGGCACTAAGAAGGCATTTCCTGTGGAACCGAGCCACGTTGCTCCAAAGTCCCAAGGATCTTTGTGGAAGCAGGAAAAGAAAGGCGGCAGCACAGGAAGACTGGAGGTTCAGGTTACAACGGGACCTGATGAGGGGTCAATTGTGCCGGTTTTGTTTTTTTTAGATTGGGTCCTATAGTGCAGGGGTTCTCAACGTTTTTGGCCGGGGACCCCCGGAAATGCTTTGGCAATGTCTCGGGACCCCTTAACCCATTTTGGGCGGGAACCCCTTTTGGTGTTTTAAGCATTGTTATAATTTAGCTATTGAAAAATAGCAGATCTACAAGCTCATAGCGCGCCACTCGCTATTTTTGAAAAATCGTGAAAATATATATATTTATTTTTTTTGAAAATAATTTGGGGACCCCCTAAAATAATTTGGCGACCCCCCGAGGGGTCGCGACCCACGGGTTGAGAACCCCTGCTATAGTGGGCAGAGGTTGTGGGAAGAGAGGATAGAAGGAAGGAAGGACGGACGGAATCTTTTCCAATAGATGAATGGAGGACCAATCCCAGTATACTTTCATTCATTCACAGTGTTTCTTAATGCTTGAGTTGACACACCACCTCATCCTCTGGTGCAGCGTTCCAGACTTTTGGAACGCCTGGGTTCTAAACGATCTGCATCGGCATTTAATTAGAACATTTTGAAGTGTGTAAGTCGACAGAGAGACGCTGTGTGTGTGTGTGTGTGTGTGTGTGTGTGTGTGTGTGTGTGTGTGTGTGTGAGTGAGTGAGTGAGTGAGTGAGTGAGTGAGTGAGATAGAGATATAGATAGATAGAGAGAGATCATTTATAAGGCGCCACAGCCAAGCCTGACAGCCATTATTTTCTGTTTTTTGGGGGATTGCTAAATGTACCAATGTATTTATTTTTATTTTATCCTGTTTGTATGCCTCTACTCTTACCTGTACTATTAGTATCCTATGTTTCATTATCTCTGGCAGGCCAAAATTAAATCCATATATCTTGAAAACAACATCCCCCTTAAACTTGAATTGCATGTCGAGGGGTCTCTAATAGGTTGAAGGCACTTCCAAAACCGCTTTCACTTCTTCTGCACAAGGTCTGCTTCCTACTGCTGTTGCTACTACTACAGCAGTACACCTGCACAGATCCCACGCAGATCAATAAATGTTCATCTTATCTCAGGTATTTAGCAGTATTATCGTCTTACAAAGTGCAAGAGTGGAGTGAATGTCATGAACCCTCACAAACAACAAGGCTAATGGCCCGGTAAATAGACGGCAAACAAGGAAGACAATGAAGGCCTACTATAAGTAACTAGGATACCAGGTAAACAAAACGTCAAAACCTAGCATCTTTCTAAACAGCGTGTTATCTTCTAAACAACATTCTTAGCATTTATTGCGTGGACAAACTAAATGGCTGGTTCTCAAAGTGGGGTCTGGGGGTCCTTGAGGGGGTTCCAGGGGGTCCCCGACTCCGCGGCAAGAATATGTTATAGTTAGCAACCAAGTGGACCCTTACAGGACTGTAACTATGAGAGAGCAAAAATCGAACCAAATGGAACGGTCCGTTTGTACACTGTCAAAAGTTATGGCGTCGTTGAACATAGAACGTTTGAGAACCACCAAGTTGAAGCAACCAACACACACATCTGCATAGTATGCCTATAAAAGAAATGGGCGGTAACACGAGGTTTTTTACAAGGAATGAGGAGGCTGCTAGGCGACGAGGTCTGAGGAGGGAAACCTTTCAGACCGAGTGTGCAGACAGAAACATTAGTGCACTAATGATTGGGGATTGTGGCCTCCAGTCAAAATCACACTCCTGTGGCAATCAGGGCCCCCCCCCCCCCCCCTTAGAGGACCGCCACCCTACCAACGCAGCGAACGCACACAGACTACTCATCATTGTCACCTCCTCAGGCTTATAAAACAACAACACCATGGGCTTATAAAGGATTTATACCGGCTCTAGATCAATGGTCAGGTTGTATTTACAGAACTATCAATTTACACTAAGGGAATAAAAATCAGCAAAAGGAGACGGAACGTCGTGTCAATGTGTGAAGTGTGCGTGCGCGCGCGTGTGTGTGTGTGTGTGTGTGTGAAATAGAGAGAGAGACAGAGAACTAGAAGGGGTTGTCAGTGGACTGGACCGTGTGTGAAGAGGCCTTTTCAAGAAGGCCGGGATGAAACGCTTTGCGAGAGCTTTATGGTCACATAAAGCACTTAGCAAATACACTCCGACCTCGACAGCAGGGTGTGACTGTGTAGCACGACGACAACGTCAAATACACTGCTGCGGCTGACTTTAACTTTAACAAAACACACCGTACTCCGCGAAATATTGACAACAACGGTGTGTGTGCACATGTGTGAGTGTGTGCGTGCGTGTGTTTGTGTGTCTGTGCATGTGCACATATGTCTTGTCTGCAATTCAAAGGTGATCCAATTGACTAAACGCAACACGATAGCCCCACATATGGTAGAAGAACAGGACTCCTCGGAGAGTGAAAGAACTTCCGTACCAGAGCACTTTGTGGATAATCTATATAAAGGTAGGAAGCTCATCTGCAAGTGTGTGTGTGTGTGTGTGTGGGGGGGGGGGGGGGGGGGTGCGACGTATGTCTCTGTCTGTCTGTCTGTCTGTCTGTCTGTCTGTCTGTCTGTGCGTCTACATGGGGGTGGGGCACCTGCTGTTCACTGTGGGGTCTCCCACCACCCACCCACCAACGCCCATGCACTCTATAATCAGTATGTGAACAGGTTATCAACACAACAGCTACAGTCCATGTCCACATACACTTACAGTCTTACGCACGCACGCACGCACGCACGCACAGGCAGCTGGGAAAGCTAGGACCGCTAAGGACCCCATAGCCTTGGCCTGTTCAAATGCTTTCCGCCCCCTCCGGTTTAAAAGGAACATTTCTGCCTTTTTTTCCCCCCCTGACATAATTAATTCCCATATATGGGTCCTCGCCAATATGCACGGTGGGACGGTACCATTTCCGTCTATAGGCTCTGTGTCTCAAACGGTGGACTTGTGGATGGTTTAAAAATGTGCCTAAAAGTAGTAAGTACCAATGACATCATTGGTGGTCATTTTTCAAAGGAGATTTCAAGACGTTTTCGTTTTTGATGTTGCAAGAAGAATATTTTAGCCTTCCAGGAAGAGAAAGGCTGTATTTGCCATTAGCTTGGAATCCCCCACTGATGATGTCATTGGTAGGCAAGGTTTCTGAAATGTCCACACAAAACAAACAAAAAAAGAGTATACAGCCTTTAACCTCATCTTCATGTAATTGTTCCTCATTAATGCTCATCATAAGATGAGCATTAGTAGTGAGGACCAATTATATGAAGATAAGGTTGAAAATGGGTGAAGTGTCGCTTTAAGTTCGCCACGGCTACTTACACGTTGAGTAGGCGTACATTTTTGGCCCCGTAAAACCCTTCCTTTTCAAACGGTCCCCAGCTATTCCTGTCATCTAATCTCAACATTTCCTGCTTCACATCCGTAGAGAATTAGGAAAAAAACTCACACACTTGGGCTTTTAGCAGGTCATGATAGCTAAAGTCTGTTTTCCTATACGTGTGTGTGTGTGTGTGTGTGTGTGTGTGTGTGTGTGTGTGTGTGTGTGTGTGTGTGTGTGTGTGTGTGTGTGTGTGTGTGTGTGTGTGTGTGTGTGTGTGTGTGTGTGTGCGTGTGGGAGCGGTCGCGGCCGCTGAGGAGGAATAGCCGCCGGTAGGCTGGAAGGAACAACCTTCCTGTGTGACATAAAATTCTGTCCATATTCTGTCCATGAAAAGAAAACGCGTGTGATTATCAACGCTCTGGATGAATGCAGCTCCAGTCCTGCCAACCTGTTCTCAGGGGTTGGATTACACAAGAAGAGAAAGAGTGAACCGTCCTTCACCTCCTCCCCCAGACGGAAAGAAAGGACCCCTCCTCCTCCTCCTCCTCCTCCTCCTCCGCACCTTCACCCCTCCCCTGTCCGCCACTGCTCTGGCAGTGCTGCCAGATTTTGCGAGGGGAAATAAGCAACCACTATATGAAAACAAACCCAAAATAATTAAGCGACTGTAACAGACCACGTGACTCCGTGAGCACTTTAAAAGATATATTTGTGGGGGCTTTTCTGCCTTTATTGATAGGACGTAGTGGAGAGAGAGACAGGACACAGGGAGGGAGAGACAGGGAATGACATGCAGCGAGGGTCGTCGGGAGCGGGACTCGAACCCGCGACACGCTGTCAGCCATGCGCCTATATGCGGTATGCGCCTGGACCGATAGCAGCCCCCCCCCCCCACGTGAGCACTTTAAACCTACTTATGCACCGGATATTTTGAAAATAGCCGATCTACAGCCAATTTTATATATAGATATAATTATTCAATGTATGGCCATTTCGTTGAGTGCCGGAAAAAGCACATCTACAAGCTCACAGCACGTCGCTTGTAGCTGAAGCAGTATGTATATAAATCAGGCAGCAGGCAAATCACTGACTCGAAAGTCTAAACCTAACCTGTAAATGCCTAATCCTAACCCTAAACGCAACATGAATCGTGTCCTAATCATAAGCCTAACTCCCCTAAATCCTTTTTTAAACAACTGTGAGCACCAGGGAAACTTCCCTTCACAATGTCATTTCTCAAATCGTACTATACTTGTGGGGGACATTTGGCTCCTCGCAAGTGTAGTACCGTAAATAGTTAAGTAACAGTACGCACAAACACATCACAACACATCCCTGGCTGCTGGGGTTGGGTTGGTGGCCACTGGGAATTGTACGGGGTGTAGAATAGCAATGGGCGCTAGCTGTTGTAACTCTCTCTCCCTGGCTCCGAACCTGTGGGGACCGATGAGGAATTCCACTCATTGTTCTCCGGAGAGGAGCTTCCATTGTGGGAATTCTCTGCATTCCCTGCACAATGGTCCCTGGCTGGGACGGGCCACAGGGCCACAGGGCCAGGGCCGGGCCGAGTTGTAATTAGAACGAACGGAGAGAAGGGAAAAAAAAGACAAACACAGCGCTAAGCTGTGGTCTCTGACGCATGACTTCACAGAATGAAAACAAAAAGGACTGAACACACAGCAGAGCGGGCACCTTCGCGTCCATACAGTGGGAACCCGGGATGGGAGAGTACTAGTAGAATGCCTAATTTATGCTCCGTCCGCCGCACGCCGGACGCTGCCGGTGCTCGACTTAAACCTCTCTTAAAGTCTCTCTCTCGTAGCCAAAACATAGCATTAACTAAGATGCATTGGACAGCAAAACTAGTGCTGCACGATTCTTGCTCAAATTTAGTAACGAGATCTCATAGGTGTCTGAATCTAGACCGTGATCTTTTTTTTCCGATTCACTGTGCAGCAGCACTATCAGGGAGTTCTTTACATGCTGATTTCTAGTTAATCCTTTGCATCTGCCTGGACGAATTCTAGCGGCCATTATCAGGGGTTTTCCTGGTTCAGAATGGGTCTTTGGGGGGGGGGGGGTGACTATACAGTTGGAGGCCATCGATATTGTCCTTTTCTTTTTGCTGAGGTTTGCGTGATCTGCGCAAAAGGACAGTTAACCCATTTTGGGCGGGAACCCCTTTTGGTGTTTTAAACATTGTTATAATTTAGCTATTGAAAAATAGCAGATCTACAAGCTCATAGCGCGCCACCGAGTGGCGCGCTACGAGCTTGTAGGTCTGCTATTTTTGAAAAATCGTGAAAATATTTATTTCAGAAAACTGGAGGATTTAGAAGGATTTTTTATTTTTTTTAGGTCAGGCCTAAATGGGTCAAATGATAAGGGACAATATCGGTGGCCCCCAACTGTACGCACAACAGTGAGCACGACAGCATGTCCACATTTGTGCATGAGTAAATTAAACCCCAATTAACAATTCAGTTGTTGTTGTTTTATTAAGATTGATCATTGTTTACAACATCACGACAGCATTCCTGATTAGTTCCAACGTGCTTGGTCATTATGTTATTCAAGAAAAGAAGCACCAGTCTTCGTTCACAATAGACTGGACTAGACAACTTCATTTCTGTGATCATTTATATGTGTATTATGTATGCTAACTATTGCTTATTGTCATCTTACTTCACTTGTTACTGCATCTGGCTGCCTATAGCCCTCCATGCGTGTGTTTAAAAAAGAAAATATCTTATCAACAACACTTCCTCGGCTTGAACAAAGCACGTTTTCTAATCTTGTGTACCCTCATTTGAATCGCGGCAGCTAGTGTGTGTGACGCTTCCAAAGTGGGGCCGTTACGCGAGTAGACGAGGCAGCTGAGGTTTCAGCCCTGACACCGTGACTTCACCGACACGGACAAAAGCATGGCTGTCAGTCTGCCAGTGGAGTGATGGACGATGACCGATGACGAGAGAGGTAGGGGTCAGGGTTCACGACGCCGGGTCTTGGCTGAAGTGCATCAGCGGCACAGCTCAGCTCCTGCACCCCCCCCCCCCCCAGTCCCCCCCGCCTCCTCCTCCCCGCAGACGAGTGATTCTCAACTGTCTTTGTTTTTAATTTGTTGTTCTTGTTGTCTTTATATCTCTGGGACCCATGGCTACACATTCAAATTCTCCAAATGTTATTTGCAACCCATTAAAAGCGCGAATGCATCCGTTTCATTTTCCGTTTTATATTGGCATTTGGCAACATACGTTTTTTTTCAGGCATTTGGTTGCTGACGGGGAGAAACCTCTTATCTCTGTATTCTGTATCCATTTGAGATTGTTGGACGTTAAAGTGTTCATTTAGGTTTCATTTGTAACACTCCCCGAGTTACAGACCTGTTACACGGGTAATGTGGTTCCTATAGCTCTTAATCCTTTAACCCATTTTGGGCGGGAACCTTTTACTTACTTACTTACTTTACTTATGCTTTAGCTATTTTTGAAAAATCGAAGAACGACTGACATAGAAACATAGCTTTTTCAGAAAACTGTCAGGATGTAGACGACATTTTTAGAATCTGATCTCAGGTCAAAATGGGTTAATCCTTTAACTGGGGCCCCCCAGGAACCCCCTCGAGGTGTGAAGGTAGAGAACCACCGATGACATCTGGGTACATCGTGGAGGAAGAGGGGGGGGGGGGGGGGGCAGAGATGAAAGGTAAGGCCCCCTGAGGCGATGGAGGTCACCGCAGTGGAGTGCAGGGGTTACAGGAGTTACAGGAAGGCCTTTTGGGCCCGTCACATGATCCGTCACGCGGCCGGCCTGTCAGAGACACATGACGACTTGGTGGACGAGATATACGGCCACAGATAAAGCGAAAATGCAACCGAGAGACCGAGAGACAGACAGATAAGAGAGAGAGAAAGTTACAGAAAGACTTTGAGAGGCAGATGCAGACAGAGAGAGAGAGAGAGAGAGATGCTGAGTCGACAAAGCAGAGGTTTTAATGAAAACTCGGTCTGCACAAATACTTTAACTCTGTATGTTCGTTCCATACAAATATTAGGCATCCCCAAATGCCTACTAGTCTTGCATGCTTATAGACACCTCTCCTGGTAAGTAATGCAACGGTAACATTAATATTATCTTCTGGAACAACAGTCACATGCTGGTATAACCGTAAAGGACTCGGAGGGCAATGGCTGATTGACTTTCCCCTGCCCTTTGCTTTCTACCATGCGCTATACTGGTATTGCAGTGGAACACAGCTAGAGGGAGAGAGGGGGAGGCGAGAGGAAGTGAGAGGAAGCAGGCTGCTGCAGGTACATTAGTCAAAAGTGTCTTCAGTCCAGGCAGCGGAAGCCAAAACAGTTGTGGTGTGAGTTATGGCCGTGGCAAGAAAGAAACGGAATAATTCCAATAACGGTTTACACCTGGAATGTCATTCTGTTTCCTGCTTCTCCACCACACGCTGCTGTCAGTCTGGACGCAGTGTTGCCAGATTGTGGGAGAGAAATGAGCGACCAGGTCTACGAAAACAAGCCCAAAATAAGCAATTATAGGCTACAGGCAGCTATTCTTTTTTTTTTAAGAAGAAAAAAATCTTGGGGAAAAAGAGGTAATTTTGTATCTGCTTTAAACAAGCCCAACTAAGCAACTTCACTTTAGAAACAAGGCAAAAAAACTAAACAAAAACGCAACCCGCAACGACCAATATTTACAACTTCACAGCAAAACAAGCCCCAAGTCATTTTATAATAAGCGGACATGGCAACGATGACGACGAGGAGCCTCGGCTTGGAGACGCTGTGGGCATAGCGATGGTTTTCGGGGGAGAACCCCTCTCTCTCTCTCTCTCTCACTCCAACGTAAACAGCCATCGCTCAGGATGGGCCTCGCCGCTGCTCATCGCTGCACTGAACATAAACAGCAGCTAGAAAGAAAAGCAAGAAGAGAGGACCGCAAAAATGTCTCCAAAATCCCCCCGCCTCCCACCACCAGACCCAACCGTGTCCCTCCCACCACCAGACCCAACCGTGTCCCTCCCACCACCAGTCCCAACCGTGTCCCTCCCACCACCAGTCCCAACCGTGTCCCTCCCACCACCAGTCCCAACCGTGTCCCTCCACCCACCAGTCCCAACCGTGTCCCTCCCACCACCAGTCCCAACCGTGTCCCTCCCACCACCAGTCCCAACAGTGTCCCTCCCACCACCAGTCCCAACCGTGTCCCTCCCACCACCAGTCCCAACCGTGTCCCTCCCACCACCAGTCCCAACCGTGTCCCTCCACCCACCAGTCCCAACCGTGTCCTTCCCACCACCAGTCCCAACAGTGTCCCTCCCACCACCAGTCCCAACCGTGTCCCTCCCACCACCAGTCCCAACCGTGTCCCTCCCACCACCAGTCCCAACCGTGTCCCTCCCACCACCAGTCCCAACCGTGTCCCTCCCACCACCAGTCCCAACCGTGTCCCTCCCACCACCAGTCCCAACCGTGTCCCTCCCACCACCAGTCCCAACCGTGTCCCTCCACCCACCAGTCCCAACCGTGTCCTTCCCACCACCAGTCCCAACAGTGTCCCTCCCACCACCAGTCCCAACCGTGTCCCTCCCACCACCAGTCCCAACCGTGTCCCTCCCACCACCAGTCCCAACCGTGTCCCTCCACCCACCAGTCCCAACCGTGTCCCTCCCACCACCAGTCCCAACCGTGTCCCTCCCACCACCAGTCCCAACCGTGTCCCTCCCACCACCAGTCCCAACCGTGTCCCTCCACCCACCAGTCCCAACCGTGTCCCTCCCACCACCAGTCCCAACCGTGTCCCTCCACCCACCAGTCCCAACCGTGTCCCTCCACCCACCAGTCCCAACCGTGTCCCTCCTCCCACCACCAGTCCCAACCGTGTCCCTCCCACCACCAGTCCCAACCGTGTCCCTCCCACCACCAGTCCCAACAGTGTCCCTCCCACCACCAGACCCAACCGTGTCCCTCCCACCACCAGTCCCAACCGTGTCCCTCCCACCACCAGACCCAACCGTGTCCCTCCCACCACCAGTCCCAACCGTGTCCCTCCCACCACCAGACCCAACCGTGTCCCTCCCACCACCAGTCCCAACCGTGTCCCTCCCACCACCAGTCCCAACCGTGTCCCTCCCACCACCAGTCCCAACAGTGTCCCTCCCACCACCAGTCCCAACCGTGTCCCTCCCACCACCAGTCCCAACAGTGTCCCTCCCACCACCAGACCCAACCGTGTCCACCAGTCCCAACCGTGTCCCTCCCACCACCAGTCCCAACCGTGTCCCTCCCACCACCAGTCCCAACAGTGTCCCTCCCACCACCAGTCCCAACCGTGTCCCTCCCACCAACAGTCCCAACCGTGTCCCTCCCACCACCAGTCCCAACCGTGTCCCTCCCACCACCAGTCCCAACCGTGTCCCTCCCACCACCAGTCCCAACCGTGTCCCTCCCACCACCAGTCCCAACCGTGTCCCTCCCACCACCAGTCCCAACCGTGTCCCTCCCACCACCAGTCCCAACCGTGTCCCTCCCACCACCAGTCCCAACCGTGTCCCTTCCACCACCAGTCCCAACGTGTCCCTCCCTCCACCCACCACAAGCTTTCCTCTTTCCTAAACCCCTCCATGCTCATATTGTTGTGGTAGCGTCTGCAGACAAGAAAACGACCCAAGATAGCCACACAGCCAGGCTTTCTTGAAAGTGAGAGATACAATACAGACTATTGCGATTGGTCATCTATTTTTGTAAAATCTTGATCATAGGGGCCTGGGGGGGGGGGGGGGGACCACCCATACGGTACATCGTACAGTAGATTTCCAAGGCTTGGGGACAACAGGACTTCAAAAAAGGGACCCGCGACCACTCCACTCCACTCCACTGGCACCTATACAAGGCGTTCCTCAAGCTAAACTATATAATTATAGACTGCTTCTCTTAACAAAGAGAGAGAGAGGGAGAGAGAGAGAGAATGAGATACGTGATGAATAAAGAAAATTGCCATATTTCAAAGGTAACAACCATCATCAAACGTAACCCCGGGGTTCAAAGTCGTGGCCACCGAGAGAGAGACAAGCTGTCTGCACACTAGTGAACGAGAGCTGGTCTCAAATGGCAGCGTCTCGCTCTCCACACATTTATGATCAGGGGTGGCCCATGCATGCTCGCTGATTACAGAGCACATTTAACCCGTTTCGGGCGGGAACCCCTTTTGGCGTTTTAAGCGTTATGTTATACTTTAGCTATTGAAAAATAGCAGATCTACAAGCTCATAGCGCGGCACCGAGTGCCGCGCTACGAGCTTGTAGGTCTGCTATTTTTGAAAAATCGTGAAAATGTAGTGCAAATCATTGAATATGTGTTCTTTCAGAACCAACATTTTTAACTCAAATCTTTGGTCCCTGGAACAACCTGTTTTCAGATGGGGGTCGGCAGCCAATTACATATAATCTTGGGGGTCCTTGACATGAAAATGTTTGAGAACGACTGACATAGAAACATGGGTTTTTCCAGAAAACTGTCAGGATTTAGAAGACATTTATAAGAATCGTCCTCAGGTCTAAATGGGTTAATACGGCCATAATGGATGCCTGGATGGAAACCAGCACCCGAAAACAACAACGGGGGGTTATGTGTCCCACTCATTTAGTTTGGTATAACACAAGCCATAATTCCATGGGAGAAGTAGTGGTTCGAAGCCCCGAAACAAAGACTGCGTCTACGTCTAATGAGCGTATCTCCTTGTAAAATCTAAAATAGCATCTATTGTCCCATCATGGGATGGAATGCCTTGTTCGCGAACACAGACGTTCTAAAAATATGAAACAACACAATGACAGGAGGGAGTTCATTCACGGTGTCGTGGCGGTTTAGGAGTCCGGACGGGCCTCCTCCAGCATCAAGTTTATTGTTTTTACCACATCACATCAACGATAGTAACAAGTTAATAAGGGTAGGTCCAAACATGTTCTGTAAAGTTTACTACATGAAGTAAACTATTCATTCATTCATTCATTCATTCATTCATTCATTCATTTATAGCACTTGATAATAAAGTTTGATTCAAACTAACAACAATGCTTTGTTGAGCGAGCGATGAAATCTCGATCGAATCACGTTTTTTCAATTAAACTGTCCTGACGAGTTTGCAGCGACGTCGTCCATCCCTCCTAAATTTGCTCGCAGAGTCTCGATTTGAGCGAGGTTTCGCGGCCCCAAACACCTTTATTGGTTGAGATCTACACACTACTATGTATTGGTTATTTTATTTTATTTGATAGGTTCAGGCTACGTCGCAATGCAATGGCAGTTTTTCGCACAACATGGCCGCCGGAACGTTCGCTCCTTGCCTGTGTAGATGAGGTGTTATGCTGCGGAGTATACATTAGGCTTTACACATCCCCAGTCCTTCTGCTGTAGGTATATTGTAAACCCTTTTTGGGCTAATTGCCATGAATCTCTCTTAGATTTCCTCCAGAATCCTGAGAAAAGAACGTTTCCACTGCCAATGTAACTTCAAGTCACCAGCCTGTCCACTCGGCAGCAAGTGTTCTCATAGCAAATTGACCAGTGTGATCTGGTCAAGGGCCTCCATTACTGTATCTTCTGGTCATTTGCACTCTGCAATCAGCAACTTGCAAAGCGACTTGATCCCAGTCAGTCAGTCCAAGATTTACCCAAATAAGAGATCACAGAGTTCATTTATCACCATGACTGGAGTTTCTGAGCACAAGCATTTTATTACTGTTGGTGAAGAAACCTTGTATCTCCATATTTAAACTTATTTTTCACAAGGCGATGTCTTGTGAGCTTGTAGATCTGCTATTTTTTTTTAAAGTAAACGGTGAAAAGTTATTTCCTGAGAAGAAACGCTTTTGTTTTGGACATGCATTTCGTCTGAACTCTGAACTGGACTCAAATTCAAGCATCAAAAGTAGCAGATCTACAAGCTCAAAACCTGTCGCTGCCCGCCACGTTACCAACTTGCCCATCTGCTGCAGGGCGTTCATTTACAGAAAAACAGAACACAAAATGTTAGAATATGGCAATAAGACGTTTCTGCCCCGAATACAGCGATGTATCAAACGTGCTGCCTGCATTGCACTGCAGCTGAACTGGGCTGAACCCCCGGCTCGACCCCACAGCCTTGGTAATGACCAGCAGTCCAGGAGCCTTCTGGCATGAGAGCTGACGTACTGGGCTGACTGCGGCTATAGTCGCAGGTTGCTATAGGAACAGCCAGGGGGGGGGGGGAGTTAGAGGAAGTTGAAGGGTTTTCAGGACAAAAGAATAAGGAGAGAGAGAGGGGGGGAGGCTTGGGGGGGGAGCTGGCCTGGCATATATCTCGGGTGGAAACCTCATAGCCAGAATTGAAATTCAAAAGCATCAAAAATAGCAGATCTGGCCTGGGCCGTGGCTCAGCGGTCCAGGCACCGTGGCTGGTAATCCAGTCTGGCAGTGTGCCGCGGGTTCGACTCCCGATCCCGACGGCCTTTACTGCATGTCTTCCCCCCATCTCTCTCCCCATTTCCTGTCAGCCTACGGTCTGTCCCTCCATAAAAAATAGAAAAAATAAGGTGAAAGCCACAAAAAATTTAAATAGCAGATCTAGGAGATCTACACGGTCGAAAGGTGTCACTTTGAGAGAGGAGAGGAGAGGAGAGGAGAGGAGAGGAGAGAGCAGTAGAACTTGGTCAGCACTGGAAGGGAAGGAGGGCTGGGTGGGGTGGGGAGGGGAGGGGAGGGGGGTTTATAACAAGGTGGGGGATGGGATGAGAATGTCAAAAAGCACAAAGAGGAGGGGCAGCAGAGGAAACCCAGCAGCGGATTTACAGCTAACTAGTGCTGCTCAGGTCACTGAGGGAGAAGACAGGGGGTCAATGAGATTGAGAGCATCATTAGTGTATCCTCCACGCTTTTAAGAGCGCCATAAAAGCAACCGCACGCACGCACACACACACACACACACACACACACACACACAACGCAAATAAATGAATGTAATGTCTTCACACGCAGAACAAACAGTGGATAACGGTGATGGTTTTCTTTGAACTCTTTCTCTGGCCTCCAGGCGACACAGACAGCAGAGGGAGGAATAGTGACACTGATATCTGAATGTTTATATAGCGTTTATATAGGTGGGTGGAAACCTCATATGTCCAAAACGGCTACTTTTCCAGGATTCATTCAAATTCAAAAGTATAGCAGATCTACAAGCTCAAAACCTGTTGATTTGCGCTGCGTTTCGACTTCGAGCTTGTGGATCAGCTACTTTTGATCGAGTATGGCGTGCTTAATTTACAACAAAAACACACAAAAAGTTCAAATATAGACATAAGAGGTTTCTGCCCATCAGCAACGACATGCCATGTAAGACATCACACACATGCCTGGGCTGCGGTGGGCTGTCAATCCTGTTCTCGCTCTGTGTGTGTGTGTGTGTGTGTGTGTGTGTGTGTGTGTGTGTGTGTGTGTGTGTGTGTGTGTGTGTGTGTGTGTGTGCGTGCGTGCGTGCGTGCGTGCGTGTGCGTGCGTGCGTGCATGCGTGCGTGCGCAGGGAGATTAGTGAGTCATCTTCTGGGGTAATGTCATTAATGAGCGACAACTGTAACACCCACAGGCCATGACACAGCAGCACTGTAACACCCACAGGCCATGACACAGCAGCACTGTAACACCCACAGGCCATGACACAGCAGCACTGTAACACCCACAGGCCATGACACAGCAGCACTGTAACACCCACAGGCCATGACACAGCAGCACTGTAACACCCACAGGCCATGACACAGCAGCACTGTAACACCCACAGGCCATGACACAGCAGCACTGTAACACCCGCAGGCCATGACACAGCAGCACTGTGACACCCACAGGCCATGACACAGCAGCACTGTAACACATGTTTTGTCAACATAAACACTGGGGCCCTTCAGACTGGACCGTGTGGCCATGTGTGACTCATGATGTGGTCCAGACTGCTGCTGATGGATTTCATGTGGTTCTGTGTGACCGTGCGCGCTCACACACACACGCACACACACACACACGTAACGCACACATGTAACGCTTGGGATTCGAACTCGGGTCTCCCGCGTGAAAGTCTAACATCTTAACCACTAGACTAGACCAAAGGGATATCCCTCTGGACCGGGGGAGATATTAGACATCAGGCAGAGGCTCTGAGCCACTCTGCTACACACATGCACGCACGCACGCACCCACGCCCGCCCGCACCCACGCCCGCACGCCCGCCTGCCTGCACGCACGCCCGCACGCACGCACGCCTGCACGCACGCCCGGCCGCCCGCCCGCACGCACGCCCGCCTGCACGCACGGGGCCATAAAAATAAACTGTTCAGCTACAGGTGAGCTGTGTTTGAACATCATTCTGTGCACCTGCTCTGGGTCTCCCCCTCTGCCGTTATTAATGACAGACTCAGAAAGGGACACGTCGTCACGTGACATTGCTGTAAAAGAGAGACGTTGCTACTGACTGGCTGCCAAGTGACATTAAAAAAAAACTAGACCCAATAAAACACACAGAGAGAAAGGACAGGTGCAAAGCTGTCCCCAGGGGGCCAATGGGGGGGGGGGGAACTCCAGGATATATGTACTTTATACAGTATCAATTTTCCCATGATTCCCTGTTCGTTGCGCTCCAGAACCAACCAACCTCTCTCTCCCTCCCTGCTCAAACAAACACAGGTGCTCCTGGTTGGCTGGTTGGTGCACTGTGATCTTTTAAAACCCGCAACTTTCTCTCCCGTCTCTTTTGTGCCCGAGACTATTGAGACCGCGGATCAAAGGGAGAAAGGAAGCGTTGTACAAGAGTTAAAAGGTGAACTGGTGTTTTGTAATTGTAACGGACGTGGCTCCCAGTGTGAGCTCAAAATAAGATGTGGAGATTTGGAAAGAGCAGATTGTCACCTGGTTTTTGTTATGTCTCTCTCTCTCCCCCGACATAAGAGAGGTTAACTGCAACAATGTCAGAACTACAATAAAGATGTCTATCCTTGTTTTATATTATGTTTCTGTGTTCATACATAATGTCCATGCATACGTATTCTGTTGTTGTTGTTGTTGTTGCTTGTGTTTCTGTTTTCTGTATTTGTAAAAAATCCAAATAAAGTACTGATCATAAAAAAATAACTACAATAAAGATGGCGGCACATCTAGTGTCCTGCAGCATCGGTTTCAGATACCTTTATGTCTCGTGAGGAAATATCCCTTGTTTTCTGTTTCACACAATTTGTTAGAAACAGCAGAAAAAACATTTTCAGTAGACCTTTACACGTAAAGAAAAGTCAAATTCCGTAGATGAAATAAGTTTACAAAATAGTGAAAATAGTCAATCAAATGTCCCTTTTGGATCTCAAGTGAAAAGGTTTTGGAACCACGGCTCTATATAAGATAAGACAGTATGTTAGGCCCTGCAGGCCTTTCATTCATACACACACCATCCTATAAGATAAGACAGTATGTTAGGCCCTGCAGGCCTTTCATTCATACACACACACCATCCTGGACAGGACGGTGTTGTTTTGATAGCTAGATAGTGGAATAACTTGTGTTTTGGACGAGCGACAAGAGAAACAGAGGTCTCCAACGCGTGTCCTCGTGTGACTCCTGTTGAGTCGTCGTGAGTGACTGGCGTCAGGTTCTGTACAGCTTCAAACAAAGCTGAAGCTCGGCGCAGTAGTAGCACCGTATCAGACATTTTTCTAACCCTGCTATGACAGGGGCATTGACACAAATACACGCATGCATGCACGCACGCACGCACGCACGCACGCACACACGCACGCACGCACGCACGCACAATTTTCAGAGAGACCGTGGGAGTTCCAGGTGTTTTTTGTATCCTTGTTCAAAGTAAATAAATGCCCCCCCCCACCCCCCCACCCCATCATCCCATCCCATCCCAGGGGCACAGTACAAAGCGCCATGCCGGTAGGGGACACAACATGGAAACACAGCCTGGGTCATTACAGCTGTTCCATCCATCTATCAACACAACACACTGAAATGGACCTGATCAACAGGGGAGGAGAGACAGACACCACCAGACAGTCAGACTCTCCAAACAATGATAATGACCAACCAAACACTCGTTTAGCAGCAAGCACCATGTCATTTATATTGAGAAACATAAAGAATACCAAGTAGCTAATGATGACATGATAGTATATAGTTAACCATAATAGTGTATGCCTTCACTGGAGGTAGCCATTGTACACCCAGTGACTGAAGACGAGCCACACAAAGGAGCCCTGTCTCTCTGGTGGGGACTCCTGGTGAAATATGGACTAGTCTGGACATGTTCTAAACACACCCCCCTTCACCCTCCATCTGAACCCACAATTGTTAAGGGTTCGTTAAACCTGTATAGTTCTCAAACTATTTCGTGCCAAGGACCCCAAATTGATGTTTTCGGCCACGGACCCCCATCTGAAAACGGGCCCCATTTTCGCCAGTGCTATACCCCTTATCCCTAAACGTCTTTGCCTTTTATACTATTTTGAATATAGTATATATATATAATAGTATATACTATTTTGAATAGTATAAAAGGTCCCACTTTGAGAACCAATGCCTAAATAGACAGTGAAACGCGTCATAATCACAGTGACATTATAGTCCATCGCGCTGTAGCTAATAGGCAGCATGACATTGATGTGTATTTAGTCGAGAGGGACAGGGACCGTCACCATGTCACCATGTCGAAGGTTCAAGCATTTAAATCCTTTAAAAGCAACCGGGTGTCCCATAGTGATCAAAGGGTCACGTGTGGCCTGTTTGTTTTGAACGCTGATTCACCCACAGCGTCTGGTTTGGTTTCGTTCGGTAGCAGGAAGGAAGAGACCGCGGACTGCATTCCTATCATATTCCACGGTTATCGGAGCGCAGCCATGTTAAGCTGTGCTTTGATAACACCGTAGCTAGCTAACCAACTCCCCCCAAATCCTACCCTACAACCCCCCACATAGGTTAAGATTCAAGCGCAGTGCCTTGAACGTTGGCATACGAGTTACTTACTCCGTGACTCATGCGCGGCAAAATCCTACCACGGTGTAAACAAAAAAGTTGACCGTTGATTACATTCTCCAGGTTAAAATAACACAGGAAAAGGTTATATTTATAAGCTCTGCTCTCAAGGCTTCGTGTTTATGAAAAGGCCGCTCACGCGACTCGAGGCACGAGCCTCCGGCCAGTAATCATGACATTGCAAACATAAGTGCGAGTGTGGGCAGAGGCAGAGCCGGACACATTGTGGAGGCGGGCGGGCCGGCCGGCGGCAGGCCGACCAGCATGTGACCAGTGTTGGCTCTATAAGCACCCGCTGTGCCACCTCAAGTCGGCGCTTTTCATTCCTGTCGTGGGTTATATAAGCCTGGACCTTCACAGGCCAGCGCTCTCTCTCTCTCCCCGGGGGCAGACGGGGGCCACATAGCTCGCAGGCCCCCACTAAGCTCGGATCATCTGGGAGATTTGCGAAGGTAAGCAAACTGGTCTGGCACGGGTTGGCATGGTCACCCCACCAGCAGCACCACCGCACTGCTGCGGCCGACTCTCAGTGCATTGAAATTAGCCGTTGGCTGTATGCAAATATCAACTGTATTTTTTTCTTTTTACTGCCGTGCACGATTGCGCTTCCCAAAGGTTCCAATGTGATCTGATCACTGTGTGGTGCAGTGGTTGTATCAATATTGTTTAATTTCAAAATAATTTAGTTAAATGTGTACACTCTTGGAGTTACATAAGAGTGTGTGTGTGTGTGTACATACGTAAGAGTCAATTTGATTCCTAAATATCATAATTTTGCTGGGACCCCCCTGGAACCCCCAAGGACCCCGGGGGTTCTCAGTGTGACCCCACTTTGAGAACCACTAATGTGTATTGATGAGGTGGTAACTGAAGTTTTGTGCCTGCTATGTTGATGAATTGATTCAATTGATAGGGCCACAATGGAAACAAGCCCCCAGGACTTTATGTTTTTTTGTCTTAACCCATTTTGACCTGAGATCAGATTCTAAAAATGTCTTCTACATCCTGACAGTTTTCTGGAAAAGCTATGTTTCTATGTCAGTCGTCAGTCATTTTTCAAAAATAGCAGACCTACAAGCTCATAGCGCGCCACTCGGTGGCACGCTGTGAGCTTGTAGATCTGCTATTTTTCAATAGCTAAAGCATAACATAATGCTAACACCAAAAGGGGTTCCCGCCCAAATGGGTTAATGTCTTACTGTACCACGTGTTTACATATCTGACTAATAAAGTATTCAATCAATCGGGCAATTGACAACATTCAAGCACTGCGTGTCAAGACGACAACAGCCGTCTTGGATGCGATGCTGCCCCTTTCTGAATGTCACTCACTGTCGTCTTCACTACGCCGAGAACGCCGGTGACATGGAGCATTAACGATTGATGAGACGTCCATATGGTGGAGCCGTGTGGGGTATCGGGCCAGCGACACCGGGCCCTGTGAGAAACAGGCCGTGGCACAGCCAGCAGGGACCGAAACCGCAGTGATGCCTTTCAACCTCCCCTCCCCAGGGGAGAATCCTCTTACAGTGCTTCTCCTCAACTCTGAAAAGGTCCCATTTCTATGGCAAAGTAAGGCGGGTATCTGCCCTGTCACTGGAGCACAATGGATCAGCAATAGCCGGTTAGAATGGGAACTAACCAAGCAACAAAAGACAAGAGTTTTAACTTTAATGGATGTCAATGGGAATGGATTTTCAATGGAATGCTAATCGCTGGCCCATCGTTACTTCCTTGTGTGTGATTGAGGCCACAGGAAAGGGGGGAGAATTCACCACAGGCTACTTTCAAAACTGTCAGTGTTCAAGACTGATGAGTGTATTTGGCTACAGTGGGAGCACAGTCACCTTGTTCTGTATCTATCTATACCACTTAAACCCTCTAGACTATGTCAACTGGACCCGAGTTGGCTCGGTACTTGGACCGTCTACACTACAGTACCAAATCTCTTTAGCCTGGTAAGCCATCCCAGTCACATGAATTCATTCTGGGTGGGCGTTGTGCAGAAACCAAAAAGTGGAAGATCGAGCCAGTCAGCGTCTGTGCTCAGGGCCCTATGATTGACTGACGCATTGCGTTTGTTTGTGAACTTGTAGATCTGCCGTTTTTGGCTAATGTTCTCCCCAAAATATGGATGCTGGGGTTCAAGCAGTTAACTCCAGGAATCTCTGTATTGTGCGTGTCTGTCTGACCAACCATCCTTCGACATATCTCGAGAACCGCTCATCCAATGCATCGACTTCACACTTGGCAGGTAGATTGTCGAGGACTCTCCAGCGCATTGGCGAGTGTGAAGTCACAATCAAACGAGCGGTTCTCAACAGAACTGTCGCGCAATTCTGCACAGGGGCGTGTTTTCCGAATGCTGCTGACCCCCCCCCCCCCCCCCCCCCAAAACAGGCACTGTATTAGTTCATATATATATTCAACACCCTAATCTCAGTTCTAACCTCACTGCCCACACGGACAGTACGAGGGGGTGTTACAGGGGATTCATCAGGTCCAAACATAGAGCTACAGTATGCTGGCCCGGTGGAGCCAGAGAGAGCCCAGAGGCATTCTCCAGCGCAGCAGACAGAGGCAGTGTTTGCCTTAATAAGGCCGAGCTGTCTGAGCTCCGTCTGTTCACACTCCACTTTAGGAAGCCTCCGCTGGAGCCGGATAGGAATCAGGGGGACCGTCACTGCTCACACCTCAATATCACCTCCACTGATAAGACCCCTGAGGGTCCCCATCAAGTGATGGTCACTCAACATGTGTATACGCACGGCCACATGCAGTGGCACGCACGCGCGCGCACACGCGCGCACACGCGTGCACACACACAACTAATCACCCCTTTGGCACCTTTGTGCTACTTGAGAGGTGAGACACATTGACACAAGCACTACACTTCTAAGTTCTGATCGCTGCACCATCATTGCTTTGACCTTGCGTTAGATGTATAGCAATGTAGGCCACTAGACCAGCGGGTCTAAGTGTGACCTGTTGTTTGACATCATTTGCATGCCTGATCCAGCACTACCAATAAGGAGGGCTTTGTAACTCGACTACACGGCATGAGTATGTAGAAGAATGGAACATTGGAAGACACACTCGCAGGCTGCGGAGGTCAGCCCACATCCAAAGTCCAAGCATGAAAGGTGTCTTGTGTCATGTTGAACCAATGGTTTGTGCAAGTTTGCATGTTTGGGATAGCTCTGAAAAACAGACTCCCTCACAATAAGATGAGATAAGATTCAAGATTGTGGGATCATTAAAAAGGTCTGTCGGTGTACATCCTATAGTCTTCATGTGCAAATGGAGGAGGAAGGACAAGCAAGCAGGAAGGAGAGGTCGTGTTGTGTTAAACATTCCCTGAATGCTACTGCAGAGCTGAGTCTTTGCCCGTGTGGGTATTAGGACTATGTTTGGAACATGACTAATGGAGCACAGCATAAAACGTGGACGTGTGGGCACATATATTTACGTCACCCGTTACATTCCATGTTATGATTCGAAGATATTTCTAGCTGTTCCTGCTTATATTTATATTGAGTCAATAGTTATAACCGAGATGTTTCTATATTGTTACTTAAAGGAGAATTCCATGCTAGAAGGCTTTCTTACCTTTATTTGTAGTTGTTACGTCCCCACCAAAGAGGTCCAGGTGTTATTTTGTGCAAAACCTCCTTATTGGCTATTTAAGCCCCTACCATAAGCCCTAAATGAATTGCATTGAATTGAATGGGAATTGAATGGGGCTATGGGGTGTTGTGCTAATTTGCTTATTTCCATCGCTCAAAATTATATATTTGTTGTATATATCCTCTCTTCATAATGTAAATAATATCCCAAGCGGCACACTTTACTTTACTACTTATTTCGACGGAAATAAGCGAATTAGCACAACACCCCATAGCCCCATTCAATTCCCATTCAATTCAATGCAATTCATTGAGGGCTTATAGTAGGGGAAATAGCCAATAAGGAGTTTTTGCACAAAAAAACACCTGGACCTCTTTGGTGGGGACGTAACAACTACAAAGAAAGGTAAGAAAGGTAAGAAAGTCTTCTAGCATGGAATTCTCCTTTAAATTAGTGGAATAAGGGTCTACTGTACCTGACTTGAGACAAATCCGTTGTATGTGCAAAACATACATGTGATTCTGATCAAGCACTTATACCCACTTTACCCAGGGGTCCTCTCTGTTTTTGCCTCTTCACCAAATCTCTGCGGTGAGAATAGCGATCGACAAGAGTAAGAAACACCACGTCGTGGTCTTGCATACCTGCTGTTTTCGGCTATAATGTTATTATAATGTTATTATAATGTTATTATAATGTTATTATGACATGCCCAGAAGGGGACGCTCGGGTTAAAGTGATTAAAAGTGAATCGCAAGTCATTTAAGATTCAAGGGAGCGAACAGCTTGCAAACTCTGTACAATTTTGTTGTAGTGCAAAAGAAGCCATGCAGCTATATACCCTGCCATTACAAATTAAAGTGCATCCTGATCCTTTCCCTAGAGGTTAAAGCAGTTCCACGTGTGACATATGGCACTTTAACCACATGACCTTTCAGGTCGAGCTTGAAGACCTGGACCGGCTACTACTGTAGGAAGGTGCCTGGGGGCAGCATCATCATCACCAAGCCTCGCACACTAAACATTAACAACAGCGTTTGAATTGGTGGAACCCAAAACCCCCTTTCACTGGTAATAAACAGCCATGCGGCCGGCGCTTCTTGTTTCCCTGGTCTAAACAAAGCAGCTGATTAGCAAAAGTGCCTCAAATACACAAAAGACAGAGAGAGAAACAGCCTCGGGCAGGAGCAAGCATGTCATGTTTTTTGGAGTCGATAATATGTCCGCGTGAATGGTCTGTTGTCATTTCAGACTAGTCCACTTGTTGCACCAGGCCGGCTGTCTGCTCTCCATACACACAAAGCCACTGGTTAAGACCAGCTCTCTGCGCAAACGCTGAGTCAGCATGTTTGGAAGACTGCTGGTGAAGGGGCCAGTGCACACAGCTAATCCTCCCACCTAAACAGGCCCCTGGATGGATGCTTTTCAACACGCACACACACACACACACACACACACACACACACACACACACACACACACACACACACACACACACACACACACACACACACACACACACACACACACACACACACACACACACACACACACACACACACACACAGGACTAACCCCTCCACAATCCCCCTTTAGCCCCACCATCAACTACACACACACACACACACACACACACACACACACACACACACACACAGGGCAGGGCACCGAGAGCTTGCAGGGCTCGCCTCAATCAGTGAGTTGTTGTACTGTGAAGCGATTATGGTGCTGTCAAATAATGATCAAAGAGGAGTTTTTTTTCTTTCCTGAACGATCAAAGCCCCCCCAAAGATACATAATAACAGCTTAGGATGTCAAGTCATGCATGACTCCTTTTGGGGATGTTTGGAATTGTGTCCCTGGCTTTTTAAGCCCATGGGAATTGGGAAACGGCTTATATAACTCTGCCCCACTGGCCATATACACAGGCTATTACTGTATTATAATATAAACATTTTACTTTGTAGGCGTTTGTTTTTTAATGATATTGTCATTCATTCACAGCCATTGTCTACACACTACAGTTTGAATGTGGATACGTCATTTCCGTCCATACAGTTTGCATACCAATACCACTGAGGTGTCTCTCTCTCTCTCTCACTGCACATGCCAAAGCTCTGACTGCACTGAGGTTCAAAGAACAATAGTTATTTGATGCTGTCATCCCCACAAGCCACAATTCCTACTCGGACTTTCCTTTATTTTGGGTATTTCCTTTTACACAACAACACCTTGCAATCAAAAGCTTAATCCTCCCACCTCTACGTGTCCCTGGGTGGGTGTTTTTTTTTTTTACTGCACACACAGGCTAACTAAGCCCTTTCCTTCATTTTAGGTATTTCCCTTAAATTTACACAATAACACCTTGAAATCAAAAGCGTAAAATACAGTCATCATCACTTCACAATCAAAAGTTGAAATAAAGTCAGCACAAGCAAGAGTTGAAATAAAGTCAGTGAAAAAGTCACAAGAAAGCCAAAGAAACTTCACTTCAACTTTTGCCATATAGGTATATTTGTGGGATTTTATATAATTAGCCTAAACGTTTTCAAAGTGATCAGTGATTTGAGGCCTGCAGGAGCGAATCTAAAATGAATCAAATCCATCACTTGTTGTCACAACAACAGCAGCACTCAATGCAGGCAGCGCTCTCCTCCAGCCAGGCAACATAAAGTCACAAAGTATAGCTACATTGAACATTCAACAACAACGTATCAAAAGAAATGTAAACATTGTTTCTGTCACTTTGTCGAGTAGTGTGAGAATGTTCAGATAGAAGTGAACAGAAATGTGCGTGTGCCATTGTTTCCACAATACACGTCAGACAAGTTGTCACACGACGGACGACAGCAGCACAGTTTCTACGAAACTGCAGATAAAAAGACAGACAGACAAACAGGAGAGCTGTGTGTGTACTGTGTGAACTGAAGATTAACCAACCCGAATGTATAATCATATAAAAATGTAATTTGAGGGACGTACCTTTCATCCAGTCCACAACTTGCTTCGGTGTCCACTTTGTGATCGGATCCATAGCTTGCATGATCTCAACGCACAACCAACAACAATATGACAAGAGAATTATGCCCACAACAACTTGTCGTGGGGGGATTATTTAATTATAATAACGCGTTTACTACACGCCGTGTTGGTTGTTTTCTGTCGCATTCTTTACAACAGCAGCTCCGTGTACTTCAGCGTTGGTTCTGTAGTAGTTCTCTGTCTCTTGCTGCAGTCCATATACACTGTTGCTCTTCACAAGTACAACTGTGCTCTCTGGCTGGTCCCCCGGTTCAGTTCACACACACTCACTCTCACGCACACATGGTGGGAGCATTAACACAGTCAATGGATCTAATCTGGAGGGAGGGAGGGAGCCAGGAGCTCTGGAGGATCAGGTTGCAGAACTGCGGTTTCAGCTGAAACTACCGAGAGAGGAGGAGCAATGCGATCTGGATTCTGGAGGAGCATCACTCACCACACAACGTTTATAATGGCTCACTGTTATTAATTATTAGCCTGCCTTCTATATGTTTAGGTCTGTATGTAGGATTTACATTAGTTCGACGGAGGTTAAAGTTGGGCTTTGTGTGTTTTCCTTTTAGTTCTTAAATTCTTCTTAGCGTATTAATACATTTATTTTTGCCATGTAATTGCCCAAAGTTATTACATGGATTTAAAGTAGCCTCATGTGCTTTATTTTGCTTTTTTGCACGTTTCAAATCATAATATTTCGTGTTAATATCCGAATGTGACTCACTGGCGCTCTCTGCTGGCGAGTTGTTGCAAATCAAAATGTAGAAAATCATGAGTTTGTAGTCTACAAACACGTCGACCTTCTACAAATTGTAGAAAATCATTTGTGTGTGTGTGTGTGTGTGTGTGTGTGTGCGCGCGCTGTTCCGATCCGTGTTGTCAACAAGTCTCAGCTCAAAACAACTGTGGCCATTACGGGGATCGAACCCGCGACCTTCGCGTTATTAGCACGACGCTCTAACCAACTGAGCTAAACGGCCGCTGCGATCTGTTCTACACATGTACTCACTCAACAATCACTATATGGAATTAGGACATACAGTGGTGTTTCGGTTTGATTGATTTATTTAAATATTTATTAACAGTTTGCAGAATTACAGTACATTTCGAACACAAACTCAATACAAAGGCTGTTAACTGTGAGTGGACGACCCAATTAAGCATTACACTTGTTTACAACAGGGTCCACCATGTTTAATTCATCAAAAATTGTTTGTCTGATTGATTGATTGATTGATTGATTGATTGATTGATTGATTGATACATTTTTATTTCACAGTATGTAGAATGGGTACATTTCAAACTAAAGCAGCACAAGTCAAGTCAAAAACTGTTACTTGTGGACGAACCATGATAAAGCATTACACTTGTTTACAACAGGTTCCACCATTTTCAATTCATCAGAACATTTAGAGACGTACAAATATATACTTCTATAAAAAATAAAACAGGAAATCATCATAAAGACAGTAAAAAAATGGAAAAACATGTACAGTATGGGGGAAAAGGGGTGGGGGGACTCAGACTTTATTTACAGGGGTCAGTTTCGCATTGCAGCCGTGAGCCGTCCATAGGTGCCCTTTGAGAGCGGTTTTGAGTAGTCCAGGGATTAACATGTCTTAATGGCTGTTGGTAGGGTGTTCCACATATGGCATAGGAGGGAAAATAATTTAGTCCCTTGTTTGTTTTAGCCAAATCTGGGTTGCACATGGTTTGTTGAACTCCCTCTGGTCTGTCTGTCTGTCTTGTCTGTCTGTCTGTCTGTCTGTCTGCAGTTGTATCACATACATTTATCTACCAGGCTTTTAATACAATAATGTATTACTGCAATTTACAAAATGCAGCACAGCTGTTGCTGAAATTGCACTGAAAGATTAAGAGCACTGGCACATATTAAAAAAACAAACATGAATCCTTTAATTGACAAGCTCTATTGTCATAATAGATTTTAAAGGTGTGATTGGAACAACTCATGACATAACCAAAGTATGTCTCCTTATTGGTTTATGTACCTGTGTGTTTATTCAGATCATATTTTAAGACCTTTGGACTCAATACTTGTATCCTTTGTAACGGTATGGTGGGTGGCTATTAGTCAGGGGTCTTTAACAGGGGGTCCGGGACCCCTAGGGGGTCAGAGTCTTGCAGGGGAGCTGCCAAAACTTTGAGTGATAACTTATTTTTTACATTAACATCTTGAACATTAGCCGAAAATAGCAAATCCGTGTTATGAGCTTGTAGATCGGCTATTTTCGGCAAAGAGGTTTGGTGTAGAGTAGAGGTAAAAATGAGCAGACCAAGTACAAAGCCAAAGGTCAAGTAAAATACAACAAAGTGATGATAGTGCTGCCAAGCTATATGAAATCTAGGAAAAGGTTAAACAGAATTCTAAGCAATATGTAGTGGGTTTCCCTGCTTCATCTCTCTCTCTCTCAGCTAAGGGGTCCTTGGCCTGAAAAATGTTGAAGACCCCTGCCTTAGATCAATAGTCTAGTCTATTATTACAGGTGGTTTACTGTTCAAGCTGTGAACTTCCTGACACAAAATGAACTTCTCTGACTCATTGTTCAGAAACACACCCAGCCTCTCCAGCCTCCCATCATCATCATCATCCCTGCTGGAAGCCACCGTGCTCTCCAAGCTCCCTCTCTGCACTGTAATCAGCCGCAAATTACACTTTACTCTCTTATTACACGTACCTGGCTGGGCACACATCAATTTGCTGGCAGCCAATAAAATAGTCGAGCGAATACAGCGAGGCTATAGAATTACTTACTGCGTTCTCTCTTTCTTGTTTGAACACGCTGACCGCTTTTTCAATGGTGTATGCATGGCCTTAACGACAGTGTGCATTCAGACCTTTATATTCAGCCAATTCAGAGTAGTTGAAGGGAACTCTCAGTCTCAGGAGAGGAAATATGTACGTTAAAAGGGTATGCAAACAAATCCGGGTCCATGCAGGCACTCAAGGTGGATTTTATAGGTAAAAGGCCTTTATTGTACGGGCTATGGGTTTTCAACTGGTGGTCCGTGTTGTGGACCACTGGTGGTCCATGTCATGAAGATATTGCATTGCAGTATATATGATTCGTATAGGTTTTGTATAGATTTGTATTTTATTTATAAAAAAAAATTAAATCATTTAAAATGTTATGAACCACTAGTTGAGAATCAATGCAGTAAAATAAATGACCTGGCGACGTATGATGACGCGTCAGTGTTGTCAGTTACTGGGAAGTCCGAAACTTCCACAGAAAAAGGGGTTAGAATCTCAAGGGAAACTGTACTGGATTTCCTGGTTGAGTCACCATTGTAAAGGAATGTGCCCATAATCAATCACAGTCATGTCTGCTCGCTGCTCACTAAGTTGCAATGAATGAACAGCATCAGGAGTTTAATATGGATTAATTAATTTAATCCCACAACACGCCCAATATCCCCCCATCCCAACACAACAGTGGTCCCCAGGTTGATTCTCAGTCAGGGTAGTGCATGGTTTTTAATGTCTCTAACCCAATAACAATAAAGGACTTTTACCAAAATCCACCTTGATTGTCTCTTAACGGAACATAACCTTCCATGAGCACCGGTGGTTAACTTTTAGGGATGTCAGCTAAGGCTAGCGCTCCTGTAACTTATTTTTTCTGAACTCTCAGTATGTTGAGATGAGAAAGACAGAAATGTTGGTGAGTGCAGGTAGGATTGCGGTGACATCTTATTGGATCCCTCTGCCAAATGGCCAGATCTGCTGTCTAGTATGGCCAAAATTGTTGTGTAGAAGAAGGAGTAGATCAGGGATGTCAAACTCAAATACACAGTGGGCCAAAATAAAGAAATTGGTAGAAGTCGAGGGCCGGACTGTGTTTCAACACACGGGCACCGCAGTCGTTCCAGGCAAACAGCAAAAATTAAATGCATTTAAAACTGAAAATGGATTATTATTAATCTCAGTTTCCTGTTCTATGATCCTCACCATCACTGCTTTCATAGTATGTGATATGTGACAATGCACTCGCAGTGCATTGTCGGACTTGTAGTATTATGGTGGTCCGTGCAATATACCAGAGGGCCAGTTCTAATACTAATTAAGTATCATCCCGCGGGCCAAAGATAATTCATTCACGGGCCTGTTTTGGCCCCCGGGCCTTGAGTTTGACATATATGGAGTAGATAAACAAGAAGAACCAAAGACAGAACAATAATAAAAAAGGGTGGTTTGAGGATGAATTGCCACTGGAAAACCTGAAGACATTAAGCAAAAACAGGATGTAAAGAAAAATTGCCTCTGTTAGGAGGATACTGGGCAGATTCCATGAACTGAAGAGTCTCCTAATCATACATCTGATGGTATTTTATTATGTCATAGACGTTGATATGGTGGCTTGACAAATGGAATGGAATTTAACGAGCTCCATAGTTTAATCTCCTCCAGAACAAGGTATGTGTTATGGGGATGTGTTGTTGCCAGGCACCCTAAACATAATCTGAATGAAAGCGAGTGCGCAGTGGGGGAGTCGCACCCAACATTCTGGTTCCCAGGGGAGTGTGCTGAATCGCAGGGGGATTTGGAGCTGTGTGGAATTCAGGGGAGGAGGACCCCCCGCACGACGGGGTGTCCCCCCCCCGCACGCTCCAGTGAGATTAGTGAATCATGGGATTGTTGTCGAGGCGTGGTATTTGGGGAGGGAGGGTGGCCTAGCTAGTGGCCCGGCCTGATGAGAGAGAGAGAGGAATGCTGATATCCCATTAACGGAGTTGTGTTCCTCATTCAGAGGTGAGTATAATACAACCTGTTTGATGTGTTATCCTGCTGTTCAAAGCCAGGATTTGAGAATTAAGTGCAGTAGTGGTTCTCAACCTTTTCAGGCCGCAACCCCCAAAATAATCATATTTGAACTGGGAACCCAAACACACACACACACACACACACACACACACACACACACACACACACACACACACACACACACACACACACACACACACACACACACACACACACACACCTTGACAAGCAGTTAGTGTACATTTAGTTTGACTCGGTTACAGATAAATACTGTGAACTTAGCATGTTGATCGGCTATTTAAAAAAGAAAAAGAAAATCATCTTCCTTATATATTATTTGACAATTTGGCCAACGTTTGACCAGTTTTTGTAGTATGGTCTGTTGATTACTTTTGATGCAGTAATGGTATTTTTTCTTTGCTTTCTTTTGTTTTGTTGAGGAATTAAAAAGTTCTCAAAAGTCCTTAAATTGTCACTTCAAGCTGTCATCTGGGGACACCCAGGTTGAGAACCCAGTTCCTCCTCTGGATCGGTTCTGGCCGACGCTAGAAACAGCATCATCATATCATCAGTCAGTCCCTTAGAGCAGGGGTTCTCAACGTTTTTGGCCGGGGACCCCCGGAAATACTTTGGCAATGTCTCGGGACCCCCCCCCCCCCCCACCCCCAATATAAATTGACTGCTACAATAACCTTAATAATAGAGACAATACACCATAAATAAATACTGAAACCAGATATAATCATTAGGGAAGGTGTATGCATGTACTATGTGCAGTGTACTATATGTAAACTCTTCATTTCCATTTTCCAGCCAGCCATTAATTTTTTTTTAATATAATTTGGGGACCCCCCAAAATAATTTGGCGACCCCCCCCGAGGGGTCGCGACCCACAGGTTGAGAACCCCTGCCTTAGAGTATATCTAAGGTCAGTCCCCCTTACTGACTTGGCTTGAGTTGAGAACCGGAGAGCAGGGACGTGCACACATAGACATCAAAGGGGGATTCAGCCCCTGCCCGTTTACCCGTCTGTAAAACAACTGCCCTTTCCAGACCACGAATGACCACGCATTTACTATGGTGAAAGAAAAGCAAATGCCACACTCCTTTCCATGCCATGCCGGAAGGCAGCATTCATGAGAATTGCTTTTTTTCTCCGAAGTCTCCTGAACGTTTACACAGTATCTTGTGTTGAACAAATTTGTTTAGAAATCCATGTCGTACACCGCATCTCCACTAGCTAAAGAGTGCTGGGTTGCGCCCCGAAAATAGCTGATCTACAAGCTCTCATTGTGAGCTTGTAGATCTGCTATTTTCGCTATTTTTGTCCAAAAAGTGCCCTCTTAACGGGATTTCAGCCCTGCCTCTCTAACACTCTCTGCACGTCCCTGCCGGAGAGTGACCGGCTCAAGTCCAGTACGAACCACAACACGGAGTGGTAGCAGGAGAGAGTCCAGTTCTACTCCTCCTGGCACTGCTGACTTTGTCCTTGAGCAACCCCTAACTACTCCCGGACGCTGTTGCGTGACAGCATCTCTTCACGCTTGCTTCTCTGTATTTCAGACCTGTACAGTTGGGTGCCACCGATATTGTCCCTTATCATTTGACCCATTTAGGCCTGACCTCAATTTTTTTTTAAATCCTTCTAAATCCTCCAGTTTTCTGAAATAAATATTTTCACGATTTAAAAAAAATAGCAGACCTACAAGCTCGTAGCGCGCCACTCGGTGGCGCGCTATGAGCTTGTAGATCTGCTATTTTTCAATAGCTAAATTATAACATAATGTTTAAAACACCAAAAGGGGTTCCCGCCCAAAATGGGTTAACTGTCTTTTTGCGCAGATCACGCAAACCTCAGCAAAAAGAAAAGGACAATATCGATGGCCTCCAACTGTATGTGTGTAAAACAGAGTGTGAGAAAATAATTTCCCCCTTGTAGATTTAATAAAAGTAATCTTTTATCTTCATCCCAGGGCCCTGAAATACCACCCGTGATAACAAAAGAACATCAAAGCCCTTTTCAAGATAAGCAAAAACGAAAAAAGAAACTGTGTGATCCTTTCAAACCAACGTTTATTTCAGACTCCAAATAAAGGAAGCCAGTTTCTTTTTGGCAGTGTGTATTATTCTATGACCTGCTATATCAGGATGAGGATAATAATGTCATATAAACAAACACCGGTCGCGCTACACAAAACATCAACGCGGGACGCTATTCAGCCCGCCATCTATGTTGACAGGATATGAGGAATTAGAGATTGTTGTTCTAATACAAACAAGCCCACTTCCTGCTCCGGACAGAGATCTGTTCTACAAATATTATGGATGGTTTCTGTACAGTAAGAAACGGAAATGTCTCTTTGCTGTACATTCAGAAGTACATCGTAAAACACCATCACATACAGCAAATACTCTATATATTTAAATATAAATATTTCTTTTATATTGAATTCCACATTTTAAGAGAGATATGTGATTCTGGACGTTAAGGCAAGAGTGTGGGCCACTGTTTTTATTCAAGTTCTGAATTCTGTAAGTTTCCAAAGCAATTGGTAATGAAATGGTCACTATCTACAGCCTGGAAATACTACTTGAGATGCATGTCAATGATCCTCGACCAGAGAGAGAGAGAGAAATAGAGATTCGAACGCATACAAAAGACGAATATAGGACTAGAGTCAATCGTGGTATATCGTTTCGATGAATCAGATGAGACTGTGTGGATCATTAGCATTGGTACGACGACGTGTCCTCTGTGTGTGATTGAGGGGAGGGGGGTTGGAGAGGGGGGGGGGGGGGGGTTACATAAAGGGACCACTGTGACAGGAGACTAACAGAGTATCCAGTGTACTGACGTGGATTCTGGGGGGTGAAATTAAGAAGAGCGGTCAGAAGACATTTAAGCTGAAATCATACAAAAATAAATCAACGAATCAAAGTGTATACATTTTTAATGAGAAGCGAGCATGTGTGTGTCCGTGTGTCCAGCATGAATGATGTTGTCACACCGTATAGAATATCAGCAGATGAACTACAGTGAGATGTTGAAGTAATTAAAGGCGACATGGCGGGCGTCTATGAGGCATTATGTGGGGTTCTTCTCAGTGTCTATGGAGGGTCAACTCTAACCCTATGGGGCAATGGTTCTCAAACGTTTTGGAATATTTATGTAAATAGCCAACGTATAAATGGATAAAGTGGCTACATTACCTAATTTTGTGACCCCCCCCCCCCACGCACACAAACACACTTTGAGAACCAAATGCTATGGAGGGTCTGTTTGTGTATTCGTTGGGGGCATGTTGTGGGTTGGTCGAGTGGGTGTCTAGGGGGCATGCTGTGGGTTGGTGGGGTGGGTGTCTAGGGGGCATTCTGTGGGTTGGTGGGGTGGGTGTCTAGGGGGTATTCTGTGGGTTGGTGGGGTGGGTGTCTAGGGGGTATTCTGTGGGTTGGTGGGGTGGGTGTCTAGGGGGCATTCTGTGGGTTGGTGGGGTGGGTGTCTAGGGGGCATTCTGTGGGTTGGTGGGGTGGGTGTCTAGGGGGCATTCTGTGGGTTGGTGGGGTCTGCTGGTCTGGCATGGAGGTACTCCATGACGAACACCTGCATGATCTTGTTGAGGTTCTCGATGCTGGTGCGACACAGGTTCTCCTCGTTGTCGTCAAACGTGTGCCACACGGACGGGAAGGGGGTGGGGATGAGGTGGAGGACACGCACACCTGACAGGATCACAACACACACAAACACAATTACGGAGAGACAGTGCAGAGGCTTAGGAAAAAAAGAAAAAAGAAAAAGCAGCATGTTTGGACAACTGATGCTCGTGTGTGTGTGTGTGTGTGTGTGTGTGTGTGTGTGTGTGTGTGTGTGTGTGTGTGTGTGTGTGTGTGTGTGTGTGTGTGTGTGTGTGTGTGTGTGCGTGCGTGGAGGGTGATTCCTGTGTATAGTGCAGGAGTCTTCAACGTTTTTTAGGCCAAGGACTTGGCTGGGAGAGAGATGAAGCAGGGACCCCCCCCACTAGATTGTATTGCAGATTACTGCAACACAACCTTTTGATAGATGTGATAGATTGCTTCCTAGACTAGCTTTATCCATCAGTGTCGTGGATCCACGTCAATGTGTATTTCCAGACGTAACTGGACCTTTTGCTCTGTACCTGGTCAGCTCTTTTTCCCTAACCCTAACCCACCAAAGCTCTCCACCGAAAATAGCAGATCTACGAATGCATGGTGAGCTTGTAGACCTGCTGTTTTCGGCCAATGGTACCGCCAGAATAGGGTATGATCAAGTGGCTAATTAATATCATTTTTTGTTCTTATCACATAAAGATTTGGCAGCCCCCCGTACTCTAGGGGTCTCGGGCGCCCTGTTGAAGACCACTGGTGTAGTGTGTACACCTGTATGTATACAGTATGTGTGTGTGAGTGTGTGCGCGTGTGCGTGTGCGTGTGTGTGTGTGTGTGTGTGTATGTGTGTGTGTGTACCTCTGGAGAGGAAGGGCACATGGTCATCCTGCACGTAGCCAACAGGTAGGTTGGGCCAGAAGTACTGTATCTCATTAGGATGATCTACCAGCTGACCCATGTTGTGAAGACGGCGCTCTGAGAACATACAAGACAAGCAGACATATATAAGTGTGAGTGTGTGCGACTGCGTGCGTGTTGCTTTAGCTTGAATTCACAATCACAGCACTCTATTTGTAACTCCAGTTCCAACACAGCAGCAAAAATGTCTCTGTGCCGTGAAATTGTCATCGTAGGGTTTTTTTTAAAATAAATGTTCTACCCTTGTTAACGTTTACGCCTGTCTTATAAAATAAATCAACAAAAATTCCACATGACTTGTGATTTGGCGAAATTAAAGCCCAGTCCTATTCTGGGCTAAACATTCAGCAAAAGATAGACAGATGGTCTGTTTTCAACATAGAGATTCGGTGTAGACTAGATTCCTCTAGTCTACAAAAAGGTGGCTATAACAAATTGACTTCACTGCATTAGGCCTGCTATTATTTAAATGTTTTATGCCTTGCTTTTCTTTTCTTTTTTGAGTGGTGTAAACCACTCCTACAACTGGCTTTGTTAGTCTGTCTGTCTGTCTGTCTGTCTGAGCAAAAAATGAGCATGGTTGATGCTGATTGGTTGATGCTGATTTCATTACGTCAGACATTACATCAGAACACAGCTGATCAGGCTATATAATACCTTACACCACTCAGTTCACACGGGTGTGATTTTTCTCTCCATAAAGCACTTTGAGCTGCATTTAATGTCATGAAAGGTGCTATACAAATAAAGTTTTATTATTACTACTATTATTATTATTATTATTATTATTATTATTAGTGACTACTGTATGATTCCAGTCTAGTAGCTAATAGGGTTCAAGTGGATAGAATCCTAGCGGTCGAGGTTTAATCAATAAGTGTAACATACGTATGCAGTTTACATTACAAGACATTTGATACACAGACAGAGAAATCATTCACCAATGTTCTGCATTCTGGTGAGCCAACGCACAGTGCTGGGGAACTGACTGCCAAACTGAGGCCCCGGAGCCCCGATGAGGTCCAATAACACAAACAGATCCTGGAAGAGAGAGAGACAGGGGAGAGAAAGAGAGAGAGAGATTTCATTAGGGATATATAGACCCTTGAGATGCAGCATCTCATTTTCAAGGGGGACACGTAAAACATGAACAAGATACATAAAACACACGGTACACAGATACAGGTAATATACAGTACAGATACAAATATACACAGACAGCTTGCTCACCCTCTCCCACCCACCCCACCAGCCACCACATCAGAGAGAGAAAGAGAAAGAGAGACAGAGACAGACAGACAGACAGACAGACAGACAGACAGACAGACAGACAGACAGACAGACAGACAGACAGACAGACAGACAGACAGACAGACAGAGAGAGAGAGACAGAGACACACAGACACAAGGACAGACAGAGACAAGCAAATAGATCTCATGAGAAAATGTCTTTCTACAGCCTGGAGAGCATCACTACCATGCACTGTATAGCTATGAGGCGTGATGATGACATCATGCTAATGACATCATCATCGTGTTCCATGGTGTAACACACTGACAGTGACAGCACTGCTGCTCAGTGCAACACAAAACATGTCTGTCTTCCCTGATAACAGAGTCCCACCACACACACACACACACACACACACACACACACACACACACACACACACACACACACACACACACACACACACACACACACACACACACACACACACACACACACACACACACACGCACGCACGCACGCACGCACACATGTCTCTGCTTTATCTCCATCCTGACAGGGATGTCTCCATACATTGACAAAACACTCGGTTGCTATCTCTCTCCATAGCTAGGATGTATGACTTCTGAAATTATATAGCTAATAAAAGTCTCCCACATGATGGAAAGGGTGGGCTTATTTATGCTTTGAGTTGAGCAGAAATGCTATGGCAATACAATAATAACCTAACATGAACCCTAGCGTTCCTATCCTGGGGTGAACATAGCTTGTTTGTAGATTAGCTATTTTCTGTGAAGACTTTTAGTGTAGACTAGAGAGGGAACAAAGGAGGGGGCCTAGTATAGACTAGAGCCCTGAGGGACTCCAGTCAACAAGTAGTGCACATGCACGCTCCTCCGACCAGTATTTCATTTTTTACTACATCTTTTATCCTATGATTTTGTAACCCGGTGCCATGCATTCATTGCCTAAACTGTAATCCTGGGCGCTACTCTCTATATGTATGTATAGTTTGATGTTTGATACATTTTAATCAGGGTTATGTGTGCATAAAGTATTTTTTGTTTCAATTTAGTTTTTATTCAGCTTGTCTTTTTCAAGGAATGCCCCACTATTTTAGATATTAAACAAAGATAGGATAATAGAATGCAGTCATAGGCCATTGCCCTGGCTAGACCAACGCATTCTACTGAAAGGGGAGACCAGATGGGGATTGGGTTGCGCATCTGATGGGGTGTGAAGTGCCTTTACAGTAACTGCTGACTATTCGTTTTCCTCATACAACCAACAACAACGAATCTGCATGCTAGGCTGCTACAGCGCTATACATGTAACAGCGTTTGGCAGCTAGTATGGGAACGCAGTCTCGCAGGCACACACGTGCACGACGCCGGTCAGGCCGGCACACGCACGTGTGTGTGTGTGTGCTCCTGCTCAAAAAGACTGGTGGAACCCTGTGGTGGTGGCGCGTGAAGCGAGCACTACACACCCCTGGGTTTAAGTGCTTAATAACTTAAACTGCTCAACAACCAACCACTCTGTGGCTTGAGTGCAACCAACACACATAACAAAGGGACTGAACGTATGAGACTCAACAAAAGGGATTATATTGGATTATCTGTTGTGAAACTTCTGGGACGGAGTGGACTGAGTGAGGAGGAGGAGGAGGAGGAGGAGGAGAGTGGGAACGTACAATGGCGTCTAGCTGGTTGGTGGCGGCGGCTCCGGAGGGATGCGGGGTGAGCTGCATCTTGGCGGCCAGGTGGCGCGAGCCGTACAGGGAGTCCGTGTCGGTCCACTGGAAGAAGGCCTCCTCGCCGTCAAAGAACAGCAGCTGCAGGGTCAGGTCTGGAGACGGACTGGAGCTCTGATGGCAGACACACACACACACACACACACAGACACAGACACACACACACACACACACACACACACACACACACACACACACACACACACACACACACACACACACACACACACACACACACACACACACACACACACACACACCATTTAGTTGTTACTAAATTGTCGTTGCTGTTTGGCTTCCAAAACTTCCAATTTGTATTAATTACTTTTGGTAAATGAATGTCCCACTGCTTGCTCATACTACATGGTACATGCGTCACACAAAAGCATCTAAAGTAGCAGATCTGTAAGTTCGAAACTGCAACACGGTTTGAGCATATAAGGTTTCCACCCCGACAGAGACAATATACAGCTACAGCAACAACAACGTACATTAGGCCCCGGGTATAAATGGGTTAAAAACATGCTGACCGGACTGGAAGACCACATAATTGCGTCCCTGGTTCTATTCTGTCTATGTCTTTCCCTCTCTCTGACCTCTCTCTGCATGTCTCTCTACACTCTAAAACACTATAAAATAAAAGATGCTGCATATATACACACACACACACACACACACACACACACACACACACAAATACAATAAATTATTATTAGTGTTACATACTGTATATATTTTCATTATAGTTCATATCAGTTATATTCAATCAGTCCAAGTGTAGATGGCCAAGCCAGATTTAATATTCTATTTTGTATTTTTATCTGATTTACAACTTTGTTATTCCCTTTTTTCTATTTGTATTCATGAATCTTAGCTGTATCTTTCTACTGTACATATCTTGCCAGTATAGCTACTGCTACTATGACATTTCACCCATGGGATCAATTACATTTTATTCGAGGACCTTTGCTGCCCCCTAGTGGTCATTACTATATAATGAAAAGCTAATCTAAAATAATCTGCCTAAATTTGACACAAGAGTTTGACAGTATATATATATAGACTTAAACGATACACACAGTGTAATTCTCAGTGAGTGACTTAAATCAGAGAGTGTAAAATGGAGCCAAATGGACCAGGTTCCATTTGGTTCCACAGTAATGTACCACTAAAGATTTGTATACCTTCATAGTTTTCAGCTGCTTGTCCAGGGCTCGTGCCAGCTCCAGCATCATGGCACAGGGTACAGACGAGTCCGTGGCACCTTGGAAGTCTCTGCCGTGCCACTGTGGCGGGTAGTACTTGGAGTCGAAGTGACAGGCCAGAACCAGGCGCCGCCTGGCCGTGGGGTCCAGGGTGGCGATGAGGTTGGTGAAGGTCTTGGGACCATAGGGGGTCTCTGCTTCGAACCTGTCCCGTGAAACTTCCCAGCCCGCATCGAGAGAGCTAAGGGTCCGATTGATGTGCTATAGGAGGCGCGCGCGCGCACACACACACACACACACACACACACACACACACACACACACACACACACACACACACACACACACACACACACACACCACGTTGGAATTAAACATGTTGGAATTAAAAGGACAAATCCAGTGTAAAAGTGTTATTATAAGTAACTCTAGTTTTCATTTAAGGATTTAAGGATCAACTAAAGATTTAAGGATCATTTAAGGATTTTACTAGACAAACAATGTGACAACATCATTGGTCAGGGCACATGACTACTACTACTGACTTTAGAAGTACACAAAAACAAAATTACATGTACTGGTATTGGTACAACTACTGAACTACTGATTTTAGTAACATGTTTTTGAGCATCTCAGGAAATGGCACTGTATTCTATCACAAGCATGCATGCACGGCACGCACACACTACAACCACCAGAACCACTCTGAATGACTGCAGGCCAACTGCCCTGACCTCCCTGATGAGAAATTCCTCTGACAAACAGGAACTTCTGGATAAAACCTGCGACACCTTATTGATCCCTTACAGTTTGCATATCTGTGGGGGCGGGCGGGGTGTACAGGTCTCTACTGCCACCTCGCTTGATATTTTATTCAAACACCCGGAGGGCAATAAAACTCAATCCAAGCTTGCCGTTTGTTGATTTTCCATCAGCTCTCTTGACACAATTGAACCACCACCTGTTAAAGCATGCTTTGGTGTTGACTCTAGTTCGGCTACTCAGATCACCGTAGCCCTGGTCCAGTGCTTACAGCGAGTCTCGCCTGCATTTAGGCCGAACAGTTTTCTGAAAAACCTATGTCAAACCTATGTCTATGGTTCTCAACCTTTTCCATGTCAAGGACCCCGCTGGAATTATCTGTATTTGGCCGTGGACCCCCATCTGAACATATGTTGTTCCAGGACCCCCAGAAGCAAAGATGAGTTAAAAACATTTGCTGTGAAAGAATATATATTCAAAGATTTGTGCCATTATATAACATTTTTTAAATCCATTTAAATGTTTTATTTCAATTTTGTAAATTTAGATTTTGTAAATTCCTGTGTAAATATGTAAATAATCATTGTTTTATATTCCCATTACAATGTTGTGTGTTTGTTATAAATTCCTGTGTAAATATGTAAATAATCATTGTTTTATATTCCCATTAAAATGGTGTGTGTTATTGTATGTGCAGCCTTTTAATGTTTGACCAGGCGTTTCAGCAGTTCTTGCACTTCTCTCTAAATATGGCTTAGTGTCTGAAGTATAAGTAATCTAAACCTTAGACTTGTGTATGTCTGAGATTAAAGAGCAAATAATACAAATATTTAAAGGCATTTTGCTCAGGGGTCAAAGTTAAAGTTTTTGAATTGGGGTTGATTGCCAGGTGCTCAGACAATGTTAGCAGCAAACGAGCAAAGGTCTCATTACGGAAATATGATTTTCCTGAGTGACATAAATAAGGTAAGCGACACATTGTGAGCCTGTGATATTAATCTTAATGATGAGTAACCTGTCAATTGTAGTACAATATTTTCCTCTGAGGTGTAGTGGAGCAGGAATATACATTAATCCAGTCATCTGTCATCTCTGGCAGGTGTTTGTAAACTAACTTATCAGTCAGAGCATGTAGACCTCTCCAGCTCTTTAGTAAAAGGAAAGGGCATTTTCAGGCTGTGATACCAAGTTTATCCAATCAGCAGAGAACTATTTTACAGGACAAAAGATGGCATGATTCCATATTTAGATGCTGTTTGGTTCTCAAAGTGGAATCCGGGTTCCTGAGGATGTAACTCTGAGTGTGCAAATGGAACCAAGTAATAAATTTGAGAATCCTGGAAAATGCCAAATGTACATTTAGGCAAATCCTTATCTGCTCTCAGCCAGTAGATGGTGCCAACACACTACTGAAAACATTTTTTTTTTTTTTTTAGGAATAGTTTCTGACTGCCTGACATGCAGTGATGATGCCCTTTAAAATTGTAATATCAGAGGTTTTGATTGTGGTATTGATAGCCAGGCTGACTGTACCAACACCTATAACATAAAACCTCAACTGTATTATCTAAAAAACTATGTACAAATTAGGGGCTGTCAACATCTGGACCTAGTGTGTTGGTTGCAAGTTGCAACTAACCAATGACATGAGACTACCAGAAGAATGCTCTGACTTTGAATACTTAAGACTAAGAGACATTTGTTACATGAGATATTTCAGGATAAACCAGCACCCAGCGGAGGAGCCCCAGCGGAGGAGCCCCAGGGCTCATCACTAATTTTAATTTATATTCCGTGTAAACAGACTGTTAATAGACCGTTTGATCCTGAGACTTGTTCCAAACTATTGGTTATTTTCCCATGCATTTGGACATTGATTCTGTCATTAACAGACAGGTTTCAGAAACTACTGGACTTATTTTGACAGCAGTAATGCAAGTGTGTTGAACGATTGAGCATAATAAAGTGTAACTGTGTGTGATTTGCAATTACACAGAGCATATAGCAGTCATTTGAGAATTACATCTAATGCCAACAAAATCGTCTATATAGAAATGATGCCCATATAATTATGCATATTAACCCACAGGGGGCAGTGAATCATTCATGGATGACCATGAGCCCTACTTTTTGAGTGGTGCAACCACTCCAAGGAACAGCAATGTCTGTGACCTGTGACTTTGTGTGTGACTCATGTGTGACTCATGAGTACCAGGTAGGGGCGCTGTTGTGCCATAAACAGAGACAGAGAGATGCACTGTTGCCTGCTAATGAGAGAGAGAGAGGGGGGGGGGGGGGGGGGGTGGGGGGGATTTGCACCACTCAGTTCACACAGGTGTGATTTATTTATTTCAAGTAGATGAAACAACACTGCTACTATAACTCACACATTCATTTAACTAGTAATTTTTTTACACCAATACCAATACTTTGATTTATGTGTACATGCATTTATGTGTTATATACACTTTTCCCAGAGTTATTTACCATGTATTTTTCCATTTCATAGTTTTTTTTAAATATTTTCACATTTTCATTTTTTGTTTGAGAGAAGATCAAAGAAGCCACAACATTCACATCTTCAACTTCGGCAGGCATGCTGCCTTCCTCGGGGTGACCCTGAGGAAGGCAGCATGCCTGACCAAACGTTGGCTCTGTGTTTTTAATCTCTCTCGCAGCAAAATAATCAGTGTGCGACAACTTTGATCTTCTCTCAGTTTTACATCCGCTGCCGCCACCTCAAAAAGGTTTTGGTGTGCGTAAGCACTTCTCTGGACTCTATTGTTTAAAGCGGCAATATTTAACTATTTTCATGAATAAAATGTAATTTTATCCAATGTGTATGGTAGAGTATTTTGATACAATTTAACTTGTTGTGGTTGTATTTGGTCCCCCTGCTATTGAGATATTTAGATCGTGCCAAATGTCTCATTGTCTCACGTAGACACAGGATCTAACACAAATTTCGACCTGATGGTCAAGATTCAATTTATCCCCTGAACAAGCAGACATGCTCTATTATTGGTTCAATGGTAAAAATGTCACCACTTGCGGAGGAAACCAGGTTCAAATCCAGGGGTAGAAGAGCAAAGTTACAATAGTGCAGCTTTAAACTAAGTTGTCGTTGACTATAATAACCTTGTTCCTGCAGCCGTCTACTAACCTGCTGTACAGCGATGCTGCCGGCGGTACCAGGGATACGGGTCACCAGCAGTGGCTTCAGGTCCCTCTCCCACATCAGGTCTGTGTCTGTGTGTGACAGCGTGGTGCGGATCTCCCCTGATGTCAGGGTGATAGCGTTGTGCTGGTTCTGCCAACAAAGACAAGACGTGACATAACAGTAAAATAAAAATAGATAAAAACAGAACTAGTATTCATGTCACATCAAAATGCACGCAGTTGTGATAAACAACAAGTAGGCCCATACAGTTCAACCTTTACAAACATTTTGGTATAAGAACGCTCTCCCCGGGCCAAATCCGGCGACCTCAGAACGGTCGCCAAGATAGGTATTCCTATGCCTCAGTAAAACTATGCCTAACCCTAACCTTATTCCTAAATGTAACTTCAGTAATACTTTGCCTAACCGTAAACTCATTCCTAACCATAACCTCAGTAAAACAAATACAAAAATACAAGAACTGCTGGGAGCGAGAGAGTAACTACTGGTATGTATTAGGATAATACATACTCTGTTCTTCCACAGTATAAGGCATTCATTATGCATAGTAGAAATTGCGCAAATGGATTGTGTAAAATGTGTAAAGTGCATATTATAGTTGATGAGGACAGGTGTTGTTATATTATCGCACATGTATATAATTTTAATTCGGATTTAAGTTTTTGTACAATTTACAATTTAGGCATTTAGCAGACGCTGTGTTTACATGGTATTTACATGACAACGTTTAATAGGATTTAACTTCTATTCGGAATTAAGAGGGGTTGAAAGACCTCATGTAAATGTTGTGGCCATTGTGTCTGTGACACCAAGATGAAGCTATTGATTGAACTGCTTTGTCCCATGGCATTCTCCTCAGCCGCCTGTATACTATATCAGTTTGATGAAGGATAAAATAAAATACACAACCTGGTGTACTAAACAACACAGACAGACTGGCCACGGAGGCAAACACATTGATCACTTTTCCACAGATCGTTTTCGTTTGGTCTCAAAGTTCACCTGTGCTAGAGAAGCCCCTATAACATGCAGAGAGCCCAGCTGGTTGTCGTGGTAACAGACTGATCATAGAATCAAGTGGGGGAGAGAGAGAGAGAGAGAGAGAGAGAGAGAGAGAGAACAGACGACTACTATGAGAATATAGTCATCAAAGTATTGGTATGTACAGTATTGCCCTATATCTCTCTACAGAGGTCCTTTCAATTACCATGAGAATATTTAAAAGAATTGACAAGTTTACATTCTCAGGGTATAAAATAACAGTGGATTTCATTGTACAATTCTTCCCTGGGCCATGTGGTATAAATGGACAGTGCATCTGGGTTATGAAATGTGTGTCCACAGGCTATGTATCGTCTCTGTTGGGTGGAAAGTAAACCTCATATGTCCAAAACTGTTACTTTCCAGGATTCAAATTCAAACATAGCAAAAATAGCAGATGGACAAGCTCAAAACCGCGTTCGAAGTGGTAAATCTGCCATTTTTTTGAATACTTGTGTGTGACGCTGTAGTACAGTATGATCAAGCAAGGCGTAAATGTATGAAAAAAACACAAACATTTAAAATATGGAGATAGGAGGTTTCTGCTCGATAGTGGCGACGATATTCAAGGCTGACAGGTCACAGAGCTGCTTCATTACTACCAGTAAACGATGACAAATATCTATGCTCTGTTCAATATCCCTGAGTCACGGACGCGCTCTCTGGTACACCTAAAACAACCTCTTGTTATCTGTTACGCCATGGACAGTCAACCCTGCAATTATACAGAGTTGCAATAGGTATGCAATTATGGGTTTATGTATGCGGTGAGACTGGCTCCAGGGGTGCATCAGTCCCAGGAGATGAGGGGGCTCAGTGATTAAAGAAAGACATGCATGGCCGGGGTCTTCACTGTAACGACCGCGCTGCCATAGCAACCAGACAGAGAGGAGAGGGGATGAAATGCATGGATAATAATAAGACACATATGCACCATCAAGCAGTCACGCTGCATTTAAACAAGGTTACATTTAAACAAGAATTATACAATAGTGCAGGTGGTGCACCTACTTGAGATGTGTGATTAATGGCATTTCTCTATCATGTAAGTAAGGCAGCACAGTTAAGTAGGCTATGGGCTGGTAGACCATGCAGTCTTATGTAAAGGTTGTAATGTATTATAATGTAGATAGCATGTTATTTAGATAGATGCCATGTTCATTTGTTGACCTGGCATTCTATAGTTTCTAAACGATGCCAGAATACATGGGTCATTTATTTTTTTACATTTTAATTTTTACTTTAGAGTTAGACTGACAGTGATATCTTCTTGGTTTACTTATAGATTAGTGAGGTACTAAACTGTTTCAATGCATTTGATTACATTGTGTTTACCTTGCATGCTTACTGTAAAGTGCCTATTGTAATTGTAAATTGTATAGACTTTACTTTATTCCCTATACAGAAACAATCACTCTGCTTTATTAATGTCATCTCAATAACGGTGTGATTTCTGTCACATATTAAAGGAATAATGAACCATGAATTCTATTCTAATGCAATGAATTTCTGAATCACAATTTCTGACACACATTAGGCCTATAAAATCTTATTTGAAAAAGTTGCCTTCAATATTATGCAATGAGAATGATAATAAAAAAAGCTGTTTATATATTTAATTTGTGGGACCAGCTTTATAGGCTATAGGCCTACCTAAATAGGTCTATGAATATAATACAAAATAATGGTAATTTGTCTTGAAATATGAAATTTTGTGGTAGCCTATAATAATAACAACAACAACAACAATCCACACAGTTGAATTAAATACCCTACCTTCTCTGACGTCCATGGAATTCCATTGATAGAATCGAAGGAAGTCGCACAGAAGAAGATGAAGATATAAAACAAATGCATTATGAACGGTGCTGCTTCCGACGGCTTCATGTGTGGTCGGCTCGCTGCTGTCGTCGGCTTGTTAACGGTCTCTCTCCTCAGCATTCCGGAGGCTCTCAGTCAACTGATCATGTGAATGAACACATGAGCGTACAGGAGTTCAGGCTGCCACAGCCACTGCTCTCAATATTTATTCTGTATGTGTCTGTAGTGTAGGGCTACGTCAGAGAGAGGTGTATACTGTGTGGTAGGCTGTGTGTGGTAGGAGACAATGTTAATTTAACTCTCTGGGTGGGTGCATACAAATGGACCCTAACGGACAAAGGTGGCATGAAGACTCATCGAATCCACGCAATCGATAGACATGTCATGACATGACTCATGATGCAGATATGCATCTGCGGACACTGGCTAAAGCTGTCTTTAATCTAGCCTATTTAAGGGGAATGACATAATATAGGTTAATTGGATACCTGCTGACTGCTGTGACCAACACTTGACCACTTTGATCAACATTGTCAAATTTGTCATGTCCAACCACGGACTATTTTTAAACAAATTTAAAGACCCGCTTTTTGAGGTTGCATTACTCAAATAGCCTAATTGAAGAGGACCACAATGTAATAGGGTGACCAGATCCAAACTGTTCATTTGAGGGACAGAAGTATCGCTTGTGTGGGACAAGTGGGACGGGGGAGACCCCGTCCCCCCATCCCACTTGTCCCACACAAGGGGTTAGCAACTTACTACTTGAGTTGCTAATTAAATGCCTTGATGTCATATTCGACCATATAGGCCTATTGGCTATATAGTCGGGTGCAATTATGGTTTGACCCTAAAAAAATTGCAACAGAAGGTTTCTCAACTGTTTTTTGTAGTATTAGGTGTCCTTAATAACATACTAAAAGTTTACCAAAGTTTGACCATGCGAAAGGTCAGATTTTCAAGATGGCCGCCCCTAGTTCCATAAAAGGCCATTACTCCTTCATTATTCACGGTAGACAAGTCATTTTGGTGCCTAACCCCATGTTTTGGTGATCTAGGAATCCAATTAGCATATTTAAATTATAGTCAAGCAAGTACAATTATATAATAAAGCAATTGGTTATAAGGTTATAACAGTGTAATAGGACATTTCTCCCTTTTCTATATGCCGTAATGCCCAGGATTGGTGAATTCATCACCTATACACATAATTCACATTCTGTTGAAGCTTTCAGGAGATTTATTTTGATTTGATTCCATACCAATAAGGAGTGCATTCATTATTAATGGTTGGTACTGTGACATTTGTAAAAGCATGGCTGCCAAGTGATAGACTGGGAATATTACACACATCTTGGAAGAAATTTCTTAACAAGAAATGTCTTCACTATTGTTTGTAAAGGTGTCTGGCAAAATAATAATAATCCAAGTCCCCTAGGGCAGTTGTTCCCAAACTGGGGGTCGGGACAAACATTGTGAAAATAGGCGATCTACAAGCTCAGTCTTTGCAGCAAACACACTTAGTAGGAACAAATGGCCACTTGTCTGGTCTATGGGGAAGATGGGACTCCTTAGTGGGGATACAGTGGAGAGAAAAGCCCCCTTATGGGCCCAGAGAGGGTGTTCAAGTCAGTACAGAGCTATCATAATGTATGTAGTTGGTGTATAGGCGCAGGGATGGTGGTGGAGTGTGGCACGGATAGGGTTCAGATGTACTTGTCACAGGCATCTTCTTATTCCCGAAACTGTACTAGTTTGGGGTTTAAGTGCAAAATGTATTTCACTGGTAACCACAAGGTTACCAGCTCGAACCCGGGCTCCCCCAGAGTTTCTGTCGAAGTGTCCTTGAGTAAGACTCTGAACCCCTAATTGCTCCTGATGTGCTGGTTGGTGCCTTGCATGGTTTCCGCCGCCATCGGTGTATGAATGTACATGTGAATGGGTGAATGTAATGCACAATCTATGTAAAGCGCCTTGGATAAAGGCGCTATATAAATGCACCATTTACCATTTTAGTTTGAAAGTCCTTTTGGGAAGAAGATATGAACCCAAATAATAGTCATCAACCTGTTTCAAAGGAGTGTTTTGATAATGTGGTTATTGAGAGACTTAGGTTCTGACAGCTCTGCACCAACCTCCATAATCACCCTCTTTGCACACTCCTACTGATTGCCTTCCTAATGTATTAAAAAGTTGTCCAAAAAATCCTGCCACCCTAATTAAAACACACGCACCCCGTTTATCCGGCTGCCTTTGCCCGCCTTCTCCTACCAAACCACACCGTTTGCCCACATCTCACCATGCATAACACCACCGGCATGCGTGTCCAGACATAACGCACTACTTTGCATCCATGCAACTGTCATAATTACTGTACAGTTTGCATTTGCATGAAAAACCATGTTATTGCGCAACATTTCACAGTGATGCAAATCACATCACATTTTAGGCCACACCCCATTCCACTGTGCGCGCACACACACACACACACACACACACACACACACACCGCAGCAGTATAGTATTGCACAGTACAGTATGGTATAGTATTGTACGGTACAGTCCAGAACGGTATAGTATGGTACAGTACAGTACAGTACAGTCTGCTACAGTACAGCACAGTATGATACAGTACCGAAAAGTATGGTACAGTACGGAAAAGTATGGTACAGTATTGCACAGTACAGTACCGTATGGTCCAATACAGTGTGTTGCAGTACAGTACAGTACAGTTAGTCCCCACTCTTTCCCCCCCCTCTCCACAGTATATTTGCACATACGTGAAATTTGTCCTCTGCATATATACCGGTATAACTACTAGGAGCAGTGAGCTGTTCGGTACCACTACTTATTACACAGGATATCCAAGTATGATCCCTAACTGTGTATGACTAGAAACTCTTAAGGGACAGGAAACCAGCAGACACTTGCTCACAGTTTTGCTGGTTTCCTGTCTGAATGTCAGTCAGCCCAAAATTTATTTTTGCATGCGGATATACACCACCACAGTGAGAAACATTTTAGATTTCTCTAGGACTATTAGAACAAATAGAAATATTTGTATTTATAAAACAGGTATAATATACTGTTATTAAACAACTTTAAGAAAAATAAGTTTGACATAGAAAAACACGAATTCAGGACAAATTTAACAAACAACAAAAAAGATAGCATATAAGCATAGCAATTCAAAATACCCCAAAAGAGTTTTACATAATTTGTTGTTTACTTTCAGGAAATGATTTGAGGTGACAGAGGCAGAAGACTCTCATCTGTGTGGGTATTACAATACATCAGAGTATAATGATGCATGCGTGCATGCGTGCAAAATAGTAGATTTTGAACAGTAATATGTGTCAAATCAACAGGTGTTTGCTGAAAACATGTAAAGACTGCATTAAATGCACAGAAAGATTAAAAGAAAAAAAATCCAGAATCCTCGATACCAGTTTAAAAATCCAGAATCCTCGATACCAGTTTAAAAATCCAGAATCCTCGATACCAGTTTAACAGATACGAGCATACAACAAAAAACACTGAATGAATCAGTGTTGATGTTGAGAAGCAGTATTCTGCACCACATACAGTATGTGGAACAAACTCCCAGAAAACTCTCAGTTCTTTTAAATCAAAGCTAAAGTCCTTTCTGTTTGCTGCTGCCTCATATACATATATATATATATATATAATTTCTTCAGTAGGCCTACTGTAATTGTAATCTCTTATTTGTATGTTTTCTTTTTACGGTACCATAAGATAAATGAAATGCAAATGAGATAAAACATACTACTGTACAATAAAAGGGTACTAGTGCAATCCTACCGAATCAGCAGCCTACTTTTACGCTGTAAGGGGGGGGGGGGGGGGGGGGGGAGAGACACATGCTCTGAACAGTGTACATTTCACAGAACAAGTGTACTTAAAAGCAGATCATGTATTTTGCAACACTGTTGTTGGATGTCAGTATGTCCAAGATATTTAATATTTCAATTCACCCACACAATATATTTCAAGCCCAGAGTGCTGTTATGCTACCTTCAGTCAAATGAAATCATGCCTATACGGATTTAATACTTTGCAATCCTTCAGTTCACATAAAAAAACTGTATTGGCATGACAGTGACAAGGTTCAAAGACATATACATGAAACGGATCGACCACATCCTGTAGCTCCGTGATCAGTTATAGTTTCCACCACCTTGTCACTCACTAACTTACTTTTCAAAACACTTGGAAGGAAATGGGGCTCATGCTACACTTTTACATTGATTTGTCCTCTGCTTTTACGCAACTCAACCTCATTTCAACAAGTCAGCTTAAGCGTGATGGTAAATGGAAAGCTGTTTGACCACGTTTGCACCACCACAGGCTCCCAGCAGGATGTGTGCTTTTGCCTCCATTATAAGATGCGTCAGAGCTTGTGTGAAAACATACTGTAGGACCATTTTAACCACTCAAGCCATTAGATGATTATGAAATGATTTCGATATTGTATTGTTAAAAGGAGCTTTTGTTGCGGCAGAAGTTTGGGAGAAGACAAAACACTGCGACAAAAAAACTGCGACAGGACATTACAGTACAGTACAGTACAGTACAGTACAGTACAGTACAGTACAGTACAGTACAGTACAGTACAGTACAGTACAGTACAGTACAGTCTGCAACAGTACAGTCTGCAACAGTACAGTACAATATGGAACAATACAGTACAGTACAGTATGGAACAATACAGTACAGTACAGTATGGAACAATACAGTACTGTATGGAACAATACAGTACAGTACAGTATGGAACAATACAGTACAGTACGGTATAGTACAGTACAGAACACTAATTATCTAAATGTATCTCTGCAATTTGGACAAGTTCAATGGATTCCTAGACCCCAAAAACATAGGGTTAGACACAAAAAATACTTGTCTAGGGTGAATAAGGAAGGAGTTAGGCTATTTTAATGATTCCGGATGCCATCTTGGACGCCACCTTGAAAATAACACCTTTTGCATGGTCAAACTTTGGTAAACTTTTAGTATGTTATTAAGGACACCTACTACTACAAAAAACAGTTGAGAAACCTTCTGTTGCCTTTAGGGTAAGGTGCCTTTTTTTCATATATGCACTCGTCTAATAATTTATAAACTCCTCTGGTGTCTCACATTTTGTTTTAAAATCATGCTTTATTTTTATGCTATTTTAACAGGCTTAAAAACACATCTTGCAGGAAGAGACAATGAGAGAGCTTTACAATAGAAGGCCAACAATTAGGGGACTAACTTTTAGTCTTGGAAATGAGGGACTGTCTCACACAAAGAGGGACATCTGGTCACCCTACAATGGAAACAATTAAGCCCTTGCCAACTGCATTAGTCTAGTAGCCAGCCCATAGAGCCCCATTGTGAACCCGGATATGTTGAGTACCCCAAGGTTTTATGTTAGAAATGTTTAGTATGGGTCCCCAGCATGTAGAAACTGCCGGATGCTAACTTGCATATGTTGAGCAATTGGTATGTGACCATACCATTGGTATGTGACCATACCAATTACAACCTATAGAAGGCAAAATATTCAAATTTTCTGAATCCATTCCAAGCATTCGTTTTGCAAAAAAAACACTCATTGGGCTAAGAACGGCCAATGCCGTCATCACAAATTGATGATGTCAGCACATTTGGGCAAGTGGGCATGGCCGTTTTAAGCCCAATGAGTGTTTTCTTTGCAAAACTAATGCTTGGAATGGATTCAGCATAAAACCCCATAGTTTGACACATCACATGCTAGATAAAGCATGATGAATATGATGATATTTTGCCTTCTATAGGTTGTTAATGGTATGGTCACATATTATGCCAATTATGAAAATTGCTCAACATATGCAAGTTAGCATCCGGCAGTTTCTACATGCTTGGGGAGCCATACTCAACATTTCTAACATAAAACGTTGGTGTACTCAACATGTCCAGGTTCACTTTTTGGCTACTAGGCTACATAGGCCTATTCAATCTGATAATGTATAGTCTTCTGTCTGAACAGCCCGAACAGCCTCCCTCCAGTTTATCTAAACTTTTTGATTTTGATATAATTTAATATAATAATTTTATTTTATTCATGTGTTTTCCATTTTAGTCTAGCTTTTGTGGGTTGTATTAGATACCCTATAATAATAGTGTAAATTATTATGGTTATCAATTATCATGCTTTTGTTTGGTGCGCCTCAAGGGTTTGCATATACTTTTACATATAATTTAGGTGCATATCATATAGCCTACGGTGCCTACCTAGTACCTTTTTTGATTGATTAAAGTATTTATTAAAGGTACATTCAGTGATTTAACTTAATTCAACTATCACTTATTTTTTCTTATTTTTTGGATAATCCTCCCTACTATAAAGTGTGATGACCATATAAGGAGTTCCTCCCTGTCCCCAGTGAGCCCCTGGGGTCAAAAAACCCTAGTTTCGGTTTGGGCTTTGGGTGGCAAAGCTTTCATCCAATCAGGATGAGAGGTGCCTTCCTCCAATCATGATCGAGTGTGGCTGGCATTGGTGTTGTTCTGTTGTACTTCCCCCACTGTAGAGCGTGTGCATGTGCACATCTTGTTACCGGGTGGACCGTTTTTTTTTTCCAAATCACCCAAATCACTGAATGCTCCTTTAACAGTTTGCAGAATTACAGTACATTTCAGGCACAACTCAATACAAAAACTGTTTTTAGGGTAAGGTGCCTTTTTTTCATATATGCACTCGTCTAATAATTTATAAACTCCTCTGGTGTCTCACATTTTGTTTTAAAATCATGCTTTATTTTTATGCTATTTTAACAGGCTTAAAAACACATCTTGCAGGAAGAGACAATGAGAGAGCTTTACAATAGAAGGCCAACAATTAGGGGACTAACTTTTAGTCTTGGAAATGAGGGACTGTCTCACACAAAGAGGGACATCTGGTCACCCTACAATGGAAACAATTAAGCCCTTGCCAACTGCATTAGTCTAGTAGCCAGCCCATAGAGCCCCATTGTGAACCCGGATATGTTGAGTACACCAAAGTTTTATGTTAGAAATGTTTAGTATGGGTCCCCAGCATGTAGAAACTGCCGGATGCTAACTTGCATATGTTGAGCAATTGGTATGTGACCATACCATTGGTATGTGACCATACCAATTACAACCTATAGAAGGCAAAATATTCAAATTTTCTGAATCCATTCCAAGCATTCGTTTTGCAAAAAAAACACTCATTGGGCTAAGAACGGCCAATGCCGTCATCACAAATTGATGATGTCAGCACATTTGGGCAAGTGGGCATGGCCGTTTTAAGCCCAATGAGTGTTTTTTTTGCAAAACTAATGCTTGGAATGGATTCAGCATAAAACCCCATAGTTTGACACATCACATGCTAGATAAAGCATGATGAATATGATGATATTTTGCCTTCTATAGGTTGTTAATGGTATGGTCACATATTATGCCAATTATGAAAATTGCTCAACATATGCAAGTTAGCATCCGGTAGTTTCTACATGCTTGGGGAGCCATACTCAACATTTCTAACATAAAACGTTGGTGTACTCAACATGTCCAGGTTCACTTTTTGGCTACTAGGCTACATAGGCCTATTCAATCTGATAATGTATAGTCTTCTGTCTGAACAGCCCGAACAGCCTCCCTCCAGTTTATCTAAACTTTTTGATTTTGATATAATTTAATATAATAATTTTATTTTATTCATGTGTTTTCCATTTTAGTCTAGCTTTTGTGGGTTGTATTAGATACCCTATAATAATAGTGTAAATTATTATGGTTATCAATTATCATGCTTTTGTTTGGTGCGCCTCAAGGGTTTGCATATACTTTTACATATAATTTAGGTGCATATCATATAGCCTACGGTGCCTACCTAGTACCTTTTTTGATTGATTAAAGTATTTATTAAAGGTACATTCAGTGATTTAACTTAATTCAACTATCACTTATTTTTTCTTATTTTTTGGATAATCCTCCCTACTATAAAGTGTGATGACCATATAAGGAGTTCCTCCCTGTCCCCAGTGAGCCCCTGGGGTCAAAAAACCCTAGTTTCGGTTTGGGCTTTGGGTGGCAAAGCTTTCATCCAATCAGGATGAGAGGTGCCTTCCTCCAATCATGATCGAGTGTGGCTGGCATTGGTGTTGTTCTGTTGTACTTCCCCCACTGTAGAGCGTGTGCATGTGCACATCTTGTTACCGGGTGGACCGTTTTTTTTTTCCAAATCACCCAAATCACTGAATGCTCCTTTAACAGTTTGCAGAATTACAGTACATTTCAGGCACAACTCAATACAAAAACTGTTTTTAGGGTAAGGTGCCTTTTTTTCATATATGCACTCGTCTAATAATTTATAAACTCCTCTGGTGTCTCACATTTTGTTTTAAAATCATGCTTTATTTTTATGCTATTTTAACAGGCTTAAAAACACATCTTGCAGGAAGAGACAATGAGAGAGCTTTACAATAGAAGGCCAACAATTAGGGGACTAACTTTTAGTCTTGGAAATGAGGGACTGTCTCACACAAAGAGGGACATCTGGTCACCCTACAATGGAAACAATTAAGCCCTTGCCAACTGCATTAGTCTAGTAGCCAGCCCATAGAGCCCCATTGTGAACCCGGATATGTTGAGTACCCCAAGGTTTTATGTTAGAAATGTTTAGTATGGGTCCCCAGCATGTAGAAACTGCCGGATGCTAACTTGCATATGTTGAGCAATTGGTATGTGACCATACCATTGGTATGTGACCATACCAATTACAACCTATAGAAGGCAAAATATTCAAATTTTCTGAATCCATTCCAAGCATTCGTTTTGCAAAAAAAACACTCATTGGGCTAAGAACGGCCAATGCCGTCATCACAAATTGATGATGTCAGCACATTTGGGCAAGTGGGCATGGCCGTTTTAAGCCCAATGAGTGTTTTCTTTGCAAAACTAATGCTTGGAATGGATTCAGCATAAAACCCCATAGTTTGACACATCACATGCTAGATAAAGCATGATGAATATGATGATATTTTGCCTTCTATAGGTTGTTAATGGTATGGTCACATATTATGCCAATTATGAAAATTGCTCAACATATGCAAGTTAGCATCCGGCAGTTTCTACATGCTTGGGGAGCCATACTCAACATTTCTAACATAAAACGTTGGTGTACTCAACATGTCCAGGTTCACTTTTTGGCTACTAGGCTACATAGGCCTATTCAATCTGATAATGTATAGTCTTCTGTCTGAACAGCCCGAACAGCCTCCCTCCAGTTTATCTAAACTTTTTGATTTTGATATAATTTAATATAATAATTTTATTTTATTCATGTGTTTTCCATTTTAGTCTAGCTTTTGTGGGTTGTATTAGATACCCTATAATAATAGTGTAAATTATTATGGTTATCAATTATCATGCTTTTGTTTGGTGCGCCTCAAGGGTTTGCATATACTTTTACATATAATTTAGGTGCATATCATATAGCCTACGGTGCCTACCTAGTACCTTTTTTGATTGATTAAAGTATTTATTAAAGGTACATTCAGTGATTTAACTTAATTCAACTATCACTTATTTTTTCTTATTTTTTGGATAATCCTCCCTACTATAAAGTGTGATGACCATATAAGGAGTTCCTCCCTGTCCCCAGTGAGCCCCTGGGGTCAAAAAACCCTAGTTTCGGTTTGGGCTTTGGGTGGCAAAGCTTTCATCCAATCAGGATGAGAGGTGCCTTCCTCCAATCATGATCGAGTGTGGCTGGCATTGGTGTTGTTCTGTTGTACTTCCCCCACTGTAGAGCGTGTGCATGTGCACATCTTGTTACCGGGTGGACCGGTTTTTTTTTCCAAATCACCCAAATCACTGAATGCTCCTTTAACAGTTTGCAGAATTACAGTACATTTCAGGCACAACTCAATACAAAAACTGTTAACTGTGAGTGGACGACCCAATAAAGCATTTGTTTACAAGAAGGTCCACCTTGTTCAATTCATCAAAAACCTACCTACCTAAAAGATTCCATTCCACCAACTATGTCGATTCTGAAATGTTAGACTGTTAATTACGACAATGTGCGCATATCCAAACGCACCTGGCCTGTTTGTTTACTTTACACTTGTGGGCACTGGGCAATCAATGCATGTATTATACAGTATTTGTACATCAAATGATCATGTTGTGTTGCTTAGCTACCAACGACCCCTGAAGGCACAACATTCAATAAGCCACCAATTCTGTTGTAACGTTATCACGTGATCATCTCCTTCCACATTTGGAGAGGACACATCCGTCAAGTTCTATGAAAATAGAAGACATTACAGATACAGGGGCGGAGCTACCGGGGCTGGGGGCCCGGCCCCCGGGGGCTGTCAGATGATTTCTTTACACAGTCACTCACGTCAGATAAAACCAGCGGGCCCCCGCGAATCCCGCATCCTCCCGCAATTAACCAGATACAGAGCTTATAGCTATAGCCTATAATAGCCTACACTTTAGCAAAATATCATGTCTGATGACTGATGAGAATACATGTACTGCGCTGGACTTCACTGTACAAGCACCGTGGAGTCTGTCTCACACTCTCTCCAACAGACATCCTCAGCCACGCTCCAAAAGTGGCAGCACCTGTCACTCATTAGTAGGCTAATCACTGTGAGGATTTAGGAGTGCATATGTGTGGAGTTACTTTAATCCACAACGGACTTTTTCGCTTCTAAACCAAACCCTTGCTTTTCCCTGTACAAAGATGAATAGCCTATTTATTTTTTAACACGCAGCACCTCTCTCTCTCTCTAGCATATGTCTGACTGTGACTGTGACACAGACGCGGTCAATAATATGTAGCATAAATAAATAATAGGCCAAATATAACACTTTCCCTCTATCTGTGACTGTGATCAGCTCCTCACACACATAACTCCTCTCTCGTGCATGCACGCCTGCTCAATCTCAGCAACTGTTTGCGTAAATGTATATATTTTTTTCCCGATCCGGGGGGGTGCTGCTGTTGGGAGTCAGGTTCCGCGAGGCCCACAGGTGGTCGTGCTGTCTCCCCCCCCGGCCCGGCCTAGCCCAAACATTTAGACTCTCGTAGAGGTTTTTTTCTTCGTCAGAATCGAAAAAAACCTCTACGAGAGTCTAAATGTTTGGGCTAGGCCCGGCCCAACGTAGTTCTGCCAGTGTACAGATACATCACTCGTTGTTTTCGGATCTCATGTTTTTCAATGACATTGACAAACTGCATCCGTTTATAATTCAAACATAGTGTTGTCCAACAGGTGCCATAGCCCTGAAAACATCAGGCTCCTGAGTCCTGGCTTTCCTTTTATCCTGGCTACACTGTCTGACGTCTGTGTGACCGCTCCTTCTTCAATATACTCTTTGTGGGGAACCAGGAAGTGAGCAGCACATTTCTAGAGGAATGGATATCAACATTAACACACTGCTGCTGCTGCTGCTGCTGCTGTTACTGCAGTCACGTTTGCAATAAAAAACGTCTTAGTTTGATCCCTTATACCCTTTTATAATTATTTATTACATGTGCGTGTTTCCTTTGTGTTGGATAGCAGTGATGGCAGAAGAGATGTGTTGCCTAAAGGCACAACTCATGGAGAAAGAGAAAGAGATTGATGCCCTGAAAAAGAAACTGTCTCAGTTAGAAAAGGTACAGTAACAGTACAGTACAGTATCATAACAACCAAACAAAATGTAACAATTTAGAGAAGCACGGACAGTAAATAGAGACCCGCAATTTATTTAACTTAAAGGTCAAAAGTTTAAAGCAGTATATTCTGATAGTAATCAGTGTTTGTTCAGTGACAGGGGTCCCTCTGTCTCTCCAGCTCTTAAACAGTAAAGTTTAGTATACATTACAGAGTATACTTTACAGACAGAGACTAGAGATATATATATTCGGCAGACCTACAGTACATTATAATGTACTGTAGGTCTGCTGTACGTATGTTGAGCGTAAGCCTCGTCTTTCCATTAGTTTTCCATTCAATCTTTAGTCGGCAAATGAGTAATCTTACAAACGCAAAGCACACAGTTCAGCTCTGGTAAGGTTCAGTTTGCCCCACAACACGGCTAGGGGGCGGAGATCAGAGATCTACGAGTCGTTGCTGGAAACTATATATAATGTACTAACTAGCCTACGATTTAGACTCTTGTAGATGTATTTGATCGACATTTTCTACATCTACATCTATACATGACAAATACGACAGTGGTTCCCAAACTTTTTTACGTCAAGGACCCCCAAATTGACACAAATTAGCCCGTGGACCCCCATTTCAAAAGATATGCCAGGGACCCCCATAAGAGATTTATATGGCTCTAGCAGTGATTCTCATCTCAACCCCTTTAATTTCAAGGACCCCCAGTTTGACATGCATATTAGTCTACAGACCCCCATGTATGGCATTTATATCTCTGGGACCCTAATTTATATTGTAAAATCAATGTAAATTTAACTCTGAGAGTTTACAAATTGAACCAAATGGGTGCATTTGGTTCCATTTGTACACTCAGAGATACAGACCCATAAAGGGTCCATTTGGTTCCGAACTATCATTTAGCTAGACTACTACGCTCCTTGCGAGAGACTCCATCGCCCTCCGTACGAGACAGGATATCTGGCCTTACAACCCCGATATCGTGTCAGAGATTTCGGCATCCCGGTTAAGTTAAGGACACCACTGCGGTGGGTCCTCCTAACCCAGACAACCAGCTCTAGTTTTTAGTACCTGTTGCGAAGGCTCTCAGGTGGATCTCCATATATGGGGATAAAAGGCCGTCACTTGGATCTCCACATATGAGGATAATTTATAGCCCATATGTGGAGATAATGGAAATATCCAATGCTGACATCAGATTAATTTGGAAACCCCATATAGGGATATACACGTGTGTCATCGTCAGATGCGATTGGATAGCATTGTCATTATGACACGCATATAACTAAAAGTATAAAAAGGATTACAATCAGAGGCTTAAGGGGGCAGAATATCTTCTACTATCTTTGGCACGAGTCGGTTAGATAGGACGGAATATCTGGCCAAGCAAATTATAGAGCTTTGCATTGGGGGTTTCCACATCCCGGTTAAGTTCGTATCGAACACCACTGTAGTGGGTCCTAACTAAATAACCAGCACTGGTTCGAGCTATTTTACAGTACCTTTCCTTTAAAAGAAATATGGTAAGTGTTAAATTGAATGGTAATTGTCATTTTATAATGGAGGATTTACTTTTTGGGCAAGTGGGCATGACCTTTGGGCAAGTAGAACATGGACCTGTACTTGCCCACCGGGCAAGTGCCTCTGAGACCTTAGTGTCAACCCATGCCATGTATCGAGGTCACTCAATGCAGACAGTGCAGGAAGAGTTCTCTCTCCTGATTGGATGAAATTGGTTTCCTGACCTGAACATGTATTTTCTGTTTATTAAAGAGCTGGAGAGACGGGGAGAACTCATATTAATGAGTACTATCGTAATATAGAACAATTTAACACGTATTGTAACACAAGGAAATCACATACCCTATCATTAATGGGCCAATGAGCACCCACACCAAACTTACAGCCATACTGTCAATTTTAGTAGTTGGGGGTCTTTGTTTTAATGAAACCCCTGATATATAATGTATGACAAAAAACACGGCAAGTTTATCAACGTTGGCCCGTTGTCTATGTTCTCTATGTCTATTACAGAGCGACATGGAGCTTCACGACAGAGTGACGACCCTAAAGCCTCTGGAATCCAAAGCTGTCCTTTCCAACGAGGACATCCTGCGTTACAGCAGACAGCTGCTGCTGCCAGAGCTGGGCGTACAAGGTCAGCTGGTTACTGTTTGATTTGGATCTCTATTAACCCATTCTGGGCGGGAACCCCTTTTGGTGTTTTACCCCCTCAGGCCGGGAACCCATTTTTGGGTTCTGTACACCTTAGGTCAGGATTTAGAGGCGTTTTAGAATCGGCCTCAGGCCTAACCACTTAAAACTATCTAGACTACTTGGTTGACTGGAGCTGGTAGAAAACTGGTTTTAAAACATTTTTATTGAAAGTGTAAAATAAGGCTAACTTAATGAATGACATGTCATTTTGTCTAATCCTTATGGTAGAGTATGTTGTTAATACAGTATAACTCATACAATTGGGGTGGTTGCATTTTCTCTCCGTGCTCTTCTATTGAGGCATTTAGATCATGTCAAAGGTCCTCACCTAGAAAGAAAGTAAGGTCTGCACACTGGACTGAGCTCCAAAAGTATATATTTTCTCACCACAGGGACATGACATTTCGGGCCTCACGCACGGCTCTTCATCATGTCTCACCTAGACACAGGATCTGACACAAAATGTGACCTGAAGGTCAAGATTAAATTTATCCCCTTGGCAACATCTACTGATGCATGAACTTGGACAGATCATCAGTGTTGTAAACCTGGAATCGTTGGGTGTTTCTGGGTCTTACAACAGACACCCTCGTCCAGGCGACCCGACCAAGGCTGATCAGACCCCGGCCTGTGTCCAAGTGGCATGCTACAGGCTGCCCCACTGTCTCTTGCAAGACTACGAAACAGTCAATGGGGAAGATGGCTGTTGAGATGTTTGCGACACTAAGAGGCTCCTGGCGCTGTGGGTTGCCTCTGGGCCTGGCTCCTCCTTCGTCTGACCAGAAGTTGTGGCCCTTCTGTGCGTTGCGTCGTCGTTGCTGCTGAACAGCACACATCCCAGCTTCGGTACAACTCCGATCAGCTTCTCGTGCTGCACTGAGGCTGAGTTTAAACCCTCCTTGCAGGTTTTACTGCAGTCTGTAGCTTTTGGGTTCCTCCTCACGGAAAATAAGTGGTTTGGGCTACCAACCCCTAGTCTCCACCTCCGGTCGACTATTACTATTAGCTCAATGGTAAAAGAAAAGATGTCAGCACTTGCACAGGAAACCCGGTTCAGATCCGGGGTAGAAGAGGAAAGTTACACTTTAAGGGATCAAAACCAGGATTTCTTTCACAAAAATCCCAGATGATCTAGACCAGCGATACAGGTGTCCCCCCTACGACGGACGCGTAACATTAATCATGTAATGGTGGTGCTGGTGTTGTAATTTAATAACACTCAGAAACTTTGACTTTTCACCAAACAAATTCCTCAGTTGGTCAGTTCACGTTTTCTTTTCAGACCATGAGAGAAGGTCATGTCCTATCACTGGTACATTATGGTATCGTTTGACCTCACCAAACTGGAGAAATCTCACTTCACAATCACTGCCCCCTAGACTCATATCACGACGATATTGATATAATATCTATTTTACCCAGCCCGTTTCATTGATCGGTTGAATACTGTCAGTTTGCAAAAAAGTACAGTGGGTAAGATTATACAGTGATGATAAAAGGACAACACAAAAAGGCAAGGCCCAGAGAGCTTGTTTTCGTTGTGGTCCTATAATGTATTCAAATTGAATTCATATTTATGAATGTTGATTGTGTGCAGGTCAGCTGAACCTGTCCAAGACCTCAGTGTTGGTGGTGGGCTGTGGAGGACTGGGTTGTCCACTGGTACAATACCTCGCTGCAGCTGGGATTGGTAGGTATCCAATCCATCCACTTGATGACTAGTAGAGCCCGAGTCCCATGCCAATGGAGTCTTTAGAGAGTCTAATTTCTAATGCTGATTACGGATGTTTTAACTAGTATTTTGTAAAAAAAGAAAGTGTATCATTGCTGTCCGGAAGAAACCACCTAAAACTAACATTTTGAGTTTTTCTTTTTCATAAATCAATGCTATTGAACACCCTTTACGTCTGTGTGTTGATTAAAAAATATTTAACCAATGGAAAGTATTAAAAAAGTGCTTTGCTGTGGTGAAAACCTCCTAACTACATTGGATCCTCAAACTATCTGCCAAACCAGCTAACCGTTTAGTCATCTTTTATTTTTATTTTTATTAGTGCCATTGAACACCCTTTACATCTGTGTGTTGATTAAAAAATATTGAACCAATTAAAAGTACTAAAAACAAAAGCGCTTCGACAAAAACCTCCTAACTCCACTTGAGCTGGATGTTTTTTTCATTTCCTGAAAGATTTACATGGAGTTAGGTGGTTTCTTCCAGACAGCAGAGATATATAACGTTAATGTACTGTATATAACTATTGCAGCAACAAGCCTCAAATGACAGAAGTATCTTGTCACACTTGTATGAGAGCTCCCTCTACTGGATCATTCTAGTAAATTTCAATTAAAGGACAACTTTAGTTTTTTTCAACTAAGGTTCATGTTTTAGGTTGTTATTAGAGAAAGTAAAAGATTAGTTTCTTTTCATTTGCTGCTTTCTTTCGTTTTAGGGATTTTAGCTGTTTTTGACAGGGGGGCGGGGGCATTCGAGCATGGGGCTAAATATGAATTTTTTTTTACAACATTTTATAGCGATTTTTTTAAATTATTATTTACTATAGCGCTACTAGACCCCAAGAAATTACATCTGGCCACACAAGATCACGATATCTACTGAATGTGTCAAACTGACATATTGAGCCTATGACACACAGGGCCCTATTATGCATGTCTTAAGTACCAGGTCTTATTACTTAACTTAAGACCTGGAGGCGTGATCAATGCCATTTGGCTATTCTGAGTGGCCAAACAGCATTGACCACGCCTCCAGGTCTTAAGTTAAGTCATAAGACCTGGTACTTAAGACACGCATAATAGGGCCCACAGTGTGGCTTCCCCCCAGTAGGCCTCCTTCACAATCAGTAGATCCTGTGATCTTCTGTGGCCAGATGTAATTTCCTGAGGCCTGTTAGGACTATAGTAAATAATAAAAAATGAAATCGCCATAATATCTTAAGAAAAATACATATTTAGGCCCATGCTCGAATGCCTTGGTTGAAAAAAACTAAAGTTGTCCTTTCATTCAAACACAAGTACAGCCTATATATTCAATGTGTTTTGTTTTGTATATTATACTATTTTAAAAATCAGGAAACAGCGGCTGCATAACTGCTGATCCCGCTGTTATATAATGTATAACATGTGATGTATATAATATCTATTGGCTGATTATATTGTCATCACACCACATTGTGGTGTGTTATTAATATTTATTTACAGACCTGATCGCATCACTTATCTCATTACACAGAACCTATAATGCCTGAATTATACTTCGTTACGAGCCGGCCGATGTCTTGCACTGAACATAGCCGATCTACAAGGTCACGACTCGTTGTGCTGCAAGCTTTGTGGGCTTTTAGATCTGATATTTCCCTGTGCAACACCGGCACATAACTAAAGGTAGCTCTCTACCGCACCGGTGGCGGTAAGTGTTGGGAAGGCATCTGTTGCTGAAAATATGCTGTTGAATGAGCGCTGGGTACACCGTCGCGTCGGGTAGCAAGTTGAAGGGAGGCGTGGAATAGCACCAGGCATGTTCTAGCACCGTAGTATAGCCGTCTTGTCTGTCTGTGTCAGCAACCTTTTTCTTTTCAAAATCTTTTTATTTCCGTTTTATAACAGTATGGGTGTCAAGTCACAGGTTCATAGAAAAAATAAAATATCAGATTTTAGTATCAGTGACTGAGGTAAACAAACGTAGCCTACTGTATGAATCACAGAGATCGTGGGCAGACATAATGAAAAGACTGTTATTGTGCAAAACATGCCCCTTCAAGACAAAAGAAAAACATTTTCTCCCCTTCAAGTCCCAATTTAGTATAGCCAATTCCCAATTCCCCAGCCTCTCTACAAGTACTCCATCTCTGCTAACCCCCACAATCAGTCATTGGGAGGGTGAAGAAAGCCCGGGTCTCCTCCGATACCCGGGCCATCAAGCCAACATCTTCTTTACACCCGACAGTGAAAGGTAGCAACCTTTTTGCACACCTTCCAAACGACTGATCTCTCGACTTCAGTCGACTGCCGGTCTGTAGTAAGTAATCTGTAGTCGTCTGTTTCATAGAAACAAATAGATGCTGCTGTTCGTTGGAGCCATGTGTGTTGAAGGAGGGGCGGAACAATTTACACTGGGGCAAGGAAGCTTAGAGAAGGAAGTGTCATGGTCACGTGACTGTGCTGCGCCATGACACTTTCATGGGAGCCAAATCTCGCACCGGAAGTTACATGAATACAAAGCAGTGAATGGAGCAAGCTTGACCAGCTCATTATTTATGAACCATTGAGACCTTTGTCATATAATCGGTTCAGGCATATAAAAGAAGACATATCACAGTTGCTTTTCGATGTGCACAGTACATCATTTTATTTGAGGATTTAAACAGCAGCAGGTATCGTTTCTGTTCCGGGGGTATCGCAAGATTTGGCTGCCAGACAGGACTTGCGATACTTGGCACATTCAGAAACGTACTTTTTGCTCTTTAGATACCTCTATAAAATCACACAGTGTACACATTGAAAAGGAACACAGCAGACAATAATGTGTTACATGTCTTCTGTTATTTTCCAGTGATATTGTGATGTCACTATATCACTGTCATTTCGATTGGGCCTTTTGACCTGGGCCTCGATTGGGCCTTTTGAGAAACCAAAAAGACACAGGGAAGACACAATTCAATATTCTAACTGGGGGGTCTATTAGAGTAATGTTAACTCCATAACACATACAAAACAGAAAAGTATCTTTAAGTATAAATCGGTGTGGTAAAGATTCTGTGATGTTTCGACGGCCAGGTCGCCTGGGGCTGCTGGACTACGACGAGGTGGAGCTCAGTAATCTTCACAGACAGGTCCTGCACGGAGAGCAGACCCTGGGTCAGTCCAAGGCCCTGTCGGCTGCCAGCGCTGCCAGGAGGTAAACTGATCTGGAGCCTGCACTCACCACACTACAGCCAACCATGTTAGCCTAGTCACGGAGAGCTGACCCTGGGTCAGTCCAAGGCCCTGTCGGCTCCCAAACACTGGGTCGCAGACACATCTTTTATGGGTCCCTTTATTTTCTTGTTTTCCTACATTTTGTTTTTTAATTATTATTTCAAAAAATTCCCCAAAAAATCAAAAGTTTTTACGAGTTAAAAACTAAATTCAATTATTCTTTTCAGTAATTTCATAAAGAAATCAAAGAAAAATCTTAAAATATTCCATAAGCCTGGTTGGCCGCCAGACTGTTATTCAGCGGCCATGTTTCCATAAGCCTGTTTGGCCGCCAGACTGTTATTCAGCGGCCATGTTTCCATAAGCCTGTTTGGCCGCCAGACTGTTATTCAGCGGCCATGTTTCCATAAGCCTGTTTGGCCGCCAGACTGTTATTCAGCGGCCATGTTTCCATAAGCCTGTTTGGCCGCCAGACTGTTATTCAGCGGCCATGTTTCCATAAGCCTGGTTGGCCGCCAGACTGTTATTCAGCGGCCATGTTTCCGGGCCATACATGAGGATGGAGCTGACAGAGCAGTGTTGTTTTTGTCGACTAATACTATGACGAAAAATGTTCGTCACTGACGAAAACTACATGGAAACTAAATGAGAACTAAGACATGATGACTAAAACTAAGACTAAATATACTGTCGATTTTGTCAACAAATAAAAACTAGACTAATGGACAAGAGGTCCAGTATAAGTCATTTTACGCTTGGTTGCATGCTGAAAATAGCAGATCTACAAGCTTGTAGATCGGCTATTTTCAGCAAGTGTAAAATCAGCCATTATGACGGCATCAAGGCCCTCCAAAATACATTTTAGTCAACTAAATCACCTGTAGAGTCTTATGATATTTAGTCGACAAACTAGACTAAACACTAAAACATTCCAGGTGACTAAAATGTGACTAAAACTAAATGAAAACCATTCAAGAGACTATGACTAAAACTAAAATCAAAATTTGCTGCCAAAAACAACACTTTTGACAGAGGCATTGTAGACTCGCTCTGAACTTTGTTTCCCTAGATACAGCATGTGCTCGTGTCACCACTGCGGTCTCCATAGGGACTGCATACTTTGTCATCCGACAACATACAATTACGGAAACAGCCGACCTACAACATGCATTGTGACAAAGATGATTGGTCCAAAAATGTTATTTTACAAAACATCCTCTGTTGTACCAAAACAGCACAGTTCATTTTGAAAATAACCATCCTCGTGGTAGTTAGTTGGACGGAGCTACAGAACGGTCAATATGTATAATAATCATCGAGTTTGCTCATGCAATGTAAGCTGGCGCTTTCCAGTCTGCCCACAGGTTATATTTGGTTGTGTATATTTTACCCCACAGTCTGCAAATATTGTGTAAACATAACATGTCATTTTAGAGATGTCTGACTGTCGCCCTCACAGTAAGTAGCCCACTGTGGTTTGTGCACACCATACAGATGGAGCCACAAGAGGGTGCTATTTCTCTGAATACCATCAGTTGTACCTTGTCCCAGGCAACCAGACAATTAGTGATAATTTAGTTGATTATGCAACCCTGACGTTTCCACGAATATAAAGGTTATTATGTATTTATTTAATTTTATCGTGGGGTAAGCCACAAATTTGTTCTTTTTCTCTCCAGGTTGAACTCTACTGTCGAGTGTATTCCATACCACCTCCAGCTGACTTCAGAGAACGCCTTGCAACTCATTCAACAGTATCCTATGACACGTCCGTCTGTCTGCCTGCCTGTCTGTCTGTCTGTCTGTCTGTCTGTCTGTCTGTCTGTCTGTCTGTCTGTCTGTCTGTCTGTCTGTCTGTCTGTCTGTCTGTCTGTCTGTCTGTCTGTCTGATGAAACCAGAGAAATGTACTGTAGTACATGGTTTAGCTCATGAACGTGACCCCTTGACCTCACTGACCAACATGTATGACATGGTGGCTGACTGCTCGGACAACGTCCCCACTCGCTACCTGGTGAATGACGCGTGTGTCCTCGCCGGCAAGCCTCTGGTGTCAGCCAGCGCTCTGAGAATGGAGGGCCAGGTACAGTGACAGTGCTGTAATGACATCTGTAATGTCGTTTTTTGGTTCTCAGACGTCTAAACATCTTCTTTTTTGTTTCCTACATTTTGTTTTTAATCACCGTTATTATTATTTTGTTCAAAAAACATTTCTCTTCTACCTTCAACTGGCTCTGGACTTCTCTTCTCTTCTCTTCTCTTCTCTTCTCTTCTCTTCTCTTCTCTTCTCTTCTCTTCTCTTCTCTTCTCTTCTCTTCTCTTACACTGTGTGTGCGTGTGCGTGTGTGTGTGTGTGCGTTCGTTTACAGCTGTGTGTGTATAACTACGGTGGCGGGCCGTGCTACAGGTGTCTGTATCCAGTGCCTCCCCCTCCAGAGACGGTGACAAACTGTTCTGATGGAGGTGTTTTAGGAGTTGGTAAGACCTGAGGACGATTCTAAAAAAGAATATTTTTCAGAAAAAAAATCTATGTTGCTATTGAGTGGTTCTCAAACCTTTTCATCTTCTTTTCTTTTCAACCTTTTCAAGGACCCCCAAAATGATATGTATTTGAACGCCGATCCCCATCTCAAAACTTTTTGCTCCAGGGAGCACTATAAAAAAAATGTCGCTTTAAAAATATATATATTCAAAGATTTGCAAAAACTTTCACGATTCTTCAAAAGTAGCAGATCTTCAAGTTCATTTTGTGGCACGAAGTGGTGCGCTATGAGCTTCTATTTTCAAAAGAACAGAAAAGAAAAGAAATGTCACTAAAACCTTAGCAATAGCAGTTGTACATGCCATGCATTTTGACCTGTTGACCTTTTATATGTGCTATCAGCTATACTATTCCTAATACGAAAGAAGGATATGGGGCGTACAGTAAGTGGTTAATAGCATTCTGAAACATTAGGAGACTTGCACGCACACATCTGATTAAATGCACTAAACCAGATTTATTCCAGATTAATTCCAGCACCTGATGGAATAAATCTGGAATCTGTGTTTTTTGGACCATTTAAATCAAGTGTGCGACACAAGTTCAGGTTGAGTGGTTGACATTTGATTTCTATAATTCTGCACCGTCCGTAAGAAGAAATGTTCTGGTGTATGCGTGTGTCTTTTGGACACTATAAGTTTGATGTCACGCCCCTACTACTTTACTTTTCCATAAGCTAATTTAACATTGTATTTTAACCCATTTTGGGCGGGAACCCCTTTTGGTGTTTTAAACATTATGTTATAATTTAGCTATTGAAAAATAGCAGATCTACAAGCTCATACGCGCCACTGAGTGGCGCGCTATGAACTTGTAGGTCTGCTATTTTTTTTAAATCGTTAAAATGTGCCTCAAATCTTTCAGAAAATTGTCATGATTTAGAAAACATTTTTTTTAAATTTCGATGTCAGGCCTGAATGGGTTAAAATAAAGTACAGTTTCCTTTTGAGATGATAATTGTTGTAATTTTCCTTTTAGTTCCTGGGATAATGGGCTGCTTCCAAGCGTTGGAGGTGCTCAAGATTGCGTCTGGACGCGGCTGTATCCTTGATTGCTTTTGGCTGTTCCGCTCGCTGCACCCACGCTTCTACTACGCCCTCTTATTGTGTCACAGTGCATCGCCGCTTTTCTAATGAGTCACGCAGCTGATTGAATGAATGAATGGCTGAATGAATGAATGGATGAATGAATGGCTGAATGAATGAATGGCTGAATGAATGAATGGCTGAATGAATGTATGGCTGAATGAATGAATGAATGGCTGAATGAATGAATGAATTAATGGCTGAATGAATGAATGGCTGAATGAATGTATGGCTGAATGAATGAATGGCTGAATGAATGAATGGCTGAATGAATGAATGAATTACTGGCTGAATGAATGAATGGCTGAATGAATGAATGAATGAATGGCTGAATGAATGAATGGCTGAATGGCCGCATGAATGAACCGTGCAGATTGAGATTCCATTGTAGCCACAGGTTCCAGGGAAGGAAGTGGTGTTTTTCATATCGGATATAAAAGAACCAAACAGATCGAGGAGGAATACTTTTGTCTGTCTTTACTGACTGTTGTGGCCTATTGTTTCATAAACCTTCCTTAAAAAACGTCTCTGATGCAGCAGATGGGTTGCGGTTACAAAACAAAACAAAAGGTTTGTTCTGTAAATACGGAGAGACACATCATCACCAGATAAAAGGCATGTCCTGTCCTGTGTTGTGTTAAACCTGGCTAACAAGTGGCTCTGTGTGCATCAGCCAGGGAAGCATCAGCCAAGGAAAATAATACCTGTTTTCCAACCGAATGAATGTGAATGTTACTATGCTGTTGTACAGCACTGGTTCTCAGACTTTTTAACTTCAAGGGCCCTCGCATGGAAGTGTGGAAACTCTCAGTTACCGGCCTGTACGGGTCCATTTGTTTCTCAACCATTCTTGAGTATACAATTTCCAATACTACTACTCCACTACATCTCGGATCCAAATATTGTATTTTTACTCTACTACATTTATTTAAAAACCTTAGCTACTAGTTACGTTGTAGATTTTGATTATTATTTCAAATTAACCACTTCAGTAGCCCTATATACATTTTGGCCATTTGAAAATAGCGGATCTACAAGCTCACACTGCGTTGCAATGCGGCGCATTGTGAGCTTGTAGATCGGCTATTTTCAAGGGATTTTAATACATTTGATAACTTGAAATGGGACATGCTGCATAATGAGTACTTTTACCTTTGGTACATTTTGAAGCCAATACTTTAGTACTTTTACTCGAGTACATTTTGAATTCCGGACTTTTACTTGTAACAGAGTATTTCCGCATTGCAGTATTGATACTTCTCCTTAAGTAAAACATTTGAGTACTTTTCCCACCACTGTACATTAGTAAATAAACACGCTACTGGGAGATGTTCCAACCACAGCCCCTGAATAACTCCTTAACCCATTTTGGGCGGGAACCCCTTTTGGTGTTTTAAACATTGTTATAATTTAGCTATTGAAAAATAGCAGATCTACAAGCTCATAGCGCGCCACCGAGTGGCGCGCTACGAGCTTGTAGGTCTGCTATTTTTGAAAAATCGTGAAAATATTTATTTCAGAAAACTGGAGGATTTAGAAGACATTTTTTAAATTTTGAGGTCAGGCCTAAATGGGTAAAAAGAAAAAAGAAAAGAAAACACCCTTTCCTTGACCAGGCCTGCTAGCTTCCTGTGGCCAACAGTTGCTCATATTCGATGCCCACGACGCCCGGGTGAGACCCATAAAGCTTCGGCCCAAGCAGGCTGGCTGCGCCGTCTGCGGAGAGAGACCCACCGTCACACAGCTGGGCGACTACGAGGTCCTGTGTGGAACTGCAGCCACCGATAAGGTCAGTCCAGTCGGGTCACGTACCGCCGCTGTCGTGCACAAACCCCCTTTATCTCCACATTCTACACACATTCTACACACATTCTACACTTTTTGTGTTTTTTTTTGAGTGGTGCAAACTCCAACGACCAGCTTTGTCTGTATGTATCCGTGTATGTGTGTATGTGTGTACCTGTATGTGGGACCCAATAAAATGAGCATGGTTACTATGGTCACTGACATTACGTCAGACCACAGCTGTTCAGGCTATATAAGACATTGCACCACTCAGTTCACACGGGTGTGATTTTTCATAAATGAACGCCCGACTCGATCACACTATACAGCGTCTCATCAAAAGTAGCAGACCACAAGCTCGAAGCGCGGCTCGAATCGAGCTTGTAGATCTGCTACTTTAGCTTTTTCTTTTTTTAATCCTGAAAAGCAAGAGTTTTGGACAATTTTTTTTCCACCCGACATAGACAATGTGATATCTCTTATTATTGAGTTGATTCTCGCCTGCGACTCTTAACGGCATTGGTGATCGAGGACTTGTTGTTTCAAGGCCCGATGATTCTCTCTCGGTATAACAACAACCCCTCCAAGAAATAGTATGTGATCTCACGTCATGCACTCTCGAAAACCGAGCTCTGTACGCATTACGACGATAAGAAATGTTCCTCGTGTCAAGTGGACGACTTGGCCATGATCTGATAGAAAAGCCTGTGTAATTTACTCCTAATCATAGGAAAGTTCTCTTATTGCTTCCAACCTTTTGTTCCAGTGCCGCCGCCTGAACCTGCTCTCCGGAGCTCAGAGGGTCACAGTGCAGGTACAGCCCAAACGGCACAGCGTATATAGCGTGACTCACTCTTATTTAGCCATGTTCATTGTATGATTGCACTCAATTTTCTCGCTTTTTTTTGTGCGTGCATTCATAAAGTCCTGATTGCATCTCCCCGTGGTGACCCAGCCCTAAATGGGAAATGACTTTAAAATGCTGCCCGTCGATATTCTATGGGAAAGAATAACACGTTTCTATTTGGCCCAGAAAGCAGCAGCGCTAGAGGATTGGGGTTTTTCTTGTTTGTGTTTCTGCAGAATTGGAGCTTTCAAACTAGCTGAGTCATTAAGTCATTATTGTGTAAAAAAGGGCTCGAGCTTTGCTTCCCGTGATTTGGGGAAAAGATATGTAATGAAATTTTCATCTTACCTCCACCCATTTCTTCTTTTTTTTTTACCTTGTAATGAAACTGAAATCTGAAAAACTGCCCATCACAGACTTAACAAAAGTATTCCTTAAGGCCAGTCCACACCAATGATTCGTATAATGCAACCAGTTGCAACTTCAACTCCTTGCAACACCTTGCCACCATTATCTCCAAGTTGCACCGGTCTGCAACTGGTCAATTCAGACACTGCAATTTCTTGCAACTTTTTGCCAAGTTGCGACTAGTTGCATTGGTGTGGACTGGCCTTTAGTGATAAATGTAATGTTGCATTTATAGTCATAAGCCACACAATTTCTGAAGTACGTTCATGAAGTACTTCATATCGCTGCTAAACATACTGCCCTATTTTACTTTCAGGAGTATAAATCCATAATGGACACAGCTGCCATCCATCTGCTGCTGGATGTGCGCCCCCGTGTGGAGGTGGATATATGCCACTTACCCTCCTCCCTGAGTATCCTTCTGACATGGACCGTATATACGTACTTTACAGCGAGTGGTGAAAATAGATGATATACAAGCTCACATCGTACTGTGATGCAATGTGTTCATTTTTGGAACAAAATGCCACAAATCATCCAATAAGCCTATCTCACAGAATTTCCCCGCCCCCCTTAATACGCCCCCTTTCGGGGTTAGTGGTGATAGCGTGACGTCACTCCATAGACGCTACATGTTAACAGAGGTAATTTAAGAAGTCTACAACTTTTGTTTTCTCAAGGTAAGGTTTGTTCTATCTGTTCGAGCTGATTTACCATCTTGTTTGCTTCATAATAATATTGGTCTGTCACATTTTTACATTAGAAAATGTACTTAGATTCTCCAGAGAAAAAAACGTGTAAATGCTAATGTTAAAGACACCACTATTTACCGGAAGTGGGCGTGGAAAGCGGGCTGTGAGATAGGCCTATTGCCATCCAAGGCGTAAGAATAAATTGCACCCTTTTCACATTGGCCTATTATAGCGCCACCAGGAGGCCACAACCTGACCTGCACTGGTGGAGACCTGTGCCCCGAGGGGCACTTTATATAGTTATTTTATTTTTTACAATTTTCACCCATTGAGCTCAAACAGGTTGAAAGGAAAGTACACGACGTACAGTACACTACACACTGATACTCACATTATCATTTCCTCAAGATTATAATAAAAACATTTATTAATATCACTGCGTAGATAGTAGTCTGGAATCTGTGTGTGATTTCCAAGGGGCAATTTAAAAAGAAATGCCTCCGGTGATAAACCCACCCCTTATTTGCCTTCTGAACCCTGACTGGTGCCCCACAACTTCCGGGGCAGGGAAATACAATCACAACCGAGTGGGGTCAGAACAAATCTGCAGAGGGCTATATATGTTTTGCACTGGCAGATTCGAACCACTAGATAAATACATAGATAGATACAGTATGTAGCTCAGCCTAAAAGCCTAATATCTCCCCTGGTCTATAGGGGAATTCCCTTTAGTTTAGCAGTTACGATGTTGGCTTTCTTCGGGTTTCGGGTCCGAATCCTGGGTGATAGATAGAAAGATATATAGATAGATAGATATTTGTGTTCGTTTAGTTTCCATTTTGTAATCATTGAATATCATTTTCATGGCTATGCCTTTTTTTTTTTTACTGTGTTTATGTAGATACTGAATGAAGATAAGGTTTAAAATGGCTGAAGCGGTATATTTTTCCTATATGGCGGTCAGACATTCCGCTGTCAAGTCTAGAAGACTGTAAAAGTGAACATGTCCAGTTACTAAAGGACCGGATCGTCCAGTTGAAGCAGCAGATGTCAGGTGACCACAAGCTTCCAGGTATTGGTGCGTCAAAACGCCTCTTCCATGCCGGTCAGTGGTTACATTTTAAGCGACGCCCATAACTCTGAGAGTATACAAATGGACTCAATGCGGGTCCATTTCGTTGATGTCGGGCAGAAACGTCTTATCTCCAAATTTTCAACTTTTTGTGTTTTTTCTTTTCATGAATTCATGTCCTAGATCATACTACAGCGTCACACGAAAAAGTAAATAGCAGATCTACAAGCTTGAAATGTGGCGCGAAGCGACGCAGTAGATCTGCTACTGTTTGAATTTGACTCCTGAAAACAAAGTAACAGTTTTGGTCAATTGACGTTTCCAGTCCACCCCAGAGTCATCTAATTGAAGAGTTGCGATATTGAGGGGGCAGAAAACAGCCTGGTCACGTGGTTCATGTACTTGCGTGAGCCCATAGACTCCAATGCATTCCGTAAACCTCTGGTTGTCCCTATGTGGAGCCTTCAATTAGGGACAAACCAATAGAAGTCTATGTAGAAGAGCCGCCATTGGACTGGCGACATGAAGTGAACGGCGTTTACGTAACTCTGTCTATACTCTATGGCTCTGATCCACCCGACAGAGACGATTTGCTTCCATTTGTACTGTATACTCTCACAGGTACAGACCTGTAAGAGGTCCATTTAAACCCTCCCCCAAGGAACCTTGAAGGTCCCTGGACCACCCTTTGAAAATCACTGATGTAGGTCAATGCATGTATTTACACTCACGCAATGTAGGCTCGCCAGGCAGGATGCAATGCTGTTGTTGCTAGGTGATAACTTTATACCTTTCCAAAACAAGTATGGTCATCCTTAGCAGCTGGCCTACTATAAAGACATTTGTATTCAAGACTTTTATGATTTTGCAGTGTTCTGTCTATTCAGGGTGTCAGCACGCACGCACGCACGCACGCACGCACGCACGCACGCACGCACGCACGCACACTTTTACTATTCTTTTATATGAATCCTGAAAAGTAAGTAACAGTTTTGGAACTTGGACATCTGAGGTTTCCACCCGACAGAGACGATATGCATGATGGCAGGACCTCAACTCCTGCGCTCAGAATGTGTGTTGGATCATTCAGTATCATCTTCTGTGTCTCCCCGCGCAGAGCACAGATGTTTCATATAAAGACTGAAGATAGTTCTTTAATTTAAGGGATTTAAAATGGTTGATTGCTGAGACTCCTTTGGGCACTATGTAAATACATTTTGTTTTCTTTTGGAACTGGAACTTTGTCCTAGCCTGTTTCTTTGGGCAACGTGTGTGGATTCACTTTAATTTTTTTTTTCGATTACTGAGACAACATACTCAGTATGCAGTTTTTGTTTTTCCTAGGATGGCATGCGGACATTAGTGCTCGTTTAGTTTCACTCTACATCCGGTTTTTCTTTTTTCATTATTTGTTTTTTGCTGAAGATCTAAAATAGCATGATTTACAAGCTCACAACAACATGACATGTTTTGAGCTTGTAGATCAGCCATCTGTTGCAGAATCTTCGGGCGAACTAGGCAAACTAGGGTTCATGTAGTTAATCCTGCCTCTTCTGTATGTAAGGCCCAAACCACACCAATGCAACTCCTTCCCACAAAACAGTTTTAAGGACCCGTCACAGGAGGCATCCTTTGGTTAGACATAGCATTGGTTAGACATAAGGTTGGTGAGGGGTGCGTTAAAACAACCGGATTAAGGTTGGTGAGGAGTGCGATAAAACGACCGGATTAAGGTTGGTGAGGGGTGCGTTAAAACGACCGGATTAAGGTTGGTGAGGGGTGCATTAAAACGACCGGATTAAGGTTGGTGAGGGGTGCGTTAAAACGACCAGATTAAGGTTGGTGAGGGGTGCGTTAAAACGACCAGATTAAGGTTGGTGAGGGGTGCGTTAAGGGCTGGGAGAGGGTTAAGGTTAGGTTTTGGTGTGATGCCCCGTGGGAGGTTAGGGTGAGGGTTTGAAATAGGTTGTAGGACTAATGACTTGTCTAACCAATGACTAGTCTAAACACCAATGCAACTCCTTGCCACTGCCATTTGGTGATAATGGTTTCATTCTTCATGCAACTACATGCAACTATACTCGCAACTGTTTGGTTGCAAGGGGTTGCATGGCGAATCATTGGTGCGGTTTGGGCCTAATCCAGTGCTGTTTTGCATTTCATTGTGTTTTTTCCTCCACAGTCTTTGTGATCTGCAAACTGGGGAATGACTCCCAGAAGGCAGTGCAGGTTCTGGAGAAGATGAGTGGATCGGAGTTGGAGGAGATTGTTGCCAAAGACATCAGCGGGGGTCTAACGGCCTGGGCGCTGAAGATAGACCCGTCGTTTCCACAGTATTAGCTTGCTCAAGCTACTTGGAATAAAGCTACTTTATACTGTATATGTCTCGTAGTCTTGTGTTTTTTATATTTTGTGATCCTGACCGTCCTATGTTTTTCCTGTCTAGATTTGTTAAAACACTTAAACCCTATACTTCATTGACCTGTGTGGTCTTCAACGTTTTTCGGGTCAAGGACCCTTTAGCTGAGAGAGAGATGAAGCAGGGACCCCCACTACATATTGGATTCATGTTAAATGCATGTTTTCAGACATTTCTTCCAGACTTAAACACTCAATACTTCGTAAGCTCGAACTTTGGCTCGGTTCTTGGTCTGTTCTTTTTCCCTGTACACTCTTCAAGGAAAATACCTGATCTACAAGCTCACAATCTGTCACTGAGAGATTTAAAAAAAAGATTACACAAACATTTATTTTCCCTAAATAGAATAGTATTAATAGAAGTATTGAGTATCAGGTTATAAATCAAACTATAAATCTTAAGTAGCTATAAGGTTGTATTTCTATTCAACATTTTTTACTTCATTATTTCCATTTTCTAAGAGAAAAGAAAATCTGCAAAAGCAGAAAGCCTGCAGCACTCCAAATAGTACAATATGAATGAAGAAATAGCCAGCACACGAGAAATGACCTTTACACATGGTTTATTTACCTCTCAATTGTGAGGTAAACGACCACAAAAAAAGAACAACCAAGTGACACCAGTGACATTTAAATTATTAATACGAAACAACATTAGCTCAATGGTCTTTTCAGGCCGCACATTATCAAATTACATTGGAACTGGGTAAATGGTGCATTTATCCAAGGCGCTTTACATAGATTGTGCATTACATTCACCCATTCACACACACATTCATACACCGATGGCGGCGGAAACCATGCAAGGCACCAACCAGCACATCAGGACACTTCGACACTAACTCTGGGGGAGCCCGGGTTTGAACTGGCGACTCTACCCTTGAGCCCCACCCTGACAATCACTTGGAATTGTAGGAGTTGAGGCATCACATTTTGTTTGACTCTAGAGATTAATATTTTATATATTATATAAAATATTTTCAAAACATTATCTTTTCTATTTTATTTGACAATTTGGCCATTGTTTGACTTTGACCAGTTCTATATATATGCCATTAAATTGTCACTTCGCTGTCATCACCCCCCCCCCCCCCCCCCCCCCCCCCCCTCCAGGTTAAGTTTCCCAGCAAGCACATCAATTAAAAGTAGTTCCACCTTCATCAGCAGCTGCAAAGTAATGAACACATGAATGCGTCACTTATTACAAATAAAATCCATTCCAACATGATTGTGAAATCATTGCCAATTCTCTGACTCTGCATAAAATAATGAGTACTTTTATGTTTGGGTTACAATCTACTTTTAATAACAAGTATAACAGAGTGAGGAAAACAAATCTCGGTAGTTCACTGCGAGCCTGTGCGAAGGAGGACGTGGTGGGACTGGACTAAAAAACCTTTTTTGTATGCACAAGTTCAAATAACGGAAAAGAAAGGGGCATGCGCGTTGCTCCGAGGGCCCATGGGAGGCGCCATTGCCTTTTCACGGACTGTAGTTCCAACGTTCCTGCCCACACGTGGAACCACACTGATGCGAAGACAATAAAAAACTACAAGTCCCGGGAGGGCCGGTGTTGTCCTCTCTCTCGCTGCTTTTCTCCTCGTCAAGCCAGGGGGAGTAGTCACAGCTGGAGGGATAATAAGATGCGCATGAATTTACAATCTGGCAACCGCGAATAAAAAGATAAGCCTACGGATTGATTATTTTAGGAAGGAACGGCGACACGTCAAGGTGTTTCTTTATCTCGTACAGTGCATGTTTAATGTCGTAGTTTATGTTCAAAAGTTTACTGAATAAAACTGCAGACTCTCCCGCTTTCCTTTCGTCACTTTTTTTTGGTGGAACTTGCAAAGTTTTTGTCGCTCAGTTTACAATGGAAAGAAAACCTCCCTCCGTTCAGTGCGAAGGTAAGAGTTCAAACACTTTGTTTTAAAGCGACATTTTGTTGTTGTTAACAATAGCAGAAGAAGAACGTTGGAACGTGGATTCGTGGAAACCATGCTTTATATCTGCTGCTGTGGTGGGTTTTTATTTAGTGTGTGTGTGACTGTGCATGTGTGTGTGTGTGTGTGTGTTTGTAAGTGTGGAGGATTCTGTCTGAGGTTCTTGTATAACTTGTTTTGCTGGGGAGTTCGTTCGGATCTTCGTCGCTTTTCAGTTCTGCCAGCAAATCCAATCGAAAGTGGGAGGGGTCCAGATGTTTCAAGAAGAAGAAGAAGAAGCCTTGCTTCCAGATGTTGCTCGAGTTTGAATTCCTGATTCTTGTTGTAAACATTCAAAAAAAATCTATATGGGCTACACCAATAAGCAGTGGTTCTCAAAGTGGGTTCTAAAATTGACCCTTTACAAGTCTATAGGTCTTGACAGACTGACGGTATACAAAAAATAGGAACCAAATGGACCCTCAGAGTGGGGTCCATTTGGTTCCTTTTGTATGCTGTCAGAGTTAAGGGAGGAGAAATGTGTAACTTTGTGAACAACTGGGCTACATACGACTGTCACACACAACGTCTGTGTGCTTATTCCCTACTAAAGCAACCTTTGACACATTTATGTATCATTATCAAATGTCTCGTCACACAGTCTGAAATGGGAATTTGTACGACTTCAGCAATTAAAAAAAAGAGACCGTTCCATAATGTTGTTTATTGATAGTGTTGCGAGTCCCTTTGACCAACTTTCTACAGTACACCCTACAAGCTGTGGTTTCTACAAAATAACAGTGGCGATAGCCTTGTAATTTGCACCAATCATTCTTTGTGTGTGTTCAAGTGTATATGATGAATACCTTTTTGTGTTTTTATCGCTTTTACCAAAATAGCTGTGCGTGTGTGTGTGTGTGTGCGTGTGTGTGTGTGCGCGTGTGTGTGTGTGCGTGTGTGTTGGGGTGACAGGCTTCCTGTGGTCGGAGTGGATTACTGACTTCAGCAAGGAGACGGAGAACCAGTCCAAGATATGAAGGTTTGGAATGAGTGGTGATTTACTGCTGCTGCACTGCACTGGGAGAAGACGTTCTTCTCTCTCCATCCATCCACTCTGTCCACCCGAGTGACCCCAACCATCACAGGAAATGAGCTGTCATCATCACACCTTTGTCTGAGTCCAGTCCACCCGCCCAACCCCCCCCCCCCCCCCCCCCCCCCCCCACGTCAGTTCAGAGTGACATCACATCAAAGGATGCTAGATGCGATGCGAGAGCGTGGTCTAGCCAACACCCACTCGGGACTCCTCCTGAATCGCTGCCCTCCTCCACACTCTCCTATCTAGCATCAGGGTGCTTGAGCTCCGCAGTGTTGTTGTTGTTATCCAAAGCTGTCGCGCCGCACTGTATCTACGCATAGGTGGGGTTTGCCTCTCGCCCATCCTGGCGTTAATTGCCCTGGAGTTGACTGCCACACGTGTCAAATTTGCTTTGCCCACTATAGTTCCGGGCGCCCGTCTGACACCGATGAGAAGGTCCGGTTCTGGCGGCGCGGTAGAACCCATGCTGCAATATCCTCGCCCGACTCCCTCGAGGACCGCGGAGGTCCTCCCCGTTTGCAGAGACGACCCAGCGGCGGTTGGTTCCGGCGGGCGTCCGCGTCACCGCTGAGCGACCCCCGACATCCTAGTTTCACCACCTTGCCGACGGGCCGGGACTCGGGAGACTAAAACTCCTCAATGTCTGCCTCCTCTCCCCCTTCCTTACCCCGAGCCTACCTCCACTCGCTCCACCCGCAGCAGCAGCAGCAGCACCACCGCCCTCCTCCGTCCTCTCCGCCTCCGGTGCCGCGGCCCGCCCCGCCGCCTCCGTTGTCCCCGCTGTCCCCGAGCCCGCCGGCGGGCCCGGTGGTGGGCCCGGTCCCCCCGGGCACCCCCCTGGTGTACGCGCGGCTGTCCAATGGCAGCCACTGCCACAGCCACCACAGTGCTCCCAGCCCCACCAACTCCCGCAGCTCGCTGCACGGGGGCGTGTCGTTCCTGCTCCAGATCGGCCTGACCCGGGAGACGGTGAACCTGGAGGCCAGCGACCTGTCCCTGTCCTCCGTCAAGGACCTGGTGTGTTCCATCGTCGACCAGAAGGTAAGCGAAAAGAGCCCCTCTTCCTCGTCTCGCTAGAGAACCACACTTTCGGTTAGCATTTCGTTGCTGTTGGGGCAGAAACCTCCCATCTCCATATTCTAACTTTTTGTGTGTGTTTTTTTTGTTGTAAATGAACGCCCTACTTGATCATACCGCAGCAAAAGTAGCAGATCTACAAGCTCGGAATGTGGTGCGAAGCGACACATTCCGAGCTTGTGGATCTGCTAATTTTGCTACTTTTGAATTTGAATGCTGGACATATGAGGTTTCTACCCGGTTTTTATCGTTAACTCCCACACTGAACCCTTAACTGCTCGTTAATAGTTGGTCGCCTTGCATGGTTTTACCTTTTCCTCCACCGTCATGGTGTGAACATGTGTGCGAAAAATGGTGAATGTAATACAGAATGTGTAAAGTGATCTGGATAAAGGCGTTGGAAAGATGAACCATTCATCATTCACAGTTAAACCGCATGAACGTGAACATAGCTGATCTGCAAGCTCATAACGTGTCGCAGGGTGGCATGTTGTGAACTTGTAGATCGGCTATTTTTGGCAAAGCAATTTGGTGTAGAGGGACACAGGGAGGAGGCTTAGTAAAGACCCCTCGTAGACTCTGGTCAACAAAGTATATATAGGGTTTCAGAGGTTAAACTGCTTTGGAAAAATGTTTTTCCTTCTGGAGCATCCTTCACTCAAAAATCTTCTGTTCTGAGTGGAAGGTCCTTTGCCTGAGTCGGCTTGAAGTGGCAGAAGTTGAAAAGTTCTCCAAAACACATGTATTCAGACTGTAATTAACTTGTTTTCGAAGGCAGCGGGGCGAAACAGGCTGGTGGATGTTTGGTCGTCTTCATGTGCCGTATTCTTTTGTTTGGGTTTGGTTTTCATAAAAAGCACACATCTGGGTCTCGTGCCCTCGGAATGAGCCTAAACGCCACAGAAGTTCTTCTGACGCTGCCCCTGCTATAAGGTTTATGGTCCAGTAGCACCGGTTTACATTGTGGCATAGTGGAGCTAGCTGCGCGCACACACACAACGCGCGCGCACATATGCACACATGGCTGCTTGCATATACAGATACTCGGTGGTTTAGCTTGGTCTATAGACATCCTTGGCTTGATGTCATCGTTATTTTCACCAGAACACAGGCCAGACATGAGGAGGACATCCCCTGAATTAACGCCTGTCTGATGGCAGGCCAGCATTCAAAGTTCTTTATTGTTGCATCTTGTGTACCGGTATATGGGGGGGGTAAAAGAAAGGCAAACATCTATACAATATTTACAGTATCCAGTGTGTATACACAGTATCAGACAAAGTGACTCAAAACCTAAACTGTTGACATTATGTTTTGTTCGCACATCGAAGGCTGTAAAAGTAACCTGTGTCATTATCTTTGGCATTGACAGGCTTGGGAGGGAAGGGGGTGGTAGATGGGTGCTTTTGGGGCTGGGGGCGGTATTAGCATTTAGTGGATATTAGCTTTTGGTGGAGAGGCAGTCTGAAGTGCATGGACGTTTGGAACCCGCTTTATGCTTGTCTCCAGTTGGGTACTGTTGACACTGTGGACTGAGGCTTTTGTTGTGTTTTGTTGTGTTTTTTTGTCGTTGCATGCAATCATGCAGAGACCAGCAGCCTTTTTCAGGTTGCGGTGAAGTTGAGAACTGGACATTCTAATATTGATTTCACAGTGGCTATTGTCCTGTATACAGTAAACTGGCATAATTAACCCATTTTGGGGCGGGAACCCCTTTTGGTGTTTTAAACATTATGTTATAATTTAGCTATTGAAAAATAGCAGATCTACAAGCTCATAGCGCGCCACCGAGTGGCGCGCTATGAACTTGTAGGTCTGCTATTTTTCACATTTTTCAATCGTTAAAATGTGCCTCAAATCTTTCAGAAAATTGTCATGATTTAGAAAACATATTTTTTTTTAATTTCGACGTCAGGCCTGAATGGGTTAAATGGTTATACCTAGAGATGTGTATGGGGAAAAAAGTGTAACAAATGAATGAATGGGGCGGTATTAGCATTTAGTGGATATTAGCTTTTGGTGGAGAGGCAGTCTGAAGTGCATGGGCGTTTGGAACCCGCTTTATGCTTGTCTCCAGTCTCTGTGCTGACAGTTGGGTGCTGTTGACACTGTGGACTGAGGCTTTTGTTGTGTTTGCAGGCCACATTTCTGTGGGTTTCAGGAGCAGACATGTGTGAAGTAAGGCTGGGGCGGTAGTAGTAAGTAACCTGCTGGATCTATGATGTTTTAGACTGCCCAGAGAGGAGATGATTAACTTTTGGGTCGGAAAAGCAAAAGTGACAATCAAAGGCCAAGGTCAAAAAAGTAACATAAATTAATGTTGGTTTTAGGATTTTTTTCCATGATTGACAATAGAATCGCATTATCTCCGACCCGGCCCGCATCTCGGTTCTAAATTTTGCTCTGCATTCCATAGGAGTAGTAGTTAAGGTGTAGAAGATATGATTTGGATTGTGATACAAAACACAATATAATAATGTTAAGCGGAATGTGATGATGACGCTGTGTCGCACTCAGCAGCACAGACAGACACAGCCTTTTAACCCATTTTGACCTGAGATCAGATTCTAAAAATGTCTTCTACATCCTGACAGTTTTCTGAAAAAGCTATGTTTCTATGTCAGTCGTTCTTCGATTTTTCAAAAATAGCAGACCTACAAGCTCGTAGCGCGCCACTCGGTGGCGCGCTACGCCCAAAACTGGGTTAAAGGAAAGCGTTGTTTGAAAAGTGGAGGCATTGTTATGAAATCAATCGTTTTAATGCATCTGGGTAAAAAGTTAAAACGCATAATATTCCCAAATGCAAGAGGTTACGGTTTTGTTTCGTTTTACACGCAAGGATCGTCCGTTATGGCTTTGACTACACTGAGCTCTCTGCTATGACGTAACTTTACTCCACCTGTAATAATAGATGATAGAGGTTTATTTACTCCAATAATGGTCTCTAATTAAACTCCACACATCTCAAATAAATCTCTTCGTCTCTGCGAGTCATACTGTTAGGTCCTACTCAGTCTCAAAACCAAATAAACATATGCAATCCCTTTCGCAACGCCCAATTCCTCTTAACACTCATCATGGTGAGTGTTAGAGGATTTACTATGCACGACATGCATAGTAAATCTTTGCTATATGACATGATAACATTCCCCCGCCGACCCCTGGCAATCTTATCGTGTACCAGCGATTATTTTATCGACGTGAATCACATTGACAAATCACAATATGAAAAAATACAATCGCCTAACCCTAGTTTTTTTGTGCAGGATGGCACCTTCAGGTGCGTTTTTAATTTGAGTTTTAATACTGTATATACATATATATATATATGGAACTGTCTTTCTTTAGATATTAAAAGATGAATCAGATCTGTTTAGACTTATCTCAGCTTCAGGGTTGATTTGAGCTCGTTCGTGAACGCATGTTCATGCTTTATAACCCTTGCACTTTTGGATTTCCGTTTCTCTCTGGTTCTGTAGCACGCACGCACGCACGCACGCACACACGCACGCACACATGCCTGTCTGGCACACATGGTACGGTGGTTGGTGTGTTGGATTAACATTTGATCCAAGCCTCTGAGTTAATGAAATGGCATATCTCACCGTGGCAAACGGTGGCATCTCACCAACGAGGACGAGCGGCACTCTATTTGTGTGTGTTTGATTGTCCTTGATTGATCCAAACGAGATGGATTGGAAAAACGCACTTTCATCACCAAGTGGCGATTTAGGAAGGCCAGCCACAGCCATGTTGGCGTCTGAGATAATCACATGGCTGTCCTCTACTAAAGAAATTATTAGTCCACTTAATGGTCATAGGAATTTTGTTGATCTAATCAACACATTTCTTTTTTATTGTGTTTGCTGCATGCAATCATGCAGAGACCAGCAGCCTTTTTCAGGTTGCGGTGAAGTTGAGAACTGGACATTCTAATATTGATTTCACAGTGGCTATTGTCCTGTATACAGTAAACTGGCATAATTAACTCTTTTTGGGGCGGGAACCCCTTTTGGTGTTTTAAGCATTATGTTGTAATTTAGCTATTGAAAAATAGCAGATCTACAAGCTCATAGCGCGCCACCGAGTGGCGCGCTATGAGCTTGTAGGTCTGCTATTTTTGAAAAATCGTTAAAATGTGCCTCAAATCTTTCAGAAAATTGTCATGATTTAGTTTAAATTTAGTTTAATTTCGACGTCAGGCCTGAATGGGTTAAATGGTTATACCTAGAGATGTGTATGGGGGGAAAAAACGTGTAACAAATGAATGACTAATCATAACTAACTAGTCTGTCGGGTGAACAACCTCATATGTCCAAAACAGTAACTTTACACCACAGGATTCAAATTAAAAAAACGGCAAAAAGTAGCAGATCTACAAAGTTCAAAATGCGTCGATTCACGCGGCATCGCACCGCATTCCGAGCTTGTGGACGTGCTACTTTTTGATGCTTTTGTGTGATGCTGTAGTGTGATCAAGTCATTTACGAAAAAAATCGAAAAGTTTGAATATGGAGATAAGAGGTTCCTGCCCGACAGTGACGATATATGTATATATATATATATATAAAATAGATGTATAATTAACCCATTTAGGCCTTTAAAAAAAAAATCTTCTAAATCCTGCAGTTTTCTGAAATAAATATTTTCACGATTTTTCAAAAATAGCAGACCTACAAGCTCGTAGCGCGCCACTCGGTGGCGCGCTATGAGCTTGTAGATCTGCTATTTTTCAATGGCTAAATTATAATAATGTTTAAAACACCAAAAGGGGTTCCCGCCCAAAATGGGTTAAAAAGGGTAATATCACTGTGGAGCGAGTTTATATGGATGAACCTCTTGTTAAACCACCACAGTGGAAGTGAAGACCGTCAAAGAGTCTTGTGTCCTTTCGCCTCCACGTTGGGCCAAGTTGACATTCCAGAGGACCGGGGTAATGTTGTTGTTCTTTATGAGGTCTGCTGATTCTCACTAGCTAGTTATGAACTAGCTAAAGTTCTGGTCGGCGGAGCAGAAAATCTCATCACTACTCATATTTACATGGACCCCGTACTGTAATGCTTTGGCACCGACGCAAGAATGTGTGTGTGTGTGTGTGTGTGTGTGTGTGTGTGTGTGTGTGTGTGTGTGTGTGTGTGTGTGTGTGTGTGTGTGTGTGTGTGTGTGTGTGTGTGTGTGTGTGTGTGTGTGTGTGTGTGTGTGTGTGTGTGTGTGTGTGTGTGTGTGTGTGTGTTACAGGACATAGGGGTGGGAAATGCGACGCTTTGAAGAAAGTGCTTAACACCACTTTGAACTCTACTCTAACTAACTAACTCTAACTCTACTCTACTTTATTCTGGCCCGGGGAGTAAGGTTGGGCGATATGCCAATCTTTTTCAATCGCCCATCGTCTGTCCAAAAATCGCCGATGGACGATATATTCGTGTCATAAAAGTAAAGTGAGAACAGCTCACTACAGGTCGCAAAAAAGCCAGATCTACAAGCTCTCAAGGCGCCGCGTCCTGCCTGTTTTTGCAGCGCCGTTCGCTACGCGTTGAGAGCTTGTAGATCCGTCTATTTTTGCAGCGCAGTGCGCAGCCAGGGTAACAGGGACCTGTGCCCTTCTGGGCACAGGTCTCCACCAGGAGGATAGGAGTGTGTGTGATGTTTGGAAAAATGTTTAGGAGTAATATAATCGTGTGTGTGTGTGTGTGTGTGTGTGTCACGGCTTGGCCTGTTGTAGCGCCACCATGAGGCTGATTTGAAAACTCAAGTGGCATTTCTTCCTCAGCCTAGTGGGAATTTGCATGCACAGTTTCACCGCAATCGGACGCTGCGTTGAGTTGTGGCGATTTGTACAAAACGGGTACAAAGCGGGCTACTCCTGAAAAGTTTAGAAGCCAATCGTAGGCAATGAAGGTGGATTATGAGAAATCAAGCAAACCCGTCTTGATCACATGACTATGGAGAGCATGTGTACCGATTTACGTGAAATGTGGATAACATCTGAAGGAGTAATATTAGAAAATGTGTTTTACATATGTCGGCCTCCTGGTGGCGCTATAAAGAGCAGATGTGAAAAATTCCAGGCAAAGGTTTTTCCTTGGCCTCTAGGGAGTTGGCATACAAAGTTATCCACAAATCCGTGCAGTTGGAGGTAAAAACACTTTTCGGCCAGTTATAGCGCCACCATGAGGCTGAGTTGAAAATGTTCACGTGGCATTTCTTCCTCGGCCTAGTGGGAATGTGCGTGCGCAATTTCACGGAAATCACACAATGTGTTCATGATTTGCAGCATTTTGTTTGAAACTGAGCACTCCTGCGAACTTTGGAAGCCAATCTTAGCCAATCAGGATGGAGTCTGAGAAATCTGAAAAAACAGTTTTGTTGAATGGCTCTAGAGAGACTGTGTACCAATTTGCGTGATGTTTGGACAAAATCTGTAGGTGTACTGTCCAAAAACTTGTTTTGCACAAAGCGGCCTCCTGGTGGCGCTATAACAGGCCGTTCTGGAAATCTTGGGGCAGAGGTTCATCGTTGGCATCCAGGGAGTGTGTGTGCAAAATTTGGCATCGACCGGGTTAACGGTGCCGGAGATTAGCTGTTCACAGACGGACACACGGACGGACGGACGGACGGACGGAGTGCAAAACATACTATCTCCCCATGCCTTCGGCCTGGTGGAGACAAAAATAAGTTACAGGTGGAGATGAAGTGAAGTTGGAACGGGCAAGCAGCTGCAAGCCAAGCTAACATCACAACCACTGGCTGGTGACAGTGTTGTTAGCCGCAGCAACATGTAGCCTGCCCTGGTAACTTCTCCTCCTCCCCGGAGAACTCTTGCCTCCCCGCACCGTCGGAGGCTCGGAGCGCTGCTGCTGATCCGCAAGCTCTCAAGGCATCGCGTCCTGCCTGTTTTTGCAGCGCCGTTCGCTACGCGTTGAGAGCTTGTAGATCTGTCTATTTTTGCAGCGCTGGTGTCGGGGTTCGTTCACGTTGTCAATAAAAAAATAACCTAGATTACAGGCGGAGATGAAGTTCAATCAGTGGGTTGAATCAGTAGCTACACGCTAAGCTAAGCGCTAAGCTAACGATCCCCGAGCCTACACTAAAGGTGGCCTTACACTAGCCGATAATCGGGCATTTCTTGACGCTCGGGGGGTGCCCGACTCAATCGATCTGCTCGGGGCCGCTCAAAGCGCGATCGGGATCGGCCCGATCAACATCAAGAATGTTTGATATTTGCTCTGCCCCGCTCCGATTATCCTGTAGTGTGTGGTGCTATCAGATTTCAGATTGAAAAAAATCGGCTAGTGTAAGGCCACCTTTTAACACTAGCAGCCTGTTTTTTATTTTCCCCCGACTTCACGGGTAGCGCATTGGGATTGTGATGAGACACGAGACAGCAGTGTGCATTCTGTTGTGACTGTATATTATTAAACTGCATGGGTCTGGACTCCGGAGCATAAACAACATGTAGGCTACAGTACAGTAGCCTCCCTCGGCTCGGTCCCTCCCAGCCTTTACTCTGGCTGCCAGAGTGTTCCCCGATGCTGCGGTGCGGGGACTGGGAGCATTATAACGGGAGGAGGGGTTTTCCACCCGGCCGCTGTTACTACTTTGCTGGCCCAAATTGATTCACATGTTGCTCACACTTTACAGGTTAATTGGGCTAATATTTTGCAAAAGAAAATAATCGTCCCGAAAAATTGCCTAATAAAAATATTCGGCGATTGGACTCGTACATTCGCGATTGACGATAGATTCGTATCGTCACCCAACCCTACCGGGGAGCCAACATTCGGCAAACATAGCCAATCTACAAGCTCAAGATATGCATAGTTCGGCGCTTTTTAAAGATATTTGTTGTAGAAACTAAGAATTTGGGGCCCAACATACTCAAACACAGTAAAAATAGAGAGAGTCTATGAAAATACATTTCTTGGCGTGGTTATTGACCATAAACTAAGCTGGAATCCCCATATAAATCAATTAAAAACAAAAATATCAAGGGCCATCGCAATACTGCATAAAACAAAAACCATTCTTTCCATGGATTCACTATATATTCTGTATCAATCTTTAATATTACCACACATTACATACTGTATTGAAGTCTGGGGAAACACTTATAAAACATTAAGCAACCAAATATACATACTTTAAAAAAAAAAGCAATAAGAATTGTCCACAATGCTGAGTACTATGAGCCAACCAATACATTATTTATAAAATCAAACAGTCTTAAATTCAGAGAACTAGTGGACTTTAAAATCGCTCAATTCATGTACAAAATAAATAATCACATGCTCCCAGACTGTATCCAGAGTATGTTCCATATAAGACAAACAAGATATAATCTCAGAGGTACATGCATTTATTCAAAAATAAAAACCAGAACAAATGGCA
>NC_136799.1:39968814-40128814 GCF_951216825.1 Electrona antarctica
GGTCCCCAGCCGTACCACAGACGGGGACATTGAGGGGGTTCTAGGTGGTCCCCAGCCGTACCACAGACGGGGACATTGAGGGGGTTCTAGGTGGTCCCCAGCCGTACCACAGACGGGGACATTGAGGGGGTTCTAGGTGGTCCCCAGCCGTACCACAGACGGGGACATTGAGGGGGTTCTAGGTGGTCCCCAGCCGTACCACAGACGGGGACATTGAGGGGGTTCTAGGTGGTCCCCAGCCGTACCACAGACGGGGACATTGAGGGGGTTCTAGGTGGTCCCCAGCCGTACCACAGACGGGGACATTGAGGGGGTTCTAGGTGGTCCCCAGCCGTACCACAGACGGGGACATTGAGGGGGTTCTAGGTGGTCCCCAGCCGTACCACAGACGGGGACATTGAGGGGGTTCTAGGTGGTCCCCAGCCGTACCACAGACGGGGACATTGAGGGGGTTCTAGGTGGTCCCCAGCCGTACCACAGACGGGGACATTGAGGGGGTTCTAGGTGGTCCCCAGCCGTACCACAGACGGGGACATTGAGGGGGTTCTAGGTGGTCCCCAGCCGTACCACAGACGGGGACATTGAGGGGGTTCTAGGTGGTCCCCAGCCGTACCACAGACGGGGACATTGAGGGGGTTCTAGGTGGTCCCCAGCCGTACCACAGACGGGGACATTGAGGGGGTTCTAGGTGGTCCCCAGCCGTACCACAGACGGGGACATTGAGGGGGTTCTAGGTGGTCCCCAGCCGTACCACAGACGGGGACATTGAGGGGGTTCTAGGTGGTCCCCAGCCGTACCACAGACCAAAAACAGTCTATTCTGACCCCTCCACGAAAAGGCCTCGTTGTCCTGAACCCTTATCTATCATTTATACATTATGGATCAATAGTGTGGACTGTTTTTCGTCTGTGGCATTCAAATGATGGAGAGTTGGTAACCAAATGGACCCTTATAGATCTTATATCTTTAATTCTTGAGACCGTAAAATGTTTTGGTTCTCAAGAGTCTACACAATTAGAGAATGTAGAAGAATTGTCATTTTGATCGTTTCGAACCAATCAAAAGTATTAATGTGTGTGTGTGTGTCTGTGTGTAGCTAAATAACACCTGCGTCCGTCGGTTTCACAAACTAAAGAACAATGGTGAAAATAGCCGATCTATAAGCTCAAAATGCGGCGCCAAGCCACGCATTGTAGGCTTGTAGATCTGCTATTTTCACTAGTTTGGGTCCTGGGGCAAACGTCTTCATTTCTCTTTTGGGTCTCGACCTGAAAAGTTTGGACACAAGTTCTGTTTTTCCTACTTCTTCCTCCCCCATTTCCTGAAAAGTAACCGTTTTTGGTACGTACAGTACAAGGTTTCCAGCCGACAGGCAGCGCTGGATGATATTCCCCAACATCTGCATTCATGTTCCTATATGGAGCCTGAGGAGCCATCTATCACCCAGAGGACAGGCCTCTGCAGCACTGTACTGTAGTGTAGTGTAGTGGACTGGACTGGACTGGACTGGACTGGACTGGACTGTAATACTGGACTGGACTGTAATACTGGACTGGACTGTAATACTGGACTGGACTGGACTGGACTGGACTGTAATACTGGACTGGACTGGACTGGACTGGACTGGACTGTAATACTGGACTGGACTGTAATACTGGACTGGACTGGACTGGACTGGACTGGATTGTAATACTGGACTGGACTGTAATACTGGACTGGACTGTAATACTGGACTGGACTGGACTGGACTGGACTGGACTGGACTGGAATACTGGACTGGACTGGACTGGACTGTAATACTGGACTGGACTGTAATACTGGACTGGACTAGACTGGACTGGACTGGACTGGACTATACTGGACTGGACTGTAATACTGGACTGGACTGGACTGGACTGGACTGGACGACTCGACTCGACTAATATCTCATGATATTTAGTTGACTAAAACTAGACTAACAATACAATTCCAGGTGACTATAAAACTAAATGAAAACTATTGGAAAGACTGTGACTAAAACTCAACTCAAAATGTGCTGTCCAAATCAACCCTGGTGTGTGATGTACAGTACAGTACATATACTACATGCATGGGGGCCAGACGTTTTCCTGGAAAGCCTGTTCCGCAGCCTCCTCCTTCTGAGTTCAACCCCCATGAGTCACTGTTATCTTAAGACCGACGGGTATATATCTCTTCTGAAGTACAGAGGCAGAGCCCACGACAGTGTTGCCTCTGTGCTTCCAAAGCGATATACCCTGCGCTGAAGTTTTCCCAGCGTTAGCAGTAAGTCAGTGAGTGAGTGGGTTTAAAGCCTGATTTGCACGCGGTAAATAGCTGATACACAAGCTCACAACGCGTCACATTCGCGACTCGTTGTCAGCTTGTAGATCTGCTCATTTACTGAGCCACGACACACCAGCACGCAACACGGCTATAAATCAGGCTTAACAGTGTTCATGTAAGCAGGCTTCTTGCTGCTGGTGCAACTTGTGTCTCTTGAGTAAATGAATATTACAACTGGGGGTTGTTGGAAAACCAAAAAAATAAAAAAAGGGCCCCTTCCATTGAACATCTCAAAAGCCTTAGCTGCACAAGGAATCTATCAATTTGCCCGGTCCTGGAGTAATTTGTGGAAAGGGAGAGAGAGAGAGAGACGGAGGGAGGGAGGGAGGAGAGAGAGAGAGAAGGAGGAGGGAGAGCGATCTCTAAAGTGAAGTGAGCTAAGTAATTTCTACCATCTGCAGTCCACATTTTCTTGAAGCCTCATTCTCCTTTAAATGTGGAGTGGCAACGCAGAACACAAGGCCCGGCCGCAACGAGTCAGGGAATGACAGAGTGCAGAAGAGAAGAGAGGTCCTCTCCAAGGACTGGGAGGGTTAGGGTGGAAGGGTAGTGGTGGCTGGGACAGCCCTATAGTGGCAGCGCTGGCATCGGCGCGTGGTTTGCGGCGACTGGCCCCTAGCTGCCGACGTCCTGCCGTTTGTTTTCTGGTGCTATGGAATCCCGACTTGTTCTGCCACGACTGTGGCTTTTCTTTTCTTTGTGTGGGCCTAACATCTGTAGGCTGTTTGAACGAATGTCCTTCGCCATTCCTGCGAGACTCTCTGAAAACAGTGATTGGAGATAATCTGCCGTCGCTCCAATCTCTTGTTACTGCCGGCCAAATGGCTTCTGATTGTGATTATAATGGAAGCGGCAGCAGGCGGCCAACATTGAACCATTTTAACAGCATGAATCCTAGTGTCCTTTATTCCCCGGGCCCGATCGACACGCTCACAATGCGTCGTCGTGGCTATTTTCATTATTCAGAGAAGACATTCGGTCTAGATGTGGGGGGTGGGGGGGGGGGTGGGGGGAAAGGATCTGATCATGTACAGAGCCCTGGGGGACTCCGGTGGTCTTAAGCATTTAGGATTTAAGTGGTTAAGTCCTGAGGGATTATTTTGTAACTTCCATTCATAAATCTTTGACCATCGCGTTAAGGTTTTTTCCGGTGAAATAGGATGTCTCATTTCCTCTTATTAATCCTCCCCGTTAATGGCTTTGACTTCCCGTTCTTCCGTACACAGTCCAAGGAGTTCCACCTCGACTGCCTCGGCTGGCCGGCCACCTCGGCACACTCTGAGGACTTCAGCCGTAACAAATGCTGAGTGGTACCTGTTCACGCCTGGCCCCCTGTCAACTCTGGCCGCTTCCCCCATTGTGACCCCCCCACTCGCTCGCAGATATTAAAGATTGCCAGTGGTGGAAAAAAACCTATAAAAAAATATTTAGAAAATAGATGCGATGCGCATTGTGAGCTTGTAGATCGGCAATTTTCAAATGGCCGAAATGTATACAGAGCCGAAGTGGTGCAACCACTTCAAGGATCAGCAATGTCTGTCCCTATGTCTGTCCCTATGTCTGTCCCTGTCTGTCTGCTTAGCGTACCAACAGGGGGCGCTGTTGCGCCACTTACTTCAGACAGGTCTGATTTTTGAGTGGTGCAACCACTCCAAGGAACAGCAATGTCCGTGTTAACCTATGTGACTATGTGTGTGACTATGAGTACCAGTAGGGGCAAAAGTGGCGTTGTTGTGCCAGAAACAGAGAGAGAGAGATAGTGCTGCACTGTTGCCTGCTAATGAGAGACAGAGAGAGAGAGAGAGAGAGGGGGGGGGAATTGCACCACTCAGTTCACACGGGTGTGATTGTTTAATAATAATCAAATTCTAACTACAGTAGTAACGATAACGTTTTCAAATAATTGTAGTGGAGTAAAAGTATAATGTCTCTGAGATGTAGTAGTGTAAAGTAACAAAATCCATAAAAAGTGAGTAAATGTACACCACTGAATATTAGCCCATTAACCCATTCGGCGCCGATATCGCCTTTTCGTGCCAAGGAAGGACCCCCAAATTGATATATATTTGGCCGCGGACCACCATCTGAATGTGTTTTGTGCCAGGAACCCCCAGAAGGGAAGATTTACTCATTTCCGTTAGTGTGTTACAGAGTTGGATGTTGGATTTTCTTTCATTTCTTGAAATTATTGAAAACATAATTTACGGGGTTGGCGAAAGGGCCTTTCTGTGTGGAGTTTGCATGTTCTCCCCGTGCCCCCTAGGGTAGGTAGAGCCCAGGATCACATTAGATAATTGACACAGGGGTGAAAAATGGGTTACAAAATCGTGGGATAATTTTTTTTTATAATTCATGAAAGAAAAATGCTTTTTTTTGGGGAATGTTTTTTTCTTTTTTGGGGAATGTTTTTTTTTTTTTGGGGGAATGTTTTTTTTTTTTTTTTAATGTTTTGAAATAATAATAATTAAAAACAAAATGTAGGAAACTAAAAAATAAAGGGACCCATACAAATGTGTCCGCCGCGACCCACAAATGGGTCCCGACCCACTGTTTGGGAAACAGTGGCTTAAAGGACAGCCAATGAGGAGAACAAGTCCATGAAATAGTCAAGACCACCACAGCTGACTGAATATAATATACAGTGTGCTTCCCAAGCTGCCTGGTAAAAACATGCAATAGATATAGCAGAGGCATAAACAACCATCGTAAGACCTGTTAGCATGCTGAGAAACGGCGTGATTTCCCCTCATTATGTTGATGACGGACAGACTCCTAAAATGAAAACCATGTGGGGCGCGTGTGGCTTTCCTCAAATGTCAGCCGTTCAGTCATGTGCCCGCGGGGCGTTATTGATCCTGCATGAGGCACGAGGAGCAGGTTGAGAAATGTCTCGTGCGCGGCAGCCGCGGTGTTTTCTCAGCCATTTGTTTGCTTTTCCCTGTCTTTTGGGTCCCGCGAGACGTGAGCGATCGCTCAACCTGATACTAGGAGAGGTGGCAGAGGAAGTGCACCGGTGTTAGGACTGTTGCATGTCTTTATGTGTCTTGATAAATGAATTGAATAGAATACACAGGACCACAATGGATATACTGTAAGCCCTCAGGGCTTTTTCTGTAATCCTTTTTTAGCATTATTATATAAATGTAGTGTACATCTGTGCTTTTTGCAAACTGTTAATAATCAATCAATCAATCAATCTTTTCTTTTTCTTTTTTTTATTAATTCTTTTATAGCACCATCATTTGAAAAATAGCAATGATTTGGGAGATTTTTTAGGAGGAAAGGAGGCAGTTAGTTGTTCAGTAGTGTAGGTTGACTCTACATCAGGGGTTCCCAAACTTTTTTGGACCAGGTACCCCTTTTGGGGTAGACATTTTTCCAGGTACCCCCTCATCTGAAGCAGCCGCAGAAACCTTTCAAGTGTCCTGAGTCTTTTTGTTGTTTCTGCAGCATGCGTCCTGCTGTTACTGTTTGGGGTCATGACAGGTTGACTGATGTTGTAGTTTTAGTAATCATGTCAGCTATTGGCCCAAAGCAAACATGGGAGAAACACAATGAACAACACAAAAAATACGTTTATTGCTCAACTTGGCAGAAATGACCATGTAGATAAACATAATTTTAATGTTAAAAAAAGTTAGGAATTATTTCGGGTACCCCCTGGCTATGCGTCGCGTACCCCTAGGGGTCCGCGGACCCCACTTTGGGAACCGCTGCTCTACATGACACATCGATGAATGCAGAATTCACAAAGAACTCGTTAAATATCTTTTAGTTTTTCTTCCAGATTAATGTTTAACCTTGGCAGTCCTCGGTTCATTTTCAAGAAGTAAAAGTGTTTTAACAATATTGTGTGATTGACTGGCCCAGTTTGCCTTGTTTACCCTCCTGAGTCCTTTACGTATGTGCCATGTTGATGCTGAAACAATCGATTGCGGCGAGGTCCTCCCCGAGTAGTACCAGCGTGTGTTTGACGCAACTTTGCAGAAGAAACCAGGTGTCCGTGGTCTGTTGGAAAAGAAAAAGAAATCCTTGGATTGCAACTCACTCCACTCTTATTTGCCAGCCAGTCAGCATGACTTAAAAGCTATAATATGACACAGATGCGTCCTCAGGTCTAAATGGGTTAACTCACTTTGTCACCATGTTGCTCTCTCTCCTCCTCAGCTGTATACATGCTGCTAGAAGGTTCCTCTCTAGAGCCTCTCCCTGTTTCCACATTCTCTGCTCCTGCGTCTCGCTCCAACAGTGGCGTTAAGGAACTAAGTACATTTACAGTACTTAAGTACAATTGTGACATATTTGTACTTTTCTTGAGTATTTCCAATTTCTTCCAATACTTTTACTTCTACTCCACCACATCTCATCTCAGATCCAAATATTGCACTTTTACTCCACTACATTTATTTGGCAGCTTTAGTTACCAGTTACTAAAGAAAGCACAAAGGAAGCACTCAAAGGGTTAAAAAAATGAGGAGAGGGTGGATAAAAATAAATGTACTTTATATAGAAAAGTTAAAATAAGCCATCATGTTTCGACTCAAACAGAGTCTTCATCAGGGAAAGTATATGATTATGGCTTATTTTAACTTTTCTAAATAAAGTACATTTAATTTTATCCACCCTCTCCTCATTTCTTAACCTTTTGAGTGCTCGGATCGCCGGCTTCCCACTGATCCTTGAAGCACCAGCCTACTTTACATTATCTTTTTGCATCTCCATCGAGCACCTGGTTGATTTTCTATTAGATACTAGTTACTTTGTAGATTTTGATTATTATCACAAAACATACATTACCCACTTGAAAATAGCCGATCTACAAGCTCACAATGCGTAGCGATGCAACACATTGTGAGCTTTACTTGTAGATTGGCTCTTTTCAAAAGATTTTTGTACATTTGAAAACTTGAAATGAGACATTCTGCACAAAGACTACTTTCTACTTTTGGTACTTTAGGTACATTTTGATACCAATACTTTTGCACTTTTACTAACAGAGTATTTCTGTATTGCAATATTGATACTTTTACTTTTACAAGTACAAAATGTGAGTACTTTTTCCACCACTGTTTTCCACATTCTCCGCTGCTTCTCGCTCCAATCCGCTGTGGTCGGCGGAGCTCGCCTGCCTTGCCTTCAAATGGCTTTTCTGTCCACTGACTGACTGCACTTGCTATTATTCCTGTCTTGTGTGTTTAAATGGTCAGGGAAAAAATTGCCTTTTGGGGACAGCATGTGCTGTGGAGGATTTCAGCGAGCGAGGGAAGTTCACTTGAATTAATAAGCGCTGCAACTTTAATGGTCTTTTTATTTTTAGTTTAGCTCACTGCAACAAAGAAAAGCGAGTAAAGACTGAGCTGAGGAGGAATTTACAAAGAATAAAGTTGGAAAGACATGAATAGAACGAAATAAAGACATGTAAACCTTATGTTGATGTAACTTGACACTTTTATGAGCCTTCGATATGAAACGGCTGATCTGGCATCTGAACGGTTGCTTTGATTGCAAATTCTAACTCATCATAAAGAAACATAAATACTTTTGCACCCTGTAAACACAGACACTACACTCACGCACGCACGCACACACGCACGGACGGTCGCACACACGTGCATGTGTAACCCTCCTGTGTCTGTTGAGCAACAATCTGCAAAACAGTCTTAATTCGCCCAATTTATACCTGGTCACGCACACGGAAATCGCTGATCTACAAGCTCACAACCCTGCAGAGCACGACACATTTGTGAGCTTGTAGGTCGGCGATTTTCTGCGCACAACAAAGCATAAATCAGGCTTTTTACAGCCTCTCTTGACACTCGACTCTCGACCGTGAGACTGCAGCAGAAGTGCAGCACGTCTCCCATCAATCTCCACCTCGCATAAATCTGCAGGGTTGTTCCAGGGGGTCCCCCAGCAAAAGTAGTTAATGTAGCATCACAATCATTTGAACCACTTTAACCATTATTTTTTACTTTGGCTTTTCAAAAAGAGCAGATCTACAAGCTCTTTAGCGCGTCACTTCATGCCGCACTATGGGCTTGCAGATCACGCCTATTTTAGACAAAATTGTGAAAATGTGTGCAAATCTTTGAACGTGTATATATATATCGCTTCCGCGGCCAATTGTATATAATTTTGACAGGAAAAAGTTTGAGCACCTCCAGCTTCACCAGTGTGATATATAGCAACACGTACGTTTTTCAGAAAACCGTTAGGATTTAGAAGACATTTTTATGTGTCTTGTCACCATCAATCTCCACCTCCTCGCATAAATCTGCCCCTCCCCCTCAAATTTGACCCACGCGGAGGTGTTGTATATCTGCGCCGGGTCAGTAGGGCGGGAGACGGGGGGGGACGGGGTGTTCGTAACAACTCAGCAGACGGGGGCGGGAGGGGGCGCGGGGGTCTGGCCGCTGAGCGTATAGCTCAAATCGCAGCGGTGTCTTCCTGAGTGGCTTTTAGATCCTGCAGTGACTCAGCCTTCCCCCCCTCCTCCCCCTCCTCCTCCTCCTCCGCACACAGCTATGCATGCAACACATCGTCTCTGTCGGCCAGGAAACCTCTTATCTCCGTGAATAAACGCGAAAGCATCAAAAGGAGCAGCTCCGCAAGCGACGCGTGTCGAGCTTGTCGGAGCTGCTACTTTGGCAATAATGAATGTAACAAATTTGGACATATGAGGTTTCCACCTGACGTGCGTGTGTGTGTGTGTGTGTGTGTGTGTGTGTGTGTGTGTGTGTGTGTGTGTGTGTGTGTGTGTGTGTGTGTGTGTGTGCGTGTGCGTGTGCGTGTGCACGTGCGTGTGACGTCTGTGTCTATGTGGCACGCACAGACAGACAGACAGACAGACAGACAGACAGACAGACAGACCAGACCAGACCAGACCAGACCAGACACGCACAGGAGACGAGAGAAGAGACAGTGGATGTCATGTGTGTGAAGAATGGGACCATTAGGCATTAGACTCCCAGCAGGAGAGCCAGTGGCCAGTAACCAAAACGGTGACCTCATCATCATCATCATCATCTCCTCGGGGCTGAGCGCTGCACTTCAGTGATTTCTTGTACTTGAGGCCAAAATGACACCAGAGAAGAGAGTTGATTCTTTGACCCTATAGGCAAGCAATCAAAATGCCGGGCGAGATAACAGTTGTGTGTTTTCTCTCTCTTTAGAATAGTGGTTTTCGAACATTTTCATGTCAAGGAGCCCATGTCTTTTATTTGGCCATGTACCCCCATTTTGACAATGTGTTTGTATACTGTGGCAGCACTCAACCCCTGCAAGAGAAGATTTGATTTGATCATGATTTGATCATGATTTGATCATGATTTGATCATGATTTGATCATGATTTGTCAAGATTTAAATGGCAGCAAAAATAGGTGTTTAAACTGTTCATGAACATATATTTTAAAATATCTTTTTATTTTCTTTATTTTTTATTTCCATTTCTGCTAAGCAACAAGCCATATATGCTTAGATCAGTGTTTTCCAACCAGTGGTCCGGAGACCACCAGTGGGCCTTGAGGGGGTTCCAGGTGGTCCCCAGCTAAATGATGGAAAGTTGGTAACCAAATGGACCCTTATTAGATCTTTTTACGGGTCCATTTGGTTTCATTTGGCATACACACGTACACATTCATAGTGTGTGTGCACACACACACACACACACACACACACACACACACACACACACACACACACACACACACACACACACACACACACACACGCTCTGAACACAAGCCTCTCTCGGCCCTCGTCTGGGCTGCCTGCATGCGTGCCGCCGTGCACGCTCCGCTGCCACGTGCACACTCATCTGCCACGTGCACGCGCCTCTTTGCTACGTGCACGCCGGCGACAATGGGCAACGGTGGGGAAGTGGAGCAGGCAGCAGCACCTCGGAGAAGTCGGTTAAACAATGCGTTTCTCTGTCATATTGCTGACCCTGGGGTCTGGCACGGGAGCAAAGGAATCTGCACGTTGTTGCACGGCATTCCAAAAACTGGATAACTGGGAAGGGGGGGGGGAGAGACGATGACGACGTTAACCCATTTAGGCCTGACGTCGAAATCTTCTAAATCGTGATAAATACCTATGATTCTGTATCAGTGGTGCTCAATATTTCATGTCAAGGACCCCAAAAATGATATGTATTTGGCCACCGAGCCCCACCTGAAAATATGTTATTCCAGGAACCCCTCAGAAGCAAAGATTGAGTTAAAAACGTTCGCTCTGAAAGAATATATAGTCAAAGATTTGTGCCGCATTTTCACGATTTTTCAAAAATAGCAGACCTACAAGCTATGAGCTTGTAGATCTGCTATTTTTCAATAGCTACAGTATAACATAATGCTTAAAACACCAACAGGGGTTCCCGCCCAGAATGGGTTAAGCCTAGTTCAGACCGAAGGTTTGTGGTGAGACATTCATACTTTGTCATATGACAGCGTCACCCGCCCCGGAATTGGCCGACCTATACGGTGTCACAATGTTGACGGCACGCGCTGTGAGATTGAAGATGGTCTTATTTCCGGCACGCAACGCAGGCATAACGACATGAATTAAGCAGATAAAAGCGGTCTGAATTGCCCTCTTAGGGCCAAGGGCAGTTTTGTCCTTCTCTGCTCTGCTCTTGTGGTGCAGCCACAGCTTCACAGAAAATGGCTGGGTTTCCCAAAGACATTTTGTGTCGCACGTAGCTTGAACACACCCCTCTAAGACACTATGTCCTTTTTTGGGAAACACTGTCAAACACAACAACATAGAAATAGACAACCGTCCTAGACTAGAGCACAGCCATACCTGCCCTCATTGCGCACATAAGGCCTCCTGCATGAATACATTTAGAAGCAAACCTGTTTCCCTAAAGCCTCTTTAGCCTAAACACACCTGTCGACATGTGGCAGTAGTAAAACCATTCGCAGAGAAATGTGTGATGTGAGTGGTGACTTTCTTCTTTATTCTATTTAAAATATAAAAACTTCGAAATTAAACAAACGTGTTTAAATTAAATTTCAGAGGCTAAGTGATGTCGGCAAGGTAAATGTAGACCTATATTAAAACACTACTGTCCCATTGTGCAAGTGAATTAAATGGAATAACATTCGATTGTGGGTTCATAAATATAGGCCTATACAAGGAGGTTAAATGGGAGGCTATTGTGCAGTCAAAGTTACCAATACAAGCTAGTTAATTCATTTATTGACCGGTCAGGCCGGTATGGTAGGCCTCAGGCCTCCCAATATAGGCCTCAGGCCTACCATACCAGGCCTCAGGCCTACCATAGGCCTCAGGCCTACCATACCAGGCCTCAGGTCTACCATTGCGTGGCACATCTATGCACAGAATATCACAATGTTCACAGTGAAAGGGGGTGTTGTTGAGAAGAACCACACGCCCACTCACTATGCATATTTCCTTCCCCTTCTCTAGCGTTAGAAACGCTAATATGCTAACCGTGAGGTCACGATCATTTTTTATTGAGCTCCTGACATCGTCCCTCAACCTCATATCACCTCAATCTGAGCATCAATTCAGAGAAAAACGATCGCAAGTTTTTGGATTTCGATGATGTCATGCCATAGAAGCAAGCGGTGCCTATAGCGACGGGAAGCTAAAAGAAGCTAACATACGGTAAATATAATAGTATATTTCTGGATTAATAGACATCAGCAAAATGCGAGAATTCTCGTCATCTGGCACAGCCGGGTTTAAGCTCTATATACGAGAACTCTCGTATTTATTTTAATTATTAGACTATGGATCCCCATTTTGACACCACTTTGATCTCTGGTATCTCCAATCTACACTGTATAGTATCATCCGTGTTAATTTAACTCGTACAAATGGAACCAAATGGACCAGTGGCGTGTTAACATACAGAATGGTTAAAACAACATCTTATTCATTCAAAATCAAATGAGTCCCGGATTGCAGTTTTTTTCTTCTAAGGTGCCAGATGTGTTCAAATGAAAGAGTGACCTCACATAGCCCTGTTGTGTCGCTCCGCTCTGCACTCAGCAGGGAGCCCTTTTTACACATCATCACATGCAGTCAGCATCGGGTTCCATTGTTTGTTTCATCTTTTCCATTGTTTTGAAACAACAACGCTGCGGTCTGACGTTCCCACATGTTCCCACGCGTTCCCTCGTCATCTCGCCTCGTACCGTACGTACAGTGCAAAAGCTTGTGAATTAATCCATCGTTATAGCTTGGTTTAGGCCCCGGCGACCGACCGCAAGGGAAGGAAGTGCGCGTTTTTTTTCAGCAGCCCTCGTTCGTCGCCAGGGTGACAAAATCACAGCCTCTTCCTAACAGCCCTGCACCGCCACAGTGTGAGGTTTCCTATCCACCGACGGAGGAGGTGATGGGATTCCTTTTGTGGTGTGGAAGAGAAGCCCATTTAGCCGTTGAGAGGGAGAAACTGACCGTGTGTGTGTGTGTGTGTGTGTGCGTGCGTGTGCGTGTGCGTGTGCGTGTGTGCGTGCGTGCGTGCGTGCGTGCGTGCGTGCGTGCGTGCGTGCGTGCGTGCGTGCGTGTGCGTGCGTGCATGTGTGCGTGCGTGCATGTGTGCGTGTATGTGTGCGTGCGTGTGCGTGTGTGTGTGCATTGGGTACAGAGATACTGTAGGATGAGTTTGCCTTCTCCTGCTTGTGTCCAGATTAGAACTTAGAGAAGCTAAGTTTCAATGTGAACCACATGTTAAATACGTTGCAATCTGTTACTGTACGCAGCCTCTCTCCCCCCTCCCTCTCCCTCTCTCTCTCTCTCTCTCTCTCTCTCTCTATCTCCCTCCCTTCCAGCAGCTGTACGGTGTTTGTGTTGGCTTGGGCGTGCAAACAGTGCAGGAGCAAGCAAAGAGTTTTATGTAATGCACTGTCAAGATGAAGCAAGCATGCTCCTCTGGTTTTCCACCTAACTGACTGGCTGGCTGGCTGGCTGACTGGCTGACTGGCTGACTGACTGACTGACTGACTGACTGACTGACTGACTGACTGACTGGCTGGCTGGCTGGCACTGTTGCGCAGCCTAACACACACACACACACACACACACACACACACACACACACACACACACACACACACACACACACACACACACACACACACACACACACACACACACACACACACAGGGCTTGTACAGTACAGTTCAGTACTACAGCACGAGTACAGTGTCGGTCTGATTTTTTACTTAAGAATCAATACTGTAATGTAGAGGTAGTATGTTACAAGTAAAACTCCGGAATTCAAAATAGTACTTGAGTAAAAGTTACACAAAAATATTGCCTTCAAAATGTACTTAAAGTGCCTAAAGTAAAAGTACTCATTTTGCAGAATGTCCCCTATCAAGTTTTCAGATGTATGATAATCTTTTGAAAATAGCAACGTATTGTGAGCTTGTAGATCGGCTATTTTCAAATTGCCGAAATAGGGCTAAGTGGTTAATGCATGTTTTGTAATAATAATCTAAATCTACAAAGTAACTAAGGTGTTCAAATGAACGTAGTGCAGTATAAAAAGTACAACATTGAGGCGCCCGCTGGCCACGTGGTCCAGGCGCTGCCAGGCCTTGGCCTGACAGCGCGTCGCGTGTTCGAGTCCCGTTCATGACGACCTTTGCTGCATGTCTCAACCCCCTCCTCTCTCTCTCTCCCTCTTTCCTGTCTATATATCTCCACTTGATACTAACAATAAAGCCTAAAGGCAGAAAAGCCAAAAACAAAGTACAACATTTGCATCCGGGATGTAGTGGAGTAGAAGTAAAAGTATTACTCAATACTCAAGTAAAAGAAAGAAATACCTAAAATTGTACTTTAGTCCATTACTTGGTTACTTTCCACCACTGGAACAGCAGTAGGGGCGGACACATGCTGAACAGACGCAGAGAGAGAGAGAGAGAGAGAGAGAGAGAGACCACCGACCACGAATGTATAGAAGGTGACAGTGTGCAGTCAGATGGATGGGGTTGATATTGGATCTGTATGTTTGACCGCTAGTGCTGCTGCTGTGTCTCTCTCTGCCAAATAACACTGTCACATGTGTACAGTATAGTGTTTTTGACAGCACATTTTGATTAGTCATGGTCTTTTGACAAAAAATGTCATTTAGTTTTTACTCCCATTTTTATCATCTGAAATGTTTCAGTGTAAGGGCCGATTCATACTCCTATTTTACCGCTGTTTCGGCGCTGTAGTGCCGAAATGATTTCGGCTCGTCAGAAATTTTCAGTAGCACCGAAGAGCCGACTTTAGGACGGTATACCCGCCCCCCCGAACCTCAAATGACGTCACATTGTAGGCTCTACAGAGCCGAACAGACTTTTATTCGGCTCTAAAATAGGAGTATGAATCGGCCCTTAGTCTAGCTTTCGTCAACTAAATCTACAGTTGATTCGGTCGACTGAAATGTGTTTTGGCGAGCCTTGACGGCGTCGTGATGGCTGATTTTAGACTTGGTTGCGTGCCTCGTTGTGAGCTTGTAGATCTGCTATTTTCAGCAGTCATCCTGGCTTAGTTATTATTTCGCTTTTGTCAACGAGCGCTTTTCGTGCATAGTTTTAGGCCTCACTCAGACCTGTAAAACATTGATGCATGCTTGTTGTATGAATGTTGTGAGTGTCATGGCCGCCCCAATGCATTTCCAATGGAAGTCACATGGTTTGTAGTCCACATTTTGGACTACAAGCTGTTGTATGGCTTTCGGCTGTGTTTCGACTGCGCCCCTCCCCCTCATACAACACAAATGTTGTGTCAAACCATGTGACTCCCATTGGAAATGCATTGGGGCAAGCTGTGTCACACCCTTTGTATACAACAAGCATACAGCAATCTGTTGCGACCGTGTGAGTGAGGCCTTAGTCAACGAAATCAACAGCGGTGCTGTAAAGGCTGCTGAGCGATATGGACTAAATGTATGTACCGTTGCTGTCGGGCAGAAACCGACCCCATGTCTATATTTTAACCTTTTGTGTTTTGTTTGTAAATTAATTTGAACACTACGGCGTCACACCGAAGCATCAACAGTGGCAGATCCACCCAGCTCGAAGCGTTTTGAGCTCGTGGATCTGCCACTTTTTTACTGCTTTTGGATTAGAAACGACGCTTTTGGACATATGAAGTTTCCACCCGACAGATACGATAATTATGATAATTATGCCATGTATTCCATCATGTACTGTATAGGGCTGCTGCTGGTGATATGGACAACATCATATGCAAAATACGATAAAGGGTATCGCAACTGGCCCACCTTTGCAGGTACTCACTCCTGCGGCATCTCCTTCCCTCTAGGCACAGACGGGACTCTGATATATATATATATATATATAATATATATATATATATATATATATATATATATATATTTATTTTTTTTGCCACACTGCGAGGGGGGTCCCGGCGGGCACAGAATATTTTTAGATGGGGGGGTCCGTGGCAAAACAAACACCAATAAATCAATCAATTTGGGGGTCCTTCAGAACCGGTGCTCTGTTGTGCACAGCATACTGGTGTCAAAGCCGTCCATTGTTCTGTCAGCCCGGGTGTTGTTGTTGTGAGAGGACAGGTCTGTGCTCCATAGAGAAGGACGGAGAGAACCGAGGTGTGGTAGTAAATCCTTCCAATCCTCACAATTGTGAGCTTGTAGATCGACTATTTTCAAATGGCATTATGGGGCTGAAGTGGTTAATTAGGTTTTGTAATAATAATCAAAAATAAAAAACTAAAGTACAATATTTGCCTCTGAGATGTAGTGGAGTAGAAGTAAAAGTACTGGAAATTGGAAGTACTCAAGTAAAGTAAAAAGAATACCTCAAAATTGTACTTAAGTACAGTACATACTAGTAAATGTACTTGGTTACTTTCCACCACTGCTCCACAGGAGCTTCCACAGTGTTGCGATCATAGACATGAAAAGGTAGACGCCTCTTCCGGCTCTGGGGCGCGTGTCAAAATTGAGGGCACAATTCTCGAGATTCCTTGCGAAGCATGAGCGGAAGCATGAGCGCTAGCTTCCGCGTGTGGCACATAAGTCCCGGAAGAGTTGCGCTATGATTGGCCAGTAGTCACTTGAGTGGCAGCGAGAGACATGGAGGATGAGTGACGTCACTCGGGCAGCGACGCAGCGTGCCTTCAGCAAATGCCATCAACACTTCCGCTTGACTTCCTGACACGTTTTCTTTACATCTATGGTTGGTGTAGGAGCCAAAACTGACCTAAAGCACATTCTGAGTGATTTACAATATTATTGCATTTATGTTTATTGTTATTGTGTTTTAACAAGGTGATATAGCATAACATTATTATTATTACCAGTATTTGCATATTGTTGTTGTGGTTTGTTTACTAATATCAGGTATTGTTTATTGCAATGTTTTGATACATTTCTAAGTATACTGTATTTTATTGAGCGATGTAACAGCTACTGCGCATGTGAAATTGGCAGTGACGTCAAAGAAAAGCGAAAGTGAGTTCAGAGTTGAGTTGATGCAACAGTGGAACGACACAAGTTTTTGACCGTAAACTTTGTAACCGTGAACTAGGAAAGGAATCGTGTTTTTATTGTTTTTCTTTGATGTTGTCAAGCCAGTTAATTATTTTCAAGTGGATCCTTTTTGAGAGAAGCTCAGGAGGAATTCTGTTTGTGGATGGAAATAAGGGATTGGACTTTTCAATAAACTCCCATAAATACACGAGGACGATCTCCGCCATTCCTTGGATGTTGTGAGTTTGATAACAAATAAGAAGTGGAGAATGTTATTCAATGATACGAGTCAATACTAAAAGTTCCGCTTGGATATTACTGTGACTAGTGAAATCGCCATTATAGTTGGGATGGCACTGCCTGCCACGGCACGTCTCCCGTTCATCTCCGTTATGCTGCGTTCACACGGGCAGATGCAAAGATACAGTCCACCTTTCATTGTCAATGGAAGCCAGCGACGTGAAGATGCAAAGATGCATCCGTACGCTTGTAGGCTGCTGCAAAAGTTACAACAGCTACAAAAACGAAGCTGGTTTCAACTTCAGATACAGTACAAAGATGGATGCAAAGCTACAAATATGCTTTGCATCTTTGTATCTTTTGCATCTGCCCGTGTGAACGCAGCGTTAGTGATGATGGACCCACACGATAGACAAATAAGGAGTCCCCCAGAGCTCTATGCTAGTGATTTTCTGTTTTTCGCGGGGAGAGCTTTCGCTGAAAATAGCAGATCGACAAGTTCACGGCGCGTCGCAGCACTGCATGTTGTGATCTTTTTGACCTTCTATTGTCTGGGAAAGCTCTCTCCGCAATATAATTTATAAAAATACAGACAAATTCAAAATAACATTAAAAGATTAAATATAGTGATACAGGGTTTCTGCCAGACAGTGACAATATCTTTGCAAAGCTGTGTGTGTGTGTGTTTGTGGGTGCGCGTATGTGCGCGCGTGTGCATGTGTGTGCGCACAGTGTGTGTGTGTGTGTGTGTGTGGGCTCATGAGGCAGTGTTTTTCTTAAAACTGCAGCACATGTCATTGAGATGGCGGTTATTAGCGAATCATTCGACCAAATTATATGGAGAACTGCTAGCGGATGACTGGCCCAAAAGGAAATAAAAAATAAAAAAGCGCTTCACGTTGAACATTGATGTGGAAAAGGCAGAACGCGTCCAATATTCCCTAATTAATGCATCACTCCAAGTGACAAAGAAATATTTGCCTGTCATTAATGCCAAGAAGTGCTAACTGTATAAGTTTCTATGCTCTCTGTGCGTTTCTTGTTCTGTGTTGTGTGTGTGTGGGGGGGAAAAAAATAAACGCCTGCTGCTTCCTATTAGCCACATTAATAATGTTTAATGAAAACAAATACAATTCCAATGTTGACTTTATTAAATTAACACGGTTTTCCACATTGCGTTTGATGGTGACTTGAACTAACTAATTACACGCACGCACAGTCGCACACACACACACACACACGCACCACACACACGCGCAGACACACACACGCAACGCACCGCACACACACACACGCGCGCCCGCAGACACACACACACACGCACCGCACACACACACAGTTTCGTGTGAGCCCAGGCCCCATAATAGGATTTTCCAGCGCATTCTTCATGTGTAGAGGGGAACTCGAGTGTGCTTTCCCTCTGTTGTGGTCATTAACATGCACCTCAAAGTCAAACGCCGTCTCCTCCATTGTTTTGACATCAAAAACAGTTTTCCTATTTGTTTAACATTCGCTACAGCTCACTGGCACTCCATGGTTTCGTGGCGGACTTTAGTGGGGGCAATATGGCACGATGAGTCAGCACAAAGTGCTCATTTTCAATGCCTTCTAAAGCTCCTCAAAAGAAGGAGTTTGGCAACGTAACTTCACTCGTTTATTTCTCCCCTTCAGTAATACCATTTGCTATTGTGTTTCATATCGTTGTTGTCGCTGATTAGTCGCCTTTACAATTACAACGAGGTATAACTTGTAAGGATCGTGCGACATATAGTGGAATGAGCAACAAAAAATTGAAGCATGTTGCACATCTACAAGCTCTCAAAGCATCTGTGACGTATTGTCAGAGAGCTTGTAGATGGGATTTCGGTTAACATTTTAAGATTTGAGCGTTTTGACGCGGTCAAACTAGCAATTATGTGCAGATGCATCTTCCATAAAATCCTAATGGCCTGGGATATTTCATAAAGGCAAGTGTTAAAGCCTTTCTTCAATGTTGGCAGTATGAACAGCAAGAACAATATTACTAAACCATCATCTGACATGGTGTTGTCAACTTGTCAAGTGTTTAGGAAACGGCGCTAGTGTGTGGAGGGGGATACATTAGGACACCATTTTTCAGTCGTGAGATTCTCGTGAGAGTGTCTCCTGCTCCGGTGTCGTAATGGTGTCACGTGCCAAAAATAGCAGACCTGCAAGTGTGTAAGATCTAGTAGATGGGCTATTTTTAGGACGAGCGCGCACATGAGGGGCAGTTAAAGATCTATGAAAGCCACAGAGACGGACCTGAGGGTCTCGTGTTGTTGGGAATCAGAGCGCCATGAATGTTCTCTTCTCTCGACAGTCGGCAACTGATAAATAGTCGCCGATGTAATCAGTCAATGGCTTCATTTATCCCGTTGGAATAAAAGCACCTTGTCTCCGCTGTGTCTCATGACGGCTGTTCTCATGACACCTCTGGGCTTAAACGGATGTTTTCCACGTTGTTCCAGTAAACCAGTTCTCAAACGTTTTCGTTTGAGATTGATATACATTTGGCCGCGGACCCCCCCCCCCCCCCACACACCCCCCAGTCTCCCCATTTGAAAAGGTTTCGCGCCAGGGATCCCCAGACCCCATAATAAGAGAAGATTAATGTTCCAAACGGTTCCCATATTTTTCAAAAACATTTCTTTTTGCAGATATACAATCTCCCACCGCGGCACATATTGACCACTTTTTGATGTATATCAAAAAGTGACCCCACTTGACCCCACTTTGAGAACTTGAGGTCTCTACGCAACCACACTTTTAATGCCAGAACCCCTCGTCTAAACAGTCACGCACGCACGCACGCACGCACGCACGCACGCACGCACGCACGCACGCACGCACGCACGCACGCACGCACGCACGCACGCACTCACTCACGCACACACACTGAGTGCCGTAACCGTTCTGGCTGCAGAGCTGATCTCCGCATCAACTTCCAAGTTCCAACAACAATCGGTCACAATTTAAATACTGCAGGAGAATTACAACAATAAACAAGCCAGTTAGTTTTGTACAGTGCAGACAATGTAAGTGCTCTTGACTTATTATTATTGTGGTTTTGGCTTTTATTTATCATGCAACGCGCGTGTGTGTGTGTGTGTGTGTGTGTGTGTGTGTGTGTGTGTGTGTGTGTGTGTGTGTGTGTGTGTGTGTGTGTGTGTGTGTGTGTGTGTGTGTGTGTGTGTGTGTGTGTGTGTGTGTGTGTGTGTGTGTGTGTGTGTGTGTGTGTGTGTGTGTGTGTGTGTCGTTCAAACCGCGATGCGCTGTTTTGTGATGATGTTGGTGATTCTAGTGACGAGATGGAAAAATGGTAAATGGTGCATTTATATAGCGCCTTTATCCAAGGCGCTTTACATAGATTGTGCATTTACATTCACCCATTCACACACACACATTAATACACCGATGGCGGCGGAAACCATGCAAGGCACCAACCAGCACATCAGGAGCAATTAGGGGTTCAGTGTCTTGCTCAAGGACACTTCGACACTAACTCTGGGGGAGCCCGGGATCGAACTGGCAACCTTGCGTTTACCATCCAGCCACTCTTGCGGCGGTGGCTTCCCCCTGGGAAATATAAAGACCTATATGTTACCTCCATGAAGGAATATAGTAACAGACACATGGCCAACAACTCTTACATACATCTAGCCTACTAAAGATTACTAAAGAGATGTATAGTTTCAACTGGACAGGGCTATACGTGGATGAGTGAGACAACATCACAAGACAACATCACAGCGTGCACCACGGCAGGGACAGATTACATTCATTTGTTGTTGGACAGAGACACAGATATTTACATTTCATAGCACAATTCTGCAGATATAATAAGGCAGCTGGTAATTCATTGATAATTGTTTTTATTTTTATCATTTTTATCCTGCGATTTCTTTTCACCCAGTGTCAATTGTCGACTCTAGTGTAATCCTTGGCACTACACTCCCTCTGCCAACCTGGGGAGAGACACTGACTGAACTCATGTTTCCTTCAATGCATGAGGAGTCCAAGCCGCTTCTTTTCACCTGACAGGGGGGGGGTGGGGGGTTTCCCAGGTTGGACGTACTGCAGCGCGTGGAAGGAACACGTTATTTCCAACCAGTTCCTTTCACCTCCATCAGGCGCCCCGGCTGGCCAGGGGGAGGCAGTTTAGAGACCAGGATTACTGCATGTTTTTGTGAGGGTACCTACCCTACCTAGGGGACACGGGGAGAACATGCAAACTCCACACAGAAAGGCCGAAAAAGAACTGTACTCTCTCTCTTGAGTTTAAATAAAGAAAGCTGAAAATTCCACTGAGCAGCACAGTTGCTGAGTGTTGAAGCGAGCGCTCTGTCCTGTATAGCTGTCCGTCAGACATGCCTGTTGGACCCTGGCCAGGCTCATAAAGGTGCAAGGCGGTGGTGGGGTCAGGCAGCATACCTTTCCTCACTGTAATCACATGGCCATCTGTCAGAGCCTACTCACACCCCTGACACCGCTTCCCTTAACCACCCGCCCACAGGCGCACGCACGCACGCACGCACGCACGCACGCACGCACGCGCACACACACACACACACACACACACACACACTCGCGCAGGCCATATAAGCATAATGTCCACACTATTTTCCTTGCTTTCACAAGAGCCTTCATTGTGTTCCGTGATGATGGAGTGCCCACACACATTGGTTTTGTGTTAAGTCGCGGCGATAGCAACAGAACGCTGTGTGTGCAATGTTTTACACGAAACGATATAATGTCAAATTTCTACTGGGAGATGCATGCATGCATGCGATGATTTATGCCCGGCTCGGCCCTTTTAATCCATCATTTTGCGTCTTAGATTTCATCTCGAATTGAATGTAACAATTGTTCAAAGACAAAGCATCTTTATTTCAAACTGAGACAAACTGCACACTCCGTTATTCAAACCAGACCCGGGCTATTTCTTTCTCTCTCCCCCCCCCCCCCCCCCCCTCTCTTTTCCGTGTCTGTTTTGAGGCAATTTGTTTTTGGCTCCCAGTGAAATAGGGGCCATATTTCATATCCTGACCCCCTCTCTCTCTCTCCCTCCTCGTTCACTCCATCTTCCCCCCTCCTCCTCCTCCTCCCCCCCCCCCCCCACTACTCTTTCCTCCCTCTCACTTTCACTCTCTCTCTCTCTAACAGGATTTAGCATATCAATGGCAGATTAGTCTGTTTAACAAAAGCTTACCAGCGGCAAAGCCCCTTTCCACTCGTCCCTGCCGGCAGCCTGCCTTGCGGACCTCACACGCAGCAGCAGCCTACTCGCCCCTGACGGCATCGTTTGGTGTGCGTGTGTGGTCGCTGTGCTATAGCTGCTGCTGCTGGTGGTGCTGCAGCGGCTCGCATTCGGCTGAATGGCTGATGTGTACTGTCTGTATACCCCCCCCCCCCCCTCTCACACGTTTGTTTGATGATGACAAAAGACATGCTTAGTCACTGTGGACCTGGGGGATGTACTGCATGTATGCAGTAGCATGATGTGTGTGCGTTTGTTGGTAGTGCCATGTAATGTGTGTAAGTAAGTAAGTAGCCTTGCCGAGCCATGAGGCCCATAGGGCAGGAGCGTGTTTCTGTAGCGTGAGGCAGCTTGATGTACAAGTACACCCCCTGGACATGACGCTAGTATGTCGCAGGGACTTACCCCCAATCCAACCCTTGATGCTGAGTGCCAAGCAGGGAGGCACTGGGTCCCATTTTTAGAGTCTTTGGTATGACCCGGCCGGGGATCGAACCTCGACCTCCCAGTCTCCGGGCGGACACTCTAACCACAAGGCCACTGAGTATGGTTAATGTAATGTGTGAGGGAACGCATAATGTGCAAGACTGTGCTGTGTCTGTTCATGTGCTGCAGGGTGTACGTGATTGAATACCTTTTTAGCCATTAAGACCTGAGGACCCGCTTCTACAAATTGTTGTCTTCAAACAGTTTTCGGAAATGCCTCTGTTTCTATGTTACGCCAGGGCTCCACCGGGCGCGTTGCGTCTCCGTCGCGTGCGTCAAAAAACGCACCGGTTCAATTTTAATGCACGCGCCGCGTCTCCGTCAACGCAACGCAACGCGGGCAGTGGAGCCACCCTTCATTGATTAAAAAGAGAACATTCCCTGACGGTGACGGAGACGCGACGCTGACGCAACGCTGACGCGCCCGGTGGAGCCCTGGTGTAAGTGGGTTCTCAAACTATTTCATGTCAACGACCCCCAGAATCATATGCACTTGGCCGCCGACCCCCATCTCAAAATGCTGCAAAGACTTGCACAATTTTTCAAAAATGAATAATACTAATCTACAAGCTCGTAGCACTGCACTCGGACGCGGACTCGGACTCGTAGAGCTGCACTGAGCTTGAATATTTCTTAATATTCAACTGAAGAAAGTTACTCCTGCACTAGCCTGGAACTCACCTATGCTTTTTATGGCATAGGCAGCTCCCGGCAGGATCCGCCGGCAGAAACTATGCGCAGCTGCTAGACATGAGACTGATTAATTAGAGCGACAGAGAGAGAGAGGAGTGTGTGTGTGTATATGTGTGCGTGTGTGTGTCAATTTAACAAAAGTGCAGACGATCAGAAATCAGCAGAGAGTGAGTGATGTTTGCGCTACTCTATGCCGAATTGAAGTGGACTCGGACCCAGACTTTTTTTTTCTCCCTGGAAATAAAAACGTCTGGGTTTCCGAGGCTACTCCTGCACCAACCAGCAAACTCATCCACTGTTCTTCGAAAGCTTATCTCATCATCCTCAATCAGACCAACAATAGCTGTGTCGTCTGCACAGTATTTCAATATCGTAAAACATAGTACTTTTTTCCTACTACTGCTGATGTGCATGCGTGTGTGGCTGCGTGCACAATGCTAGCTTTCATGTAGCCCTTATATATGGCGACTGTGTAAAAGAACGTGCGGTCCAGAGCGTGCCAGTCTATTGTTCCTGAGTTTCCGGGGCTTCCTCTGCGTCTAATGGAACATGGCAAAGAGCACAGGCCTCCTCCTCGTGCTCTCCCAACCTGGTACGTGCCGCTCTGCAGACCATGCTGGAACGGGAACCATTCTGCTCAGTGGAAAGTGTTTGCAGGGGGATGCCAACAGGAGGTGACACTATTAAGCGCTTTGAAGGCATGCCGTGTGCCGCCTCGCCTCGCCTCGCCTCCGCCTCGCCTTGCCTCCCCTCGCCTCGCCTGATCAGCCATCAGTCTTTAACCCATTAAACCATTTAGGCCTGGCGTCGAAATTTAAAAAAAATCCTCTAAATCCTGACAGTTTTCTGAAAAACCCTGGAAAGCCCTTTTCATGTCAAGGACCCCCAAAAACGATATGTAATTGGCCGCCGACCCCCATCTGAAAATATGGCCATCTGAAAATATGTTGTTCCAGTGACCTCCCAGAAGCAAAGATTTGAGTTAAAAAACGTTCGCTCTGAAAGAATATACTCGCCAGAACTACAAGCTCGTAGCTTTGCTATTTTTCAATAGCTAAAGTATAACACAATGCTTAAAACACCAAGAGGGGTTCCCGCCCAGAATGGGTTAAAGGTGTAGTGAAATAAAAAATACGTTTTTCACACTTTTAGACCATATCCGTGGTCATCATATGGTCATACCCATAGATATATATAAACACTAGATAGCTCACCCGCGCTGTTGGCCAATGGAGAGCGACGTCGTTACGTGGCGGCCATCTTACCTCGGGACACATAACATTGGGTCTATGGGGCATGTACTCTTAAATGACCATAACTTGCTCAATTTTCAACCGATTTTCAAACGGTTTGGTTTGTTATAAATGTCAGAGACGTCCGCATACTTATATGCTTTTATACGACGTTCATATATAAAAAATAAATTAAGCATATAAGCGTCCTGAATCATAGCCACGTTGACAACGTTTGTAATAAACCAAACCGTTTGTAAATCCGTCAAGATTTGAGCGAGTTATGACTGTTTCTGTTTGAGCTGCCATTGAACATACTGTACTGTAGCCCCGAAGTAAGATGGCTGCCGGGTGAACGACGTCAGAAACTCCGCCTTGAGCCATCTAGTGTTTATATATATCTATGGTCATACCTAACAATGGATGCCAAAAAATGGGAAAATTCTCATTTTTGTGTGTTTTTATATAAAAAAAAATATATATATTTTTTTTGTATTACTTCCTGAAAACGAAAACGTGCTGCGTGATGACGTGTCGAGGCCCACAGCGATAAAAGCCAATAAAAATGAAGCTCACCCGTTTAATTCCCCATATCTCCGCATCCGTCCAGCATAGGCTGCACAGCTGCTACTGATTACAGATATCTTCCGTTTTTATTCCCATTCAAGATAACATCCAGAGAGTGTATTACTCGGTTTTAACTTAATCATCACGCTAAAAAATGTATCTGAAAACATTATAGGGTAGAAATAAGCCACATAAGAGTAAACTGGTAAAGCTGGACGACTATCTGATTTGTAAACAAACATCCACACGCTGTCCTGCGTAGCATAGCTACCGTCCCTAGCTACCGTCCCATCCCCTGAAGGGATGCGACGCTCTGATTGGTTCAGAAACTTCATAGCGGTGTTTCAACTTGAGACAGTCTGAAACTTCAAAAAAAAAATGTCCACCATTTCCGTTTCACTACGCCTTTAAGACCTGAGGTCGATTCTATAAATGTCTTCTAAATCCTAACAGTTTTCTGAAGAAAAAAACCCAATTTTGCTATATCAGTGGTAGCCTCGGTCCCAGGCTTACTTTTCTGCAAAAAGAAGAGCCTGGTCACAACGTAAGGCAAAGAAGCTATCGGCGGACGTATCCTCAGGAACATCCATCAGATGTATTTCCCCCGGATACGATATTTTCCCGACCAATCACAACACTTGTTTCATTCGCGGAGAATGTAAACTGATTTGTAAAGCATCAACGTCATTTCCTTTGGGAGATACTTCCGCTAAAATCCCGCAACTTCCGATGATAGTCTTTTCAGCGTAGGTCTTGTCCAGGGTGTATCAGTGGTGCTCAAACCTTTTCACATCAAGGACCCCCAGAATTGATTTGGCCACGGACCACCATCTCAAAAAATATGTTGTTCCTGGGACCTCCCAGAAGCAATGATTTTAGTTAAAAATGTCCGCTTTCAAAAATAGCAGAACTACAAGCTTCTATCTGTCTATGAGCTTGTATATATCTGCTATTTTTGAGTATAGTATAAAATTCTAAAATGACATGGATGCTTTCCCGCTCTTAACCCTAGAACACTAAACATGGGTGATTTTCACCCGGACTACTATGTTTTTGTAATTTTCATAATGTTGCTCATGTCTGAGGTGGGTGGGGTTTTCAGTACCTTCATGATGCTCAGTGACATCTAGGTTTGTTTCCCTGCCCACATCCCTGGTTTTTTCTACAGGCAGTTGAATTTCACCAGAGTTTAGTGATAGACTCGAGTGATAGAGAAAAATCCACAATGTTTTTTAAATTTTTAAATTTTATTTTGTCACTGGACCATTCTCACATGCCCCACGAATGGGTGGACCAAAGGAGAAGTCCCCAGCTCCATTATTGATATTTTTAGGAATAGTAAGTAAGTAAGTAGCCTTGCCGAGCCATGAGGCCCATAGGGCAGGAGCCTATCTCCTGTTTCTGTAGCGTGAGGCAGCTTGATGTACAAGTACACCCCCTGGACATGACGCTAGTATGTCGCAGGGACTTACCCCCAATCCAACCCTTGATGCTGAGTGTCAAGCAGGGAGGCACTGGGTCCCATTTTTTAGAGTCTTTGGTATGACCCGGCCGGGGATCGAACCCCAACCTCCCAGTCTCAGGACGGACACTCTAACCACAAGGCCACTGAGCTGGTTTTTAGGAATACTTTTAAGATAATACCCACATTTTTCACCAATTTTGCCCCGCTATGATAGGGTCCCCACCCATGATATCTATTTCACCATGACTTTGTGAAAAGTCATGGTGAAATATTAAAGACCAATACATGGCAACCTCAAGTTTCCATGTATTGCTGTACTTCAATATATTCTGATATATTTTTATGGAATACCTACATTAGTTAAAATATACCCATATGTTTAGTGATGGTTTGACAAAAGTAAAGTTTTAGTGTTCCTGGCCATGTCATCAATAGGCGAGCACTAGGTGAATATAGCTGAGCTAGTAGATGGGAAAGGAAAGGGTCTCATGCCTGGTCAGTGGTCTCTGCCTGGTCAGTGGTCTCATGCCTGGTCAGTGGTCTCTGCCTGGTCAGTGGTCTCATGCCTGGTCAGTGGTCTCTGCCTGGTCAGTGGTCTCATGCCTGGTCAGTGGTCTCTGCCTGGTCAGTGGTCTCATGCCTGGTCAGTGGTCTCTGCCTGGTCAGTGGTCTCATGCCTGGTCAGTGGTCTCTGCCTGGTCAGTGGTCTCTGCCTGGCAGAGGAAGGTTTACGGTAAATCACTTGTATTCAAAATGTACAGTTGGAGGCCATCGATATTGTCCTTTTCTTTTTGCTGAGGTTTGCGTGATCTGCGCAAAAGGACAGTTAACCCATTTTGGGCGGGAACCCCTTTTGGTGTTTTAAACATTATGTTATAATTTAGCTATTAAAAAATAGCAGATCTACAAGCTCATAGCGCGCCACCATGTGGCGCGCTACGAGCTTGTAGGTCTGCTATTTTTGAAAAATCGTGAAAATATTTATTTCAGAAAACTGGAGGATTTAGAAGGATTTTTTAAAATGTTGAGGTCAGGCCTAAATGGGTCAAATGATAAGGGACAATATCGGTGGCACCCAACTGTACACACATTTCCCAGTAGACAGATTTCTTTCAACAGTAAATTCCCAATGACATTAAAAAATCACACCCGTGTGAACTGAGTGGTGCAGCTACTTTAACTCTCAACCCAAACAAATTATATAAGGTATTTGTATCTATTCCTCTACATGTCCCTATAAGGTATTTCTATGTAATTCAGGGTCTTTTGATTTTTCCATATCCTCTTCTAAAGTGAAATATCTCATATCTGATCTTTTGCCACTATGCCTAACATCTGTTGAGGAATAACTATAAAGATTGATTATATAGATATGTCAGTGATGTCAGTGTGATGTCAGTGACGGCACATACTAACCATAGCAACCATGCTCGTTTTTCCCATGGTACGAACAAACACGGGTACACGGGTACACGGGTACAAAGCCAGTTGTTGGGAGTGGTTTGCACCACTCAAAAAACAAAACAAAAGAAAAACACACACACACACACACACAGTAAACATGCTGTTCACTGGGCAAATGCATGTGCCCATATAGTTCCCCATGTATGCATCGTTTCACCCAGTTCTATTCTTGGCTATTTTGGCTGACGTGATCTGCTATTTTCGGTGAAGACACAATGGGGTGTAGAGGGGGGAAAAAAAGGAGGTGGCCAAGAATCGAGCCCTACAAAGTAAATATATATAAACGGTATAGGGAATTAGAGGTAACAAACGGACACATTAACCCATTTTGACCTGAGATCAGATTCTAAAAATGTCTTCTACATCCTGACAGTTTTCTGAAAAAGCTATGTTTATATGTCAGTCGTTCTTCGGTTTTTCAAAAATAGCAGACCTACAAGCTCGTAGCGCGCCACTCGGTGGCGCGCTATGAGCTTGTAGATCTGCTATTTTTCAATAGCTAAAGCATAACATAATGCTAACACCAAAAGGGGTTCCCGGCCCAAAATGGGTTAACACAGAGGATTTTACTGTGTCCGGCAGGAAGTATTCACACTTCACACTTCCTCCTCGTCCGGCGACATTTTTTTGTGCGGAGGAGTTATTAGTACCTGGAAATGAATGTGATTGCGACAGGAAGCGCCCTCCTCGTGAGTGTTTTTGCGGCTCGCGCACGAGCACAGCTGGTTTGTTTACACAATCAAAACAAACCTCTCCGATTTAAAACGGTTTCATGCCAGCTCCTTTGTTTAATGACCTTTTTTTTGACAAGTTCAAGCAGTTATTGCAAGATTAAAATGAAATGTTTTCAGGGAAGAAATTGGTGTCTACAAATCACTGTGACGATCATTCATGAAGCATTTTTAACAACACTAAAAATAACATCCAATGTTTTGTTCTAATAGGATTGTGGGATAATAAGTCTACCCTGACGTGACGGCCCACACAGCACCTTCAATAACCTCACATTTTACACATTGGCTATTAACCCATTTTGACCTGAGATCTAAAAATGTCTTCTACATCCTGACAGTTTTCTGAAAAAGCTATGTTTCTATGTCAGACCTACAAGCTCGTAGCGCGCCACTCGGTGGCGCGCTACGAGCTTGTAGATCTGCTATTTTTCAATAGCTAAAGCATAACATAATGCTAACACCAAAATGGGTTCCCGCCCAAAATGGGTTAAAGGGGCATTCCACTCATTTTCAACATTTTACTATGTCATTAATATACCTTAGAGCTGTTGTGTGGACATAATAAAAAAGTCCCCCCATTCTGTGTTTCCTAGAACTAGAGGTCTGAAAAAAAATCATTAACATGGTGAAACACATCTTGATGATGTCATCAAGATGCGTTTCACCATGTTAATGATTTCTTTCATACTTACATTTCTTTCATTATGTCCACACAACAGCTCTAAGGTATATTAATGACATAGTAAAATGTTGAAAATGGGTGGTTTTCCCCTTTTAACAAAAAAAATGCAGATATAGAAGCTCACAGCTGCGTGCTTGTACATGCTATTTTTGGTTGGAAAATTTGGAAAACTTTTGAATTTTTGAAACACAAATCCTCTCTTCTGGGGGGGTTCCCTGGCACAAAACGTTTTCAGATGGGTCCGCGGCCATATACATGTCAATTTTGGGGGGGGTCCTTGACATGAAAAGGTTTGAGAAGCATTGTAGGTGCATGTACGTGGCGCACGTGGCGCACGTGCGTGTGTGTTCATGCATCAGGCATGTCAGACGGGCGGAGGAACCTGGCGTTGACACGGCAGCAGACTCAGGAAGGATGACCCCCTCGCTTCTATGCCATCAATCACTTCAAACGCTGACAGGGGTTTAGGATGTGACTGTGTGTGTGTGTGTGGGCCGGTGTGTGTGTGTGTGTGTGTGTGTGTGGGGGTGGGTGTGTGGGTGGTTGTTGGAAATGTTCCATTAAACAGGCACGTGCCCTGAGTGAGTGAGCCCCTGACTGATTCCCCCTCCTCCTCAGCACTGTTGGAGAAATGCTACCAGATCAGCTCATTTTGTCTGACCGGCCGGCCGGCCGGCTGGCCGACCGTGCAGGCAGCTGCTTTGATACACCGGACGGGAGTCCCTTTTCCGCAGGTGTTTGTGGTTGCGTCCAGAGTAATATAGTAAGAGAGTGGCGACACTAGCGTTGACTCGGTTACTGTACTGTACATATTGTGAAAATAGCCGATCTACAAGCGAGTTTGTAGTTCGAGTATTTTCACAATTTCTTCCTAGTATTTTGAGTATTTTCTTTCTCATTTGACAATTTGGCCAATGTTTGACTAGTTCTTATAGTTGTTTTGAGGTATTAAAAAGGTCCTAAAAGTCCTTAAATTGTCACTTCACTGTCATCTAGTGAAGATGACAAAAAAAAATCATGTGGGTTGGGACCCCTTGGGGTCCCGACCCACAGGTTGAGAACCGCTGCCCTAATCTACTGCACTGAACCACGGTAATAAGGATATCATTCCTATATGGTGATTTGTCATTATATTCATGGAAAATGTAATATATGACCTACTTTAAGGACACACATATCATACATACCATACCCAGTGTGTTGGAATCTGACTCTGTGGAGGCTTTTAGCACTCTCATTGGTCACACAAATCTGTTATCAACTCATCTGTTGATTTAGGACAATGACTCATCAAGTGTGTGTATGTGCGTGCATGCGTGCGTGCGTGCGTGCGTGCGTGCGTGCGTGCGTGTGTGCGTACATGACATGTACATCCAGGCAGTGTGGTTCTCAAAGTGGGGTCCGGGGAATCCCAGGGGTCCTCGAGGGGGTTCTGTAGGGGGTCCCCAGCAAAATAATGTGTTAATATAGCGTCGCATCATTTGAACCTATTCAAAATGACATATCTACATCTATATATATATATACATTTGAGGGAATCATCTGCCACATGTGTTCCAAATGTTGTGTTTACAATCCAGTGGCCAAGTCAAACACCGTGAGCCGTGACGGGGGCGTAATCAAGGTTAATTAAATAAGGTTAGGAAGCGATGACCGTACGGTGGACTCCATGCTGCTCCCTGGAAGGAAAGAAACATGCGCAATTGAGACCAAGGAAGCTGAATGCGGCAGTGTTGGCTGCATATAGCCCATTGCGCATGTTTCTTTCCTTCCAGGGAGCAACATGGAGTCCACCGTACGGTCTTCGCTTCCTGTCCTCATTTAATAGTCCTTGGGCGTAATGCGGAAGTGCCGTTTTGTCCTCTCCTCTGCCTCTGCTATATGACCTCACTCACTTTAACTCTGCGTTTCCCGCCTGTTTGTTCTGTTCAGCATTTTGTGTTCACGTTCAATCGCGTGGTCAACGCGATGTAATGTATGCAGAGTATGCCGTTGGTTTACGCCTGTGGTCTGACGTCACTCACTTTCAAACCTCAGGACCCCCAAATGAACACTCATTAGCCTGCGGACCCCCATTTGAAGATATATGCCAAGGACCCCCATGAGAGAAGATTTTTACGGCTCTAGCAGTTTCATTTCAAGGACCCCCAGTTTGACATGCATATTAGTCTACAGCCCCCCATTTAATGGCATTTCTATCTCTGGGATCCCAATTTATATTGTAAAATCAATGTTAATTTTACTCTGAGAGTGTACAAATGGAACCATTGGCACCATTTTCCATTTGTACACTCTCAGTGTTACTGACCCATAAGGCTCCATTTGGTTCCAAACTATAATTTAGCTGGGGACCCCCTGGAACTCCCTCAAGGACCCCTGGGGGTCCCCGGACCCCACTTTTGGAACCACTGGTCTACTAAACGTTATTTCTCCTCAGAAGCGTCAACATTTTAACCGCGATTGCAGCATAACATCTGAACGTCTGCGTTCTGTTCAATCACCGCAGATGCAGCCTATAGATTCCGAGAAAAAAAAGGGTTTAACGACGGCACTGAAACAGGAAGTGGACGACGGAGAAATCCCGAATGATTGGCTACGCCCGATCACGTGACAAGCGCCTCCATGCACTGCAATGCATGTTGGGTTACAGGTGCATGATGGGAAGCCGAGTTTTTAGTGTAACACCAATGTAAAATGGCGCGCAAACTTCTAGTTATATCTACAATATCGGAGCAGCTTCAGCCAATCTACCAGAGATAGCGTCCGGTCACTCTTTAATCCATTTGGCCCTGAGACCACATTCTACAAATGTCTTCTAAAATCATGACAGTTTTCTGAAAATCCTATATGATTCTATATCAGTGGTTCTCAAACGTTTTCATGTCAAGGACCCCCAGAATGGTATTTATTTGTCCGCCGACCCCCCCATCTGAAAATATATTGTTCCAGAGACCTCCCAGAAGCAACGATATGAGTTAAAAACATTCGCTGTGGAATATAATATATATTCAAAGATTTGCACACGTTTTCACGATTTTTCAAAAATAGCTACAAGCTCGTAGTCGCTATGAGCTTTTATTCTATTTTTCAACAGCTTCAAGTTTAAAAGAATGGTTAAAGTGGTTAAAAAGCTATTAGGTGACACAGATGCGTCCTCAGGTCTTAATGGGTTAAAGAGGTGTTGTTGTATAGTCAGGTGATCAGCCTGGGCCGGTGGGGTGTGTGTGTGTGTGTGTGTGTGACTGTGTGTGTGTGTGTGTGTGTGTGTGTGTGTTGGCAGCAGTAGGACAGGCTCCAGATGTCTGTCTCATTCTCTTCCAGCGGCCGTGCCAATCCTGGTGCCCTCGGGCGTTGCTGTCCCTGGCCCCCCGGTTGATTGGTATTGTTCTGCGCGGTCCATTGTGTGTGACCCTGGTGGTATGCCGGCGGGGGAAACAGCTGGGTGGACTTTCCCAAACCGGTGTGCAATTGGCACGGTGACGAACGGGGCTTATGTCTTCTTCGCCAGAGAATCACAGCGGGCCGCCCCATCCCTGCTCGCCTGCTTTGATACCACGGCGCACACACAGGACAGCTCGTTGGCTCTGACAGAGAACCCTGCACCCACTACGAACGTTATTATCAACCTATAATCCAGGGTTCCCCAATTAATTTTCCTCAAGGGCCATATTTTGGGAACGAGGCTGGGGGCCCGCGCAAATAATTGGGTTTTTTATTTTTTCATTAATTAATTAAAAATTGTTCTCAACCAGTGGTCCGGGGACCACCAGTGGTCCTTGAGGGGGTGCCCAGTTTGACATGCATAGGCTACTGACCCCCATTTAATGCCATTTATATCTAGGACACCCCGTGGGCCGCTTATTGGGGAACCCTAGTATGTTCTGATCAAGACCATTCAATGTGCCCCAGTATGGACATTTACACACACTGCCTAATACCGCACGTAGGCGACTAGGAAATGCAGAAGTTAAAGGACCACTTCACCACTTTTCAACTTCTCTTCCTATAATTGGTTGTTCATGATAAAATACCACCAATTTTTCCTACTCAGTCTGTGTCTCATAGGAAGGCTGTGGGCAGTTCAGAAACCCGTCCACCAGTGACATCATCGATGGTGAATCCAAGCTAATAGAAACGGCAGGCTTTCTTTTCCTGAAAAGTTGCAATGCAAAAGTTGAAGCCATCGTCGTTCTCACGATAATAAAAATCTAAATATATTTTAAAACAAATCTTGTTTAAAATATATCTGCCTAATGATGATGTCACTGGTGGACGGGTGTCCGAACTGCCCAAAGCCCTCCTATGAGACACAGACTGAGTAGGAAAAAATGGTGGTGTTTTATCATGAGCATTAGTGAGGACCAATTATATGAAGAGATGTTGTTTACCTTTTAGCATTGCTGTTGCTCGTGTGGACCTCCTCCGTCACCACCAGCGATGCGATTTTTTTATCCAGCTCCGTTGAGCCTCTATTATAACCCGATTTTCAAAGCGCCGTATCTCCAAAGGTTCGAAAGCTGTCCATGGTGCGCCGCCGCGCACCCGACAATCGTAAAATCATTTGTGATTTTCGCTGAAAAAATGTAGCTGGTTGTACTGCTAGCTAAAGGCTGTGGGCTAATGTAGCTGGTTGTACTGCTAGCTAAAGGCTGTGGGCTAATGTAGCTGGTTGTACTGCTAGCTAAAGGCTGTGGGCTAATGTAGCTGGTTGTACTGCTAGCTAAAGGCTGTGGGCTAATGTAGCTGGTTGTACTGCTAGCTAAAGGCTGTGGGCTAATGTAGCTGGTTGTACTGCTAGCTAAAGGCTGTGGGCTAATGCCAGTGGTGTTGTTCCCCTTCCGGGGGGCCCCCACCTTCCTGTTTAACCCGGAAGGACAACAAGCTCCATATAGTGGGCCTGGATATGAGGTTAAGGGAATTATGTGGCCGGTTAAGACTGAGGTTAGGGTTAGAGTTTGGGTTAGATTTAGCCGCTATATCGTTAGTAATAGTCGGACAATGCGACCAATCAGATAATGGCTGGCAACAATGTGGAAATGTCCATAATTGCTGCATTGAATGGTGTTGATAACAGCTAATGACGGACATTAAATACAGACCTGCCTTCTTCTTCTTCCCTGAGCTTGGGAAGAGATGAGAAGAGCCATGGATTAAAGTTGTCAGTCGCCATGACTGATTTCACAGTCGTTTGGATTACATAGAAGGCCAGCATTTCTTCTATGGAAGCATGTTGTGCAGCAAAAATAGACGATCTACAAGCTCTCAAGATAGGCTATTTCCAGTTATTATTTTAAGAGCATTGCAAAGGAAATATTCGCACATCCACTTCGTTCAGATGCAGGTGCGTTGGACAGTGACAACTGAAGCAATCATTAAAAAAGTGCTTCATGAACATAACCTGCATCCAGACAGTCTCGTCACGAAGATTGCAGCCGCGCGTGAGCTTAATTTTCCATCCACCAGCTGTTTAAAAACTCCTGCTCTTAGCTGCATCTTGCATCTCCGTGACTGGTCTGTCTGGGAGTATACCCATTACCCACACACTGCTCTTGCAGCTCAGCTGCCGTGACAGATGTTTCAGTTCCTCTGGACAGAATTATCAAGAGTGTCTTTCAAGATCAGAGCATTAGAAGTGGGCTATAACTAGCAATATGTTCAGAAGCATCTTACATATAATGTTTCACAAATCACACGCTTTGTTCACCCGCCAGCGCACCCGCGCGCGAACGTCTCTCTGCCTTTCAACAGTCGGGGATGCGATCGTACATACAGTGAAGATGATCATTCTGTATTCTGAATATTATTCTGTGACTAGTAAACAAGTAAATACAAAAAAAGCCTGGCATTGGGTGCTACAATTAACGGTATTTAATCTGGCACTAAATGAGTTAATGGGTTAATAATAAGCACTGCTCTACAGTGAGTGACCCAACTGAAATCAAATGAAAAAGTTCCATGTTATTGTTTTGCAGATAGAATAGCGTGCGTGCGTGCGTGCGTGCGTGCGTGCGTGCGTGCGTGCGTGCGTACAGTACAGTGTGTCGGTGACGGCTGGGTATGTTTTTGGCGTAACCCTTCTCCTCCTGACACGCACGTTGGCCTGCCACGCTCGGCCTCCGCCCACACACGCACAGGAAGTGACTCAGTATTGACTGGTGCTCCACTTCCTCCACGCTGATTCTCCTCTGCTCCTCTCAGGATGTTTACCTCGCTCCTCCCCTCCTCCTCCTCCCCCTCCTCCTCCCCCCTCCTCCCCTCCTCGCCTCCTCCTCCTCCTACTCCTTCTCTCCTCCCCCTCCTCCCCCCTCCTCCCTCCCTCTGCTCCTCCTTGGCCATATGATCTCATCTCACCCCCCTTCACTCTCAGTGCAAGTTCCTCTGTCTTGACCTGACCTAGCCTGGCCTGGCCTGGCTTGGCTAGCATAGTGGCCTATACTGGCCTACTATACATTGTCCCTGTTTGGCTCACTTCAGCCCTACTTCAGAGCTTTGCTCACATCATCACTTCACCAGTTTAGTTTAGACGACAAAGTGATTTAGACGGTAGAGTATTCTGCATGTCGGTGGGACCGGGCCGGGCCAAATGTCAGGGCCGAATTTTATTTTGACCCAGTCAAGCCCTGTCGACTCAAAACCACCCGACATGGTTCTGGTGACTGATGTTGTCCTTCTAAAGCCCAAACCACACCAAAGGGTCAGGTTGGGAAAAAAACGTTTTTAAGGTAAAACACACCAATGCAACTCATTGTGTTGCAATGAGTTGCATTGGTGTGGTCTACCTTAAAGATGGAGTGCCGTGATGTTCTGCATGCATCTACCGTATGAAGTTAACATTACTCTAATAGACCCCAGGTGTGGTTATAATATTCAAATATGTCTTCCCTGTGTATTTTTTGTTTCTTCCTGAAAGCCTTTGAGTCAAAAGGCCCAATAGAAATAACACAATTTTATTGACATCATAACCCTAACCCCTCCCCTAACCCCTCCCACATTATCATACAACACACAGCTGTGGGCAAGGCTTAAGTTCAGGTCGGTGGTGCTAAGATGAAAACAACATGAAAACATTAAGTATACTTAATGAACTGGTGGGTGTGGCCACACAAAAACAGAAATCACGGCACTCCATCTTTAAAAACCGTTTTGTCCCAACCTGACCCTTTGGTGTGTCTTGGGCTTAATGCGTGAGAGGGCCGTGTTTTTTTTAATGATTTTATTTACTTCATTAATTTTTATTAAAGTCTTCTTTTTCGATTTAAAGACCGTCTGGGGGTGAAACACAAAAGCCCCGATCGAGTAGACGATAAAATTACCCCAAACATTGAAAGGTCCCTTTAAACTAAGTTTAACCCATTCTGGGCGGGAACCCCTTTTGGTGTTTTAAGCATTATATTATACTTCAGCTATTGAAAAATAGCAGATCTACATGCTCATAGTGCGGCACAGAGTGCCGCTCTACGAGCTTGTAGATCTGCTATTTTTGAGAAATCGTGGAAATGTGGCGCAAATCTTTGAATATATATTCTTCCAGAGCCAACGTTTTTAACTCAAATCTTTGCTTCTGGGGGAGGTCCCTCCCTGGAACAACATATTTTCAGATGGGGGTCGGCGGCCAATTACAGATATTGTTGGGGGTCCTTTTCAGAAAACTTTAGAAGACATTTTTAGAATCGTCCTCGGGCCTAAATGGGTTAAAGGAAGTTCCAGATTGTTTTATGCTCTGTGTCGTCGTCGTGATGGGTGGGAAAAAACGACGTCAGATTCCAGTAAGAAAACAAACGGTATCAGTCCCTATTGAAGCCATTGTTGGTGGTTTTGGTCCTGTTGTTTTATTGTGTTGTGTGTGTTCCTCTCCGGGGAGCCAGAGGAGAGGCGTATTGATGTTTGAACAGTGGTCTAAAGTGACTAAAGTAACATTTACTCAAGTACTGTACAATTTAGAGGTATTATTTTGTACTTTACTTGAGTATTTTCGAGGTCCAATACTTCTACTCCACTACATCTCAGAGGCAAATATTGTTCTTTTACTCCACTACATTTATTTGAAATCTGTAGTTACTTTGTACTGTAGTTCTATTACAAAACATACGTTAACCACTTCAGCCCTGTATACATTTCGGCCATTTGAAAATAGCCGATCTACAAGCTCACAATGTGCTCATGATGCGACGCATTGTGAGCTTGTAGCTTGTAGAAGATTTTTATACATTTGAAAACTTCAAATGGGACATTCTGCATAATGAGTACTTTTACTTTTGGTACTTTAAGCACATTTTGATGTCAATACATTTGTACTTTTACTCAAGTAAATTTAAAATTCTAGACTTTTACATGAGTATTTCTATATTGCAGTATTGATACTTTTACTTCAGTAAAACAGTATTTTTTCCACCATGTTGTGAATGATGTTTGAACCACTGATTCAGAATGCTCCGTTCTAGGGATGCACCGAAAGGGAAATTCTTGGCCGAAACCGAATACCGAATATAGGAAACAGTCGGCCGAAAACCGAATACCGAATATCCGGATATGATTAATATTATATATCTTTTTTCCTACCATTGCTGTCATGGCCGTACCTTAAAGCTACCTGATTTATGGCAAAACAAATGGTTATGGCAAAACTTAACTTAATTAAATAATAATCACTATTATGGGTCCATAAAAGATTTTTTCAGCTCTTTTGAATGCATTAATTGCATACACTATTCGGTGATATATTTTCTGCCTATTCGGGCAGAAAATGCATTTTTAGCCATTTTCTGCCGAATATTTTCTGCGGCCGAATATTCGGTGGATCACTACTCCGTTCTCCAAGCAGAGATGGAAACCATTGGAAGTGGCTGTTAATGAGAAAGTGTGCACGGTCGCACACGTGCGTGAGTGCGTGCGTGCGTGCGTTGGTGTTGTAGAAGTGTTAGTGTGCGGGGAAGGCAAACGGATCTATTCATGTGTTTAGCTCAGTTTATCTTTGTCTCCCTTGTTTCTTTTCAAGCAAACATTTTATAACGCAGAGAGCGATCCCCCGGCCCGCACACTGTCCAGAACTTATTACAATATCTTGGTCCTTTGGAGACTTGCAAACTTGACAAATAACTTTGATTCAGTTATGTTTGGGTCCCTAGACGTGCAGGACAGGACAAAGATGATTATTTACCGACGAGTGCGTGGGATCACTCTCTCTTTTTTACACACCTGTCATCAACATATTTGAGGTGTGCATCTGCCTTTTATTCATCTTATATGCCCTTGGTCTCTTTATACTTGAAGCACCCCGGTCAGAACTTGATGTTCTGCTGTGTCCTCTCTCTCTCTCTCTCTCTCTCTCTCTCTCTCTCTCTCTCTCTCTCTCTCTCTCTCTCTCTCCACTCCCTCTTGTCCAGTTCCCCGAGTGTGGCTTCTTCGGAATGTACGACAAGATCCTGCTGTTCCGCCACGACCTGAACTCTGACAACATCCTGCAGAGGCTGACCTCAGCGGAGGACATCCATGAAGGAGACCTCATCGAGGTGGTCCTCTCCGGTACGTAACCTGTGACGACGGCGTCTCCTGTGTGTCAACTGGTTAACTACTGTAGTCCATGGGCGTGAGTGAGTGAGTGACTGAGTGGGTGGGTGAGTGAGTGAGTGAGTGAGTGAGTGAGTGAGTGAGTGAACAGCAGGGATGTGACGATATGAAAATTTCATGGCACGATTATTGTGGCAAATATTATTGCGATTAACCGATTGTCATGTAACGTCCGTCTTTGGCAAATTGATTTGAGTGAAATAAGAACGTACCAAATGTGCTCTTTACAGGTCTATTTTGATCACGTTTATAGACGGTTTAAAGGACAACTTTGTTTTTTTTTCCAATCAAGGTTCATGTTTTACGTTAGTATTAGAGAAAGTAAAAGATGAGTGTTCATTTTGTTTTTTTACAAAATTCTACTGCGATTTCTTTATTAATATTTACTATAAAGTCCTACTAGAACCCAGAAAATTACATCTGGCCACAACAGATCACGGGATCTATTGAATGTGCAGTTGGAGGTGACCAATATACTGGCCAACGGCCATACTGTGTGTTGTATGCTCAGTACGTCAGTTTTGAATATCTTGGAGGTAAAAGGAGCTATCATGTTGCGTCCACCTGCGTTGCTGCTGTTGTTTTAACACCTACTGTAAGGATCAGGGTTTCCGTCAAGCTCCGGGGTCACCTTTTGTAGCCGTGACACACAGGTGCTCCGTTTCCTTTCACATTTCCTGCTGTGATTGATTGAGCTTCCTGCACGCGGGGCTGAAGTGAGACTCCAAACCAATGCCTCACAATGTCTGTTGTGTTGGCGTTACATCTCTATTGGAAAGCACCCGCCGCCACCTGTGCTGTGACTGCAGAATATTCCCCTGTCCTCCCTGGGGGGGGGGGGGGGGGGGGGAGCATTGTTTTGGGGTGGGGGGGGGGGGGTGTACAGATCACAGAGGAAGGACCTTCAGTTATGGACTCATGGAGGCTGAGAATCTCAGATTAAGCCATTTAGGCCTGACGTCGAAATAAAAAAAATGTCTTCCAAATCATGACAGTTTTCTGAAATACCTATGTTTCTATATCAGTGGTGCTCAATATTTCATGTCAAAGGCCCCAGAAATGATATGTAATAGGCAGCCGACCCCCATCTGAAATATATGCTGTTCCAGGGACCTCCCAGATCAAGCAAAGATTTGAGTCAAAAACGCTCATTCTGAAAGAATATATACCGGTATTCAAAGATTTGCGCCACATTTTCACGATTTAAAAAAATATCTTTTTTTCAATAGCTAAGTAAGTTAAGTATAACATAATGCTTAATATAAAACACCAAAAGGGGTTCCCGCCCAGTTGGTAGAAACACCCTCCTCCTACTCTGCCTCGGTGTGTCCTCATGTACCCACTTACACCACCGTGTTCCTTCCTTCTTTCCCTCTACACCAAAGATCTTCGCTGAAGATAGCTGATCTACAACCGCATGACGCGTCGAATATAGACCCGTTGTGAGCTTGTAGATCGGCTATCTTTTTTGCTAATCTGCTATTTCCATTATTTCGTAACACACTGTGAGGGTTAAATATTAAATACAGTGTATTTTGGCCATAACCCTTCAGGGGGTTCCAGGTGGTCCCCAGTTAAATGATGGAGAGTTGGTATTAACCAAATGGACCCTTATTAGATCTTTATCTCTTGAGAGCGTAAAAAGGAAACCAAATGGACCCTTACAGGTCCATTTTGTTTCATTTGTTAAACATCTGCATTACTTACTTTGCAAGAAGTCTGCACATTTAATACAGCATGGAATTGTTGTCTTATCCAACGAAAACAAAGTCTTGAGTCTAATAGGCTAAATCTCATCAAATGGTGGTCCGTGGCTCAAATGTTGAATAAATAATGGGCCTTGATATGAAAAGGGTTGGAATCCACTGCTGTAGAAGTCAGCCTGTCAACCAGTACGTCCTCCTCTCACCCTCTCGGTCGGCTCCTCCAGAAGGAAGCTTTGCACGTGTGACATCTCAGCTGTGTTTTACAAAACGCAGGCCCCGACGGGCGATGATGATGACTCCTCTTTTTTCCCCAAGCCTTTCATTTGGGGCTTAGAGAAAATACGATCCTTTTCCGCCCGGCAATTTGTCTCCTGTCATCTTGGCTCGGGTTTTCCTCTCCTCTTGACCAACCTGTTGTTGTGTCCCGCGGCGGAGAGGGACAGAGTCAACCGTCGCTGTCCGGTGGAAACCTCATATGTCCACAAAAAATACCACTGTTACTTTTCAGGATTGAAATTCCAAAGCTGTCAAAAGTAGCAGATCTGCAAGCTCCGATACGTGTCGCTTCTGTTCGTTTTCAGGATTCAAATTCAAAAGTATAGCAGATCTATATGCAAGCTTCGAGGCGCGCTTCGAGCTTGCGGATCTGCTACTTTTGATGCTTTTGTGTGACGCTGTAGTTATCATGTGTTAAACATCTGCATTACTTTTACGAAAGAAATCACACCCGTGTGAACTGAGTGGTGCAACTCTGTGCCCCGGGGGGTCCCCGGAACTTCCAGACCCACAGGAACACGCCCCGGGTGCCGGCCCGGTTCCGGCGAGCCGCCCCGCGTCCGAAACGGTCGAGAAATGACAGAGTTACTGTGTGGGGGAATTAGCAGACAACTCTCTCTCTCTCTCTCCATCTCTCATGCACGCTCCACATTGTAATTAACAGGCAACAATGCAACACTATCTCTCTCTCTGTTTCTAGCACAACAGCGCCACTTTTGCCCCTATTGGTACCCTAAACATAGGGACATACGGACATGGGGATGGATGGACGGACATAGGGACATTGCTGTTCCTTGGAGTGGCTGCACCACTCAAAAAACCCCACCAAAAGTTATAATATGGAGATAAGAGGTTTTCTGCCCGCTAGTGACTGCTAGTGGTGGGAGACGAGCCGCTTATTCTTGGCCCGGGGCTCAAAGAGGACGGCTTGTTGTTCCTGCAGTAAGTGATTGTAGTGGCCCCGCAGAGTGTAAACACGCCTGTGATGTGCCGGGCCAGGGCCCCCCCGGACGGAGCGTGGACTCTGTACGGGGCCATCTCGGCCCAGGGGGTGGGACCTGCGGTTTTGGGGCCCGGGGCCCCCGCCAACCGGTTCTGTTTTTCTCTCCTCTTTTCCCAGCCCGGTGTTTTTTTTTCCTCCTTTCTACATGACTCTCATTTTCAGTACAAAGAGAAGTGCATCACCAGTGGTGTGTTCTTCCGTGTTACGCTACGCGGAGTATGTAATGTAAAATAGCGTAACATTTGACGGGGAGACGCTAGGGAGTGCTTGTTTTCACCGGCGTGACAGAGGCACCCCCTAGTTTCCGTGCCTCCGGCCTGTCTACACCGCCTCGCGCACCATCCAACGTCAACAGACGTGCGCCGTACCCATGTAACGACCCGGTGACACGATAGGTGAGCACCTTGGACATCTGGGCATCTCGGTGTTAAATTGGCTATTTTGTCCAAAATGTTAAAAAATAAAATATTTGAGAAAGTGCAAGTATGCATGATTAGAACATGCTTAAACATTCGACAATTAAGGTCTAATATTTCTACAATTGCTACAAAACCTGCATATCCAGTCATTTTGGGGCATAAACAAGAAGTTGAAAGATAAAACTGGTCTGATAATGATGTACCGTGCATGTTCGCATTATGTATAGCCTACTTTTACTTAAGACCATTTCAAATATACAGTATATATATTTTTTCTTTTACATTTTGGACAAAATAATCGCTGGCTGGCCATTGTAATTAATTCACACATTAACTTAACAATAGAGTGGTTATTTCATTCAGCGACCACACGCGCAATACGCGTGCATGTGTGTGTGTGCCGTGCATGTCGGAGGGAATAATATTATGGTAAGGTATACCCTCCGAAAAAAACGAGTTGAAGTTAGAAGTGCTTGTCGGTCTGCACGTGTTTATTAGAGTCAAATACGTCCTGTTTGACTGAGTCTGAGGAAGACCAAGCGTCAGTCACCCCTGCAAAACAATAGCAGAATGAGTTAACCTATTCAGGACGGGAACCATTTTGGTGTTTTAACCCATTTTGACCTGAGATCAGATTCTGAAAATGTCTTCTACATCCTGACAGTTTTCTGAATAAGCTATGTTTCTATGTCAGTCGTTCTTCGATTTAAAAAAAATAGCAGATCTACAAGCTCATAGCGCGCCACCGAGTGGCGCGCTATGAGCTTGTAGATCTGCTATTTTTCAATAGCTAAAGCATAACATACACCAAAAGGGGTTCCCGCCCAAAATGGGTTAAGGATTATGTTATACTTATTATGTTAACTATTCTATATTTTAGCTATTCTGCAATTGAAAAATAGCAGATCTACAAGCTACGAGCTATTTTTTAATCGTGAAAATGTGGCGCAAATCTTTGAATATATACGTATTCTTTCAGAGCGAACATTTTTAATCTTTGCTTTTGGGAGGTCCCTGAAACAACACATTTTCAGATGGGGGTCCACGGCCAAATACAGATAATTCTGGGGGTCCTTGACACGAAAAAGGTTGAGCACCACTGACACAGAAACATTGGTTTTTCAGAAAACTGTCAGGATTTAGAAGACTTTTTTTTTTTTTAATCTGGTCTCATGCAGGTCTAAATGGGTTAATATAGCGTTGTGAGCTTGTAGATCTGCTACTTCCAAAAGATCTCGAAAAAAATGGTGAATATTTCTGAAACATTTTAACCACGTAAATCTTGTATGGATAACGGAGGTCCGTGGCACAAAATGTTTTCAGATGGCGGCATGGTCCGCGGCCAACTACTGTGCACATTAATTTGGGGGGCCGTGGACACGGAACGGTTTTGAGAACCACTATGGCTTAGAAAAACGAGGACACGTGGCCGATCTGGAGGCAAACAGACGGCACCATTGACTCGGACGCTTGTGTGAAAAACAGCTCGTCGCGGGGCTGATGTTTGGCGTTGCTTTGACGCTAATTAGCGTGACAGCCATTGCATGAAAGTGGGATTGCTGAGAGGCAGCCGGTAGTTAACAGACATGTTGACAACGCTCTCTGATGGATGAATGCCTTCTTTCATGTGTGTCTGTGTGTGCCAGGGAGATGTGTTGCCATCCCACCCCACCAGTCATGTGATTCATTCATTTGACTTCAGTGTCCACGGCTTTGAAGTGGGTTCCAAAAAACTGCTAGCCGTCTTCAGCCCACAGTGATCATGTTTTCTCTGAATCGAGGGGAAATGTGTTTCCCAGCATTCTTAACCCATGTTGGGCGGGAACCCCTTTTGGTGTTTTAAGCATTACGTTATGCTTTAGCTATTAAAAAATAGCAGATCTACAAGCTCGTAGATCTACACGATCTACAAGCTTGTACTGTAGGTCTGCTATTTTAGAAAATTTGTGAATATGTGGTGCTAATCTTTGAATATATATATATATATTCTTTCAGAGCGAACGTTTTTAACTCAAATCTTTGCTTCTGGGGGGGGGGGGGGGGCTCCCTGGAACAACATATTTTCAGATGGGGGTCGGCGGCCAATTACATTTAATCTTGGGGGTCCTTGACATGAAAATGTTTGAGAACGACTGACATGGGTTTTTCAGATTTAGAAGACATTTTGTAGAATCGTTCCCAGGTCAAAATGGGTTAATCATGGACGTCAAATAACATTGCTGCCGGGCAAAACACTTCATATCTCCATATCTTAACTTTTTGTGGTTTTTTACTTTCGGAAAGTATTATCGCCCCTACTTGATCACGCTGCAGCGTCCGCACGAAAGCCTCAAAGGTAGCAGGAACGCAAGCGAAGCGACACGTTTCGAGCTCGTCGATCCGCTACTTTTGATGCTTTTGAAATTGAATCCTGAAAAGTAGCAGTTTTTGGAGACGGAGACAATATCGTCTCTGTCCAAACCCCGACAGAGACGATAATCATGTCTTTCATTAGATTGTTGGGTCAGATTATGGGTATTTAAGGATGTGGCATCATGGTAGTTAAAAGTAGGATGAAGTGATACTTTGTGTTGTTAAAATAATTGTGAAACAGCACTAAATTCTAACAGTACTGTGCTATTATAGAGTGTTTGTTCAGCAAGAGGAGTCTCTCCAGGTCTTTAGTAAACTGAAAATGCATTTTCAGGTCGGGATACATACAGTTGGAGGCCATCGATATTGTCCTTTTCTTTTTGCTGAGGTTTGCGTGATCTGCGCAAAAGGACAGTTAACCCATTTTGGGCGGGAACCCCTTTTGGTGTTTTAAACATTATAATTTAGCTATTGAAAAATAGCAGATCTACAAGCTCATAGCGCGCCACCGAGTGGCGCGCTACGAGCTTGTAGGTCTGCTATTTTTGAAAAATCGTGAAAATATTTATTTAAAAAAACTGGAGGATTTAGAAGGATTTTTTTAAATTTTGAGGTCAGGCCTAAATGGGTCAAATGATAAGGGACAATATCGGTGGCACCCAACTGTACCAGTTTTTATCCATTCAGACGATGGAACTCGACTCACCTCACACTGCAGGATAGAGGATAAACTAGTGAAATGGGAAGTGACGACACAAAGAAATGAGCAGACCATTTTTTTTAATTTCTTTTTGGCACTCCGTTTAATCAGAAAAAGAGAGAGAACAACAACAGATGTCGCAGAGGTAAATACGTCAACACCTCGGAGGTGTGTTTCTGGTCTTAAAGGTAACACACTGCATTGCATTATAATGAGAGGAACAATCATATCAAACGTGGGTAACAACGCAGTGAATTATTAATATACAACTGTTCTGTGTGTGCCTAGCCACCACAGTAGTATGTATTTAAAAAAATACCTCCTAACAGCTTTTAAAATGCATGTAACCCATTTTGGGCGGGAACCCCTTTTTTTTGTTTTTTTAGCATTATGTAATGCTTTAGCTGTTGAAAAATAGCAGATCTACAAGCTCATAGCGCTCATAGCTCATAGCGCTCTACGAGCTTGTAGGTCTGCTATTTTTGAAAAATCGTGAAAATGTGGCGCAAATCTTTGAATATATATTCTTTCAGAGCAAACGTTTTCAACTCAAAACTTTGCTTCTGGGGTATCCCTGGAACTACATATTTTCAGATGGGGGGTCGGCGGCCAAATACAGATAATTCTGGGGGTTCTTGGCATAAAAAAGGTTGAGCACCACTGACACAGAAACATTGGTTTTTCAGAAAACTGTCAGGATTTAGAAGACATTTTGTAGAATCTAGTGTCAGGTCTAAATGGGTTCAAATACATCGTAACAGCTTTTAAAATGCATTTAAAATACATCCTAGCATCCTCTATATATGAAAGAGATTTGTTATAGATAGATAGGTAGCCTAATGGCCACCTGATGATGAGCAAACAAACATTAGTGAACCATGCGTTTTTACGTTAAGAGCACAGCCGTCGCAACAGGAGCGAAATTGTGGATATTTTGTTGTTGAGGGAAGATGTTCAGTGATGGTTCTCTCTCTTCAGTATGCCGTACGTACACGTACAATCTTCTCTGTTTGGGAGGTGGACCGCTCTTTAAAAAGGGGGACGTTCCAGAACAATTGAGTTTGGTGTGACTGGTCCTGTGTGCTCCTCTACTACTGTACCTACATTCCTGCAGGAACCACAGCGCTGTTTATCTGTTTACCTCTGAACCGCCGGTCCCTTTCGCTCACAGACAAGTGATTTGTGTGTGTGTGTGTGTGTGTGTGTGTGTGTGTGTGTGTGTGTGTGTGTGTGTGTGTGTGTGTGTGTGTGTGTGTGTGTGTGTGTGTGTGTGTGTGTGTGTGTGTGTGTGTGTGTGTGTGTGTGTGTGTGTGTGTGTGTGTGTGTGTGTGTGAGTGAGAGAGTGTGAGTGAGTGAGAGAGTGTGTGAGTGTGTGTGTGTTAGTGCGATACGATACAACTTTATTGTCAGCTTTCACTGAAATTTGTTTTGCGTCCATGACGTCACCGTTCAAGATACAGACAGGACATACACAATACATTACAAAAGATACATTACAGGACAACTCACAGAAGCAGACAGGAACAAGAACAATAGAACATATCCTCTTGGTTTACCGATTTTGGTTTAAAAGCAGAACAGACTGGTGTACAACCAGTTTTAACCTGTTTTTCTTATATTTCGGGACTCTAAACCGCCTCATGGAGCGCAACAGTTGATTGCGAGGGTTCCCAACTTCTTCAGGCCTCAACCCCCCAAAATGATGACATTTGAACTGGGGACACCCCACCCTCACAAGCACTTGGAATTGTAGGAGTTGAGGGATTATATTTAGTTTTTCATGGTTCCGCAGATTTTTTTGCGTCTTTCTTTACTATTATTTGACAATTTAGCCAATGTTTGACCATTTTCTATACCAGTGGTTATCACCCTTTGGGGTGACCTGGGTGGTGGGGACCCCACCCAGGGGGTGACCTGGGTGGTGGGGACCCCACCCTGTCAAGCACTTGGTGACCTGGGTGGTGGGGACCCCACCCTGTCAATCACTTGGTGACCTGGGTGGTGGGGACCCCACCCTGTCAAGCACTTGGAATTGTATAAGTTGAGGCATCACATTTTTTTTGACTCGACTCGACTACTGAGCTTGTCGTTGTCAGCTATTTTCATTTTTTTTTGCCTCTTTCTTATATTATTTGACAATTTGGCCAATGTTTGACCAGCGTTTATTGTAAAGGTCGTTGATTGCTTTTGATGCAGTCTTTTTTCTTTTCTGTTTTTCTTTTTTTTTTCTTATGTATTAAAAAGGTCATCTGGGGACCACAACAAAATCATGTTGGGGGACCCCCCCTGGGGAGGGTCTTAAAAGTTCTTTAATTGTCACTTTAGAAATGTGCAGATACCCTGTATACACTTACACTGTATGTTTTGGTTCGTTTACTGTTGAGTGAGAATTGAGAAAACAACGTTGCACATTAAGCTAATCATCTGGCGGACCTCCCCAGAATCATATGAGGACCGCCCCGGGGGGTCCTGACCCCCAGTTTGGGGACCATTGTGTTATTGAATGGATGGATGTCATATTTGTTGCTCAAGCAAGTTGTGCATTTCGTCACAGCCAACAGCAGCTGAGAATGTCGCTACATTGTGTCCAAGTGAAAAAACGTGCGGTTGAATCACCTCACAGGAACAAAACAGACACCGAGCTACAGTAATATGCCAGGGTTTCCCAACCTGGGGCACCGGCTCCCCTTGGGGGACGACAAAGAGCACAGGGAGAGGCCATGACATGAGGGAAAGGCCTGTCTGTTGTGGAGGTACGGTAGTTCATCAGTGTTGATTTTGGCCACTTACGTAAACTACCTTAACCCATTTAGACCTGAGGACAATTTAAAAAAAAAAAAACTTCTAAATCCTGACAGTTTTCTGAAAAACCCTATAGGGCAGTATTATGCGTGTCTTAAGTACCAGGTCTTATTACTTAACTTAAGACCTGGAGGCGTGGTCAATGCTGTTTGGCCACTCAGAATAGGAAAAATGGCATAGAGACACACGGGGACTACAAATTTCACGCCCCCAAATGAGACAGCGTCCCCACTTCTGGTCCGTTTCAACTGTGTACTGCAGCTGCCAATGCAATCCCTATGAGAGGCATCATAAAATACCCTAATTTCACTGGTTCATTACTGAGGCTATAGCGATTTTTTTTGTGTTCTAATAAAGTGTCCCATATGTTTGATTTGTCCTTTTCAATGTCACATACCTGCCATCTCAATATACATCCTACAATGTACTATAATATACTCCATCAGTTTGTGAAAAGTGCTAGCATTGTAAATCTCAAGTCAAAGTGGTCGCACGGTATATACCTTGAGGTTTTCAATACCCAGATATATGTGTATTTCGTTTTATATGCTATGTATTTGTTGAAAATGATCTAAACAGCATCTTGCAAGACTATTATTAATATTCATCTGGAGAATTCACTAGGTAGTTGAAAATGTCAGGATGTCACTCCTCCATTTAGCTGGGTTATTTTCTCCGTGGTAGGTAGAACATATATAGTAAGCCTGTGACATGTTCAAAATATAGACATGAATAACAAAGTCAGTCGGGATCGGATGTATATTGAGAATTCCACTCTTCAAAGTCGGCGCTCGTAGCCTCGTAAAGGCAGTGACGTCCCGTAAAAGCGACAGGTTCTCTGTCTGCCGTCTCCCCTCTGCTCCGTTAACATTATGGGTAACTCATTCAAGTGGTAAATTAAATGTGAAATACATCCTCTATTGAGAAAACAACAATATATGTTGACAAAGACACTTCATACATTTGGAAACATATTTTTATTCAAATCAATATAGTCTTCAGTTCATTTCATATTATTTTAAAAGTAGGTTTAACTACAGTTGAATTTCAATGGACTTCTATGGGCTGGCCTGCAGTATCCGTGCCAACGGACCAGAAGTCGAACGGATAGCGGCGCGGTCTAGATACCGGAAGGTTCCCAGTTCGAATCAGCCGTCCGACACGTTAAAATTACCACCGCTGAAATGCCCTTGAACAAGGCATCAACCACTACGATGAAATGTGTTCTATGAGCAGGGCCTGGCTGGAAACAAGTTCTTGAGCTTAGCCCAGATACCCTGGGTAAATATAGATTTCATTTCATTTCATTTCATTTCATTTCATTTCATTTTCAAGTGGCGACGCTGTCTCATTTGGGGGCGTGAAATTTGTAGTCCCCGTGTGTCTCTATTGATCACGCCTCCAGGTCTTAATAAGACCTGGTACTTAAGACACGCATAATACTGCCCAATGTTTCTAATATCAGTGGTTCTCAAACCTTTTCATATCAAGGACCCCCAAAAATTATATGTAATTGCCCACCGACCCCCATCTGAAAATATGTTGTTCCAGGGATCCCCCCAGAAGCAAAGATTTGAGTTAAAAACGTCTGAAAGAATATATATTCAAAGATTTGTGCCATATTTTCACGATTTTTCAAAAAATAGCAGATCTACAAGCTCATAGAGCAGCACTCAGTGCAGCGCTATGAGCTTGTAGATCTGCTATTTTTCAATAGCTAAAGGATAACATAATGCTTAAAACACCAAAAGGGGTTCCCGCCCAGAATGGGTTAAAATAAAAATTTTCACTTACAAAAACTAAATACAAACCAAGCTATGACGACTAAAATTATGACTAAATATATTGACAATTTCTTCAACAAGTAAAAACTAGACTAAAAGTTTAGGTAGAGAATTGTTTTGTACCGATGAAAATGACAGCCTGGGTATCGAGGCTAGAGAAGAGATCCACGCAGTACAACTAAAAGACAATCTGTAGATCTGCTATAGATCGGATATTTTCAACATACAGTACAACCAAGTGTAAAATCAGGCATTATGACGCCATCAGGGTGCGCCAAAATACATTTTTGTTGACAAAATCAACTGTAGATTTAGTAGACTAAAATTAAATTAAACTAAGACTAAAACTAGACTATATAAATAAATAAATGGTGCATTTATTTAGTGCCTTTATCCAAGGCGCTTTACAGAGATTGTGCATTACATTCACCCATTCACACGCACATTCACACACCGATGCCGGAGGAAACCATGCAAGGCAGCAACCTGCACATGGGGAGCAATTCAGGGTTCAGAGTCTTGCTCAAGGACACTTCGACACTAACTCTGGGGGAGCCCGTGTTCAAAACTGGGAACCTTGCGGTTGCCATCCGGTGGTTCCCATCCGGTCACTTTACCCTGGCCCTGAGCCACTGCCGCCCCGACTAAAACTAAAACTAAAACATTTCAGATGACTAAAATGTGACTAAAACTAAATGATTTTTTTCCCCCATGGAAAACAGGGAGGCATGGTATTAGGTATTTTTTGTAATTTTTCTTCCTTTCTTTTTAGGTTTTCTGAGCTCAATTGCACCCAAAAAACTTGGTGATCTGGGGTTTTCTGGCTCAAACAAGTGCTCTGATTGTCCTGCTGTTTGTGATGTCACAGCCTGCAAATCCCATATATGTCAATGGGATTTGAAAGCAGATGTCACTGTTTTCACTGTTTTGCCTGTTTTCATTGCCCAGAGAAAACAGGCCACAGAAAATCCACTGAATGTTCAAAGCTCAGTTTTTTTGGGTGTAATTGAGGTCATAAAACCTAAAATAAAAGAAAAAATAAATAAATTAAAATGAATGTCATGAAACCTTTAAGTACAAATACTGTTATTTTAAGTTTGCTTGAACTAATATGTGCATCAGTAGCCAACTAGCCATATACCATACCATATACGTCAGATCATGCATTGCTTTTTTTAAGAAGTCTGCATCTGCACCCAGTATCACAGTTGCTAATAAGGTATAAGGTTAACCCTACTGGAAAGCATCGTGCATCCCTATTTGGAACCACTGCTATGCATGCGCACGCACGCACGCACGCACGCACGCACGCACGCACGCACGCACGCACGCACGTGTACACGTGGTCTGTCAATGACATCAGCAGCAGTGTTACACAGCACTTCCAACTCCACAAGATGTTTACGATTCCATCGCTCTTGAGCCTTGTAAACAGTCACACAGAGACTGTGAGAAACACACGCGCACACACACACACACACACCCGCACACGTGCGCACACTCTGCCTCTCCGGAGCTGAGCTCTTTTCCCTCTCCTCCAGAGAGAAGCACAGATTGTAATCCCACACAGACAGACACATGCTTGGTAGCGGCCCTCGTCCCAGTCTCTTAGTCAGCCTCACATCTTGGATGAGTCACGGCCACGACGGACCCGGCCTCCTCTCCAACAATGACCTCAGTGTGTCCGTTTGACCCAAAACACAGCAGATGGAGCGAGTGTGTGTGTGCGTGAATGTGCGTGAATGTGTGTGCGTGCGTGCGTGCGTGCGTGCGTGCGTGCGTGCGTGCGTGCGTGCGTGCGTGCGTGCGTACGTTCGTGCGATAGATAGATAGATAGATAGATAGATAGATAGATGGCGGGTGTAGGGGGTGTAGGGGGTTGCATTGGTTCTCAAACAAGGACACCCATTATTATGCTCAGAGCCAAGGCTCATTCATAGTCTGGATTTTCGGTGGTGAGGTGACCACCGCTCCGGTGGTGAGGTGACCACCGCTCCGGTGGTGAGGTGACCACCGGAGCTGAAATAACGTTGAGCGGTAAAAACAGTGAATAAAAACAGAGAGATGGGCTTGGGCGGTGGTTTGCTCTTCACCGTGGCTCGTGACGTCATGTTGTAGTTCGGTAGTCACCTCACCACCGAAAATCCAGACTATGAATAACGCTTTAGTACACACCTGTAAGGGAATCCTCTCAAGGAACACTTGAGAGTCCCTGGACAGTAGAAGGGGTGGAAATCTCTACGTCTGACCATTACCGATGCATCTCAACTCCAGTACATGATTTATTTCCCCTTCACTCACTGGGTGACTAATAAACAAAGTGCTTTCAGTTTCACTTACTTCCATCATCTTTTATTACACTACAAACAAACAAAAGCATTAAGCAGCTTTCTTTACAAAAAAGATTTGTGACATTTGTGAATCGACGATAGTGACACTGAGGTTTTCTAACATGACAGAATGTGGCGACCTCTACTGAGACATCAACGCCACGCACACACACAACGCTGTGTGGGAAGTTCTGCTTGTAACTGTCACACATCTTAACTGATGTGTGTGAATCATCTTACAAGAACGGTGGTATACACCCAACCTGCACAAACAAGCACACGGGGCAAACAAATAGTATAGAGCGGCCTGGAATAGAATTTCCAATTCATTTTTCCCATAGACGTTTCAGAAAGTATTTATTTAAAGACCTGTAAGCCTCGGACAAAGCCAACTCGGATGGTGACTACTCATGACAATAAACACACATTTTTTGAGCCGAACAAATAATTAGAAAGAAGAAAGAAAGGTCCTTTCTGTGTGGAGTTTGCATGTTCTCCCCGTGTCCCCTAGGGTAGGTACCCTCACAAAAAAACATGCCGTAATCCTGGTCTCTAAACTGCCTCCCCCTGGCCAGCCGGGGCGCCTGATGGAGGGGAAAGGAACTGGTTGGAATAAATGGTGCATTTATATAGCGCCTTTATCCAAGGCGCTTTACATAGATTGTGCATTACATTCACCCATTCACACACACATTCATACACCGATTGCTGCGGAAGCCATGCAAGGTACCAACCAGCACATCGGGAGCAATTTGGGGTTCAGTGTCTTGCCCAAGGACACTTCGACATGTAGACAGGAGGAGCCGGGATTCGAACCGCCGACCCATGGATCATTGGACGACCTGCTCTACCTCTTGAGCCACAGTCGCCTCCGGAATAACGTGTTCCTTCCACTCGCTACGTCCAACCCGGGGAACCCCCCCCCCCCTATCAGATGCAAAGAAGCGGCTTGGACGCTCATGCATTGAAGGAAGCATGAGGTCAGTCCGTTGCTCTCCCCAGGTTGGCGGAGGGTGTGTAGAGCCCAGGGATCACATTAGACTGTGTGAAAAATGGGTTGCAAAATCGTGGGATAAAAATGATAAGACAAAAAAAGAAAGAAGAAAAAAAGGGCAGGGGCAGGGTACAACACTTTTATTGTTGTTTTTATTTTTTCTAATTATTTGTTCGGCCCAAAAAATTCTGTTTATTGTCATGATTTTTCACCAGTTGGCTTTGTGTCCAAGGCTTACAGGTCTTTAAATAAATACTTTCTGAAAAATGAACACACACACACACACACACACACACACACACACACACACGTGCTGTAATAAAAGTACAGTCAGCAACTCTGACAGGCTACTGTACAAGGAAAAGCTTGGCGGCTACCAATGATAGAAGAGATTGCACTGAATATTGCCGTTTAGCTTCTTTTTTGGGGGGCATCCCCAAGTTGTTGGAAGCCTCACAACCAACCCATGTACACATCCTAGGCTGCCAAATATAAACACAAGTAGATTGCACCTATATGACCTAGCTCTGTGATAGGATCAAGGAGCGGCTGGTATTTAATGACTTTAGTCATAAAAGCTTCCTCTAAGCTAGAGTGGAAGGTGCAGGCCAGGCCACTCCCAACAATGGAAACTGATTTGGAGCCTTCATTGATGACAACAACATCTGGCGTATTAGCAGAGGGAGATGTGCAAAGATTTCAGGACTATCAGTATAGAGTTAGCCTCGGAAACCCAGACGTTTTTATTTTCAGGGAGAAAAAAAAAGGTCTGGGGCCGAGTCCACTTCAATTCGGCATAGAGTAGCGCAAATGTCGGTCTCTCTCTGCTGATTTCTGATCGTCTCCACCTTTGTTAAATTGACGCGGACACGCACACACGTACACAAACACACTCCTTTGTCTCTCTGTCGCTCTAATTAATTAGTCTCATGTCCTGCAGCTGTCTAGTTTCTCCTGGCGGATCCTGCCGGGAGCTGCCTATGCCATAGAAAGTAGGGCTGTCACGATTCGCCTAACCCACGATTCAATTCAATTTTCGATGTTAAGGTCACGATTCGATCCGATACGATTTTCGATACGATTCAACAGAAGAATAACAATAAAAGCTCTCGTAGCCTGCAGCTTGTATTGAGAAAAATCGGTTTGAGGGAAAAGGAAGTTCGGGTTTGTTGTTCCTGCCTGTCGACTACAAAACAATACTACAACATGACGTAACGATATCATCCGCTCCCGCCCGGATCATATACCGAAATGAAATGGTGCCCAGGCTAGTCCGACGCTGACAGGCTGAAACTCGTCCTGTGAGAAACGTTCCGGGGTGAATAAACGGACGGCCGCGCATGCAATGAAATATCGCGAGTCGGCTGTTGATTTCGATACACTGAATCGAACGTCAATTTCAATTCGTATCGAGAATCGTAGGACAGCCTTAATAGAAAGCATAGGTGAGTTCCAGTCTAGTATAGAGTTGAAACACGGAAGGTTTGACACAGGAATGTTTGTACATTCTCCCTGACGGTGTAAAATGTTTAGATGCACACGTTTATTATTATTATACTTGGGACAGTAAAACAGCTATTTTATGAAGGCTTAGGGCCTCTTTTTTAGCCTAACCCTGAAGCCTGAGTTGCACTTAGTTTTGCACGCCGGGGTCCCGGACTGAACAACAGTTATTTTACTATAACAAATCATGCATAACTCTCCAACCCTCTCAATATCTGTACTAAATACCTTCTCTGTTCTTTGTCTGTTTCTGCTTTGCTGATGTGTTCTCATCATAATTTATTATTATTATGCCATCATCCTTCAGTTGGTGTTTGGTTCTATATAAGTTGTATGTTTGGGTACATGCAATTTATAAGTTGTATGTTTGGGTACATGAAATGTATAAGTTGTATGTTTGGGTACATGCAATTTATAAGTTGTATGTTTGGGTACATGCAATTTATAAGTTGTATGTTTGGGTACATGCAATTTATAAGTTGTATGTTTGGGTCCATGTAATTTATAAGTTGTATGTTTGGGTCCATATATAAGTTGTATGTTTGGGTCCATGTAATTTATAAGTTGTATGTTTGGTTCCATGTAATTTATAAGTTGTATGTTTGGGTCCATATTTAAGTTGTGTGTTGCTTCTAGCTCTGGCCACGGTAGAGGACTTCCAGATCCGACCCCATGGCCTGTACGTTCACTCCTACAAGGCCCCCACCTTCTGTGACTACTGTGGAGAGATGCTCTGGGGCCTGGTGCGACAAGGCCTCAAATGTGAAGGTGAATATACAGAAATACACGCACGCACACACAGACACGCAATCACGCACTCACGAATGCATGCACATGCGCATGCACACACACACATCCACGCACAGGTTTTCAAAGGGGGGAGGGGGAATTGCTAAAAAGAGGAAAATAACAACAACAAAAAATGTAGTCCCGCAAACTTCACCTACAGAATGTTGTTTAAGCAACGTTTCGGTCAGTCAGACCTTCATCGGGTTTGACCAAACGAAATGTTGCTTAAATTAAGTTCTCTAGGTGAAGACAATGTGCGGGACTCCAGTTTTCTCCTACTCTTCCAGTTCATTTATCCGACGCACCTGTCCCTTGTCGGTGTGCATAAGGACCTTTTCCCTTCAAAAAAGAAGAGGAAAATTAAATAAATATAAATTATTATTAAATACTAAATATATACAGTATATCTCTGCTGTCGGGAGGAAACCTCATAACTCCAAAATGTTCATTTTTCAGGAAATAAAAAATATATTTTTTTCAGGATAATAAAGAAAACCTTTACTTATATATTTTTTAAAACAAAGCAATACAGCCTCATCAAAGTTGGTGTTGTAACTTTATATATTCTCAATTACTTCCATGAGAGGGGGAGAGGTGGAGTTAGTTGCTTTAGCAGACATTTTGAGGGTCCAATGGAGTTAAGAGGTTTTGTCCAAAGCACTTTTTACTACTTTCCATTGGTTCAATATTTTCAAAACAACACACAGACGTCAAGGGCGTTCAATAACACAGATTTATGACAAAAAATGGAGTTATGAGGTTTCCTCCCGACAGCAACAGTACTGTATATTATACTGTACGGCATACATGTGCGTGTGCATGAACATGCGGTTCATTTAACCACTTTAAAAAACGCCAGCGTCCGTCTTGTTGGGAAAGCTTTCGCTGAAAATGGCAGACCGACAAGCTCACAAGTTCCGCGACGCAGCTTTCCCCCACAATGACAGAAAACAGAAAAGACTAGCATAGAGCCCTGGGGGACTCCGCTCAACCCTATGGGGTTTAAGTGGTTCAGGGTCCTAACCAAAGACCAAGACGAATCATGTCATGGAAAAACATCATATAGAGAAAGCAGATCAGGTCTATGTCCTGCATTTTCAGTGGAGTGGTATACTTTGAAGCGCCCTGTTGAAGATTGTAGGAACCCAGTGTGCCAATGGCAAACTGTCTTCAAAGAGACACACACACACACACACACACGCGCGCGCGCACACACACACACACACACACACACACACACACACACACACACACACACACACACACACACACACACACACACACACACGCTCACCACATCTGCGACCTCAAGAATGCATTAGTGCGATGTAGACGAGAGTTAGTGAGATGTAGATGAGAGGGCTTTGGTCTGGGCACCGTAGCCAGAGAAATGCCTGACATTCGGAACCCAGTGGAATTGTGGGATGTCGGCTCTCCTTTCATTCTCTTTTTTTTTTTTGGGTCATCTTTGGATGGCATTCACTCGCTGCATGCTCTTTCATTTTCATGTCATTAGGGCTGCATTCATTCAAAATTCTCTCTTAGAGAATGACTTATGTTTAAGTAGGCTAGTTGATTCATCCACCAGTAGTATTAGTGGACGGGTGGATTTAGAATCTATGAGTGGAGCCATCTTGTGGCAGCTGTGGCAAGGAAAATAATTACAAATATATAATATATATATACCTACAGTATAATGCATACCCAGTATAGCCTACATTAGGGCTGGGATATATATATATCAATATTGTGATATGATATTAGATATTGTAATATTGTGATATGGCATACATTTGTCCTTTATATAATTAATATAATTGGTCCTCACGAATGTTCCTTATAACTAAAGATGGAACCATTTCTGTCTACTGACTGTCTCAGAGGAGGGCCGTGGACCGTTCAGAAACCTGCCTGATCAGGATGCCTATCAAAACTTCTCGAGCTCGTAGAACTGCTACTTTTGATACTTTTGTGTGACACGGAAGTATATGATCAAGCAGGGTGTTAATTCACAAAAACAACACAAGCCGTTTGAAGTTGTAGATTTTTTTTTAACCCATTTAGACCTGAGGCCGATTAAAAAAAACAGTTGTTTGTTTCTGTGTCAGTGGTTCTCAAACTATTTCATGTCAAGGACAGCAAAAACTGTATGTAATTGGCCGCCGATCCCCATCTGAAAATATGTTGTTCCAGGGCCCCCCCCCCCCCCCCCCCCCCCCCCAGAAGCAAAGATTTGAATTAACAACGTTCGCTCTGAAATAATATATATTCAACGATTTGCACCACATTTTCAAAAAATAGCAGATCTACAAGCTCGAGCTACGAGCTTGTAGATCTGCTATTTTTCAATAGCTAAAGTATAACATATTGCTTAAAACACCAAAAGGGGTTCCTGTCCAGAATGGGTTAAAAGCAGAGTCCACACCACAACTATAACAAAGACAATGGCGATGACAATGTAGTTATAGTTTTGAGTTATAATGCTTGGTTTGGATGACCCTGAGCAGTGTAATATAGCTTTTCTTGGCATATAGCATCCCCCACTTTTATGTAAATAACCGTTCTGTTTTGTGTTTTTTTTAATGTGGGCTATAGGATGTGGGCTGAACTACCACAAGCGTTGCGCCTTCAAGATCCCCAACAACTGTACTGGGGTCAGGAAGAGAAGACTGTCCAATGTGTCCCTCCCGGGACCGTCCCTGTCTGTCCCCCGGCCAACACCCACCGAGAGCACAGTGGTGGTCCTGGAGGAGGTGGGTTTTAGGGTTTTATAGGCCTGTCACAAATTCAATATCTAATCGCAATTATTTGAGATAATCGCACATTTTCTTTTGCATAGTCGTCATAATTATTTGTGGCCATATTTGACTGAGGGACTGCCATTGGATTTTTTTTTTTTTTTTGTCATATGAAAGCAGGGAATCATAGCTTCAAATTGACATATTGGTTGTTCAGAAAACAGCGAGTTGAGAAAACAGGCTTGAAAGGTTCACTTCTGTGGACTCTAACATTACACCTAGCTACATGTTTAAGCATTTATGTGGGTCTTGCAAAGATGTTCATATATTTAAAAAAAAACAGTAGTGGAAATAGCCGATCTAGAAGCTCAAAACACGTCACGTCGTGACGTGTTTTGAGCTTGTAGATCTGCTATTCCGAACTGGTTGGAATAACGTGTTCCTTTCACGCGCTACGTCCAACCAGGGAAACTCCCCCCTGTCAGGTGTAAAGGAGCAACTTGGACACACACGCATGAAGGAAGCATGAGTTCAAGTCCGTTGCTCTCCCCATATCCCCCATATATGGGGACTAGGTTGGCGAGGGTGTGTAGTAGAGCCCAGGATCACATTAGATAATTGACACAGAGGTGAAAAATGGGTTACAAAATCGTGGGATAAAAATGATAAAAAATAATAATCCAAACTATTCACTCTTTATTCAAAGTAATACTCTGTAACCTTTTCAAACAAAAGCCGTCATTATGCAATCTTTCAGTGGTATATTTTTCCATAATAATCATAACACAACAGCAAAATGTCACCGTTTTTGCGACAACTTCCCTTAAACCCTCGCTGTGATTGGCTAAGACGCACCGAGCCCCTGTGTTTCAATGGGAAAAATGTCATGATATGGCCGAGAAAAGGGCCGTTCCATAATTCCAAGCTAGACGTTTTACACTTCATCAATTTATTTCCCACTGATGGATTCCCCCGAGGCCACACAACAATTGCAGCAGGAACAGAGCTTGTTGGACGGGACTCTCACGGTGCTGCAGTCTCATGAAACCGCTTTGCGTGAAATTACTTTGACGGAATATTCCCCCTTCGTTGTATCGCTCACTCTATGAGATGTTGTCAGGAAATGCAATTAAGGCATAACAACGTTAAAAGGTCACGGAGAGTCTATGTTTATGCATGTCGTCATCTGTGGGCCGACTGCCTTCCATCTTTCCAAACCGTCCACATCTGTTTACGGCGGTCCAAACTTTTGCGATCTTCAACCATAATGGGAGGCAGAAACATCTGCCCAGGCGGCTCTCTTCGTCCATATGGGAGCAGAAATGTCGGCAGCAAAAGTGTGGCTGATCTCAGCAAAAACTTCAGTGACCTTTCATAGAGCGCTGGGATTGTTTAACCCATTCTGACCTGAGATCAGATTCTAAAAACGTCTTCTACATCCTGATAGTTTTCTGAAAAAGCTATGTTTCCGTGTCAGTCGTTCTTCGATTTTTCAAAAATAGCAGACCTACAAGCTCGTAGCGCGCCACTCGGTGGCGCGCTATGAGCTTGTAGATCTGCTATTTTTCAATAGCTAAAGCATAACATAATGCTAACACCAAAAGGGGTTCCCGCCCAAAATGGGTTAAACTGCGCTAAGGCGCGCTAATTAAATGTAATACTTTTCCTCTGTTTTCCATCTATTACTCCCTCGTTTCCGTTGAATCTCATGCGGTTCTGCGTTTTGTCTTTTCCTCTCATTAAAACGCTCCTCCTGAGTCTTTAATTTTTTTCCCCCCCTGTATCTCCTATAATCCCTTCCTCTCACTACCTTCCTTCCTTCCAGTGGTGTAAAGTAACTAAGTACATTTACGTGCTGTACTTAAGTACAATTTTGAGGTATTTGTACTTTACTTGAGTTTTTCCAATTACTTTCACTTCTACTCAACTACACCTCATAGACAAATATTATACATTTATTCCACAACATTTATTTGAAAACTGTAGTTACTAGTTACTTAGTAGATTATTACAAAACATAGACATATGTTTCGGCCAATTGAAAATAGCCGATCTACAAGCGCACAATGCGTCACGACGCTACGCATTGTGAGCTTGTAGATCGGCTATTTTCAAAAGATCTTGATACATCAGAGGCGAAAGAATAAGGCCCAAAAAAACCAACCGGACAGTACCAGCATCAGTCTTCCCCTGTGTGAAGTGCAGGAAGGGATTGCGAATCCCGCATTGGTCTATTCAGACACACTGAACGCTGCACCAAAAGCAGAAGAACCCCTATCCAGAGCGCAACTGGTACAGATGGAATACAGATATTCCACTGTTACGCCCTTAGCTTACACATCTTTCATGATAACTACTTTTTATGTATGTGATGTATTGCCATGCTTTTTGTCTTTTTTGCTTGTTGTAAATCGCTCTGGATTAAAGAGCGTCTGCTAAATGCCTAAATTGTAAATTGTAAAATTGATACTTTTAAGTACATTTTGATACAGTACCGATACTTTAGCACTTTTACTCAAGTCAATTTTGATAACCAGACTTTTTACTTGTAACGGCGTACAGTTGGGTGCCACCGATATTGTCCCTTATCATTTGACCCATTTAGGCCTGACCTCAACATTTTAAAAAAATCCTTCTAAATCCTCCAGTTTTCAGAAATAAATATTTTCACGATTTTTCAAAAATAGCAGACCTACAAGCTCGTAGCGCGCCACTCGGTGGCGCGCTATGAGCTTGTAGATCTGCTATTTTTCAATAGCTAAATTATAACAATGTTTAAAACACCAAAAGGGGTTCCCGCCCAAAATGGGTTAACTGTCCTTTTGCGCAGATCACGCAAACCTCAGCAAAAAGAAAAGGACAATATCGATGGCCTCCAACTGTAGTTCTCCATTGCAACATTGATACTTTGACTTAAGTAACAAAAGCGAGTACTTTTTTTCCACCACCTTCCTTCCCTCTTTCACAGCAGCGCTCGCACCAGGAGGCGGGGAAGAGGATCCTGTCGTGGAGCGGCAGGCCCATCTGGATGGAGAAGATGGTGCTGGGTCGGGTCAAGGTGAATAAAAACAATACTACTATCATCCATACAGGAGCTGTTAGAGAGACCCAGTACAACCTTAGGGGGACTTGTGTATTAAAACAAAAAGGGGAAAATGACCAACACAAAAGCCACCGGCGGCGGTGGCTCGGGGGTAGAGTTGCCGGATAGAAACCGGTTCCCAGTTCGAACCCAGGCTCCCCCAGGAGTTGGTGTCCAAGTGTCCTTGAGCAAGACGCAGGTGCCTTGCATGGTTTCCTCTGTCATCGGTGTGTGTGAATGGGTGAATGCAATGCACATCTATGAAAAGCACCTTGGATAAAGGTGCTATATAAATTTACCATCTATATCCAAAATAGGGGTTGATCTATGGAAGAGCCTTGATAAAGAGCTAAAACTGTGCACATGACTTGTAAAATTCAAAAGGTTGTGTAAAACTAGGGGTATTTAATCGATATAAAACATTATTATATAATAATATAATTTCCTTATTCCTCGTTTGGTCTGAGCTTAAATCTGCTGATCATTGTTTTCATCTTATTGTTCATCTTCATTTTATCAAACTAAACTTAGTTCTAAAAATGTATTTTCTTTTCTTCTCCGTTTTGTTTTGTTTCTTTCACTGTTTTGTTTTGTGTTTGTCTGTAACTGTTACTCCTAAAAAAAGAAAAAAGGGTAGGCTAAATAAGCCTCGGCTTCAGCCCACACCTTTTCGGTGCCACCTCTGCTTATGTAAAATACAACTGAAATATTTGACCATGTAACTGTAAAGCAGGGGTTGTCAACCCGTGGGTCGCGACCCCTCGGGGGGTCGCCAAATTATTTTAGGGGGTCCCCCAAATTTTTTTTTTATTTTATTATTTTTAAATTTTATTTTCACGATTTTTCAAAAATAGCAGACCTACAAGCTCGTAGCGCGCCACTCGGTGGCGCGCTATGAGCTTGTAGATCTGCTATTTTTCAATAGCTAAATTATAACAATGCTTAAAACACCAAAAGGGGTTCCCGCCCAAAATGGTTTAAGGTTATTGTAGCAGTCAATTTATATTGGGGGTCGGGAGGGGGCGGGGCGGGGGTCCCGAGACATTGCCAAAGCATTTCCGGGGGTCCCCGGCCAAAAACGTTGAGAACCCCTGCTGTAAAGCACCGAAACTAACCATTCATCCGTTCATTCCAGGTGCCCCACACCTTCGCCGTCCACACCTACACTCGTCCCACCATCTGTCAGTACTGCAAGCGGCTGCTGAAGGGCCTCTTTCGCCAGGGCATGCAGTGCAAAGGTACAAGTACTGTACATCAGTGGTTCTCAAACCTTTCCATGTCAAGGACCCCCAAATTGACACGTATTAGGCCCCATTTGAAAAGATACAGTATGCCAGGGTATATTATAGGGCATTCACTTCTAGTCATTTTTACTAGTTGACTAGTTGCCTAGTTTACTAGTCGACTAGTCGACTAGTTGTTTAACTACCTATTATGTAAAAAAAAAAAAAAAAAAAAAAAAATATTATTATTATTTTTTTAATAAATATTTGTACATTTAAAAACTGTGTACATGGTGACTATAACTATAATCTACCTGATCTTGAGGCCTACAAAATCGGGAAAAAAAAAAAAAAAATCTTTCTTTTCTTATCAACTAGTCAACTAGTACCAACAAGGTCGACTAGTGGATTTACTAGTCGACTAGTAAACTAGTCGACTAGTTGCTTAATGCCCTAGGGTATAAGAGAAGATGTCACGGCTCTAGCGGTGATTCTCAAACATTTTCGGTCGGTAGCCTAATGCCCAGTTTGACATGCATTAGGCTACCGACCCCCATTTAATGGCATTTCTCTCTCTGGGAATCCAATTTATATTGTAGAATCACTGTTGATTTAACTCTTGAGAGTGTACAAATGGAACCAAACACTCCCCAAGTTTGGTACACTATCTGAGATACAGACACATAAGGGTCAGTGTGCCTTGGTGTACAACAGCCTGTTGAGTTCATTCACATGTGCTTCACTTTAACAGCCATAGAAGCAGATGACAATATCATATATCATATCTCCAGGACACAAAATGAACACCAGCAAAGCGCTAATATTATTAATGGCATCACCATTATCCAAGCATACATCTTCCGTATGTTTATTTTTTATTTCTTACTGGGACTCATGCCGTTTACACAGATCTCGACACTTTTATTTTCACTTCTTCATATCAAGTTATTAACTGATTAACTCACATTGTGCAAGCTAGGAATTGCGTGTAAAGCTGTAAATTCTGTTCCGTATCCATCCCTAGTCTCTGCTCTCTCTCAGATTGCAGGTTCAACTGCCACAAGCGCTGCGCCGCTAAGGTACCAAGAGACTGTTTGGGAGAGGTGGTCTTCAATGGAGGTACGGCTACTAAAAACTAAGCGTCATATCTCCCAAAACAAACTACGGACCCACCTGTAATTCCAACACACTTTGCTAGTTTGGGATGGCCCAGGGTAGAAGACAGAATCTAAGCAAATGTGACTAAATTTGACTGAGGGACTGCCATTGGATTTTTTGGAATTTTCGTTTTTTCATGTCATATGAAAGCAGAGAATCATAGCTTCAAACTGACATATTGGTTGTTCAGTTTGACCCACCAGTTTTGGAGATATGGCTTATAGAGTAATGTCTTGCAGAAAACAGCGAGTTGAGAAAACAGGCTTGAAAGGTTCACTTCTGTGGTCTCTAACATTACACCTAGCTACATGTTTGGGCATTTATTTCATATTTACATGTCGATTTCAGCTCTGACATTTATTTCAGACATGCTCTAGTATGTGAAGAGTCTGCCTGTGCTATAAACTCGTTTAAAAAAACAAAGTTTTTCTCCTCTGGTGAAAAGCTGTAATTTGCGCGATGGCAGGCTCTCAGTCAAATCTGGTCACAAATGTCAGTGGGATTGGTATTTAAGATAGTCAAAGAGACAGTGCCCTCAATACTGGTGTAATACTTGTGTAATAACTTCTCCAAAGTGAGTGACACCCACAGTCACAACACTAGAGGGAGTGACCATGATCTGGTATCCCCCACATTTAAAACATGGGAAAATTCTCATTCTCATTCTACTCTGCCACCAACATGTGGAATGCCCTGACTGACACCATCCATTAAATTGATTAAAGGACACTGGTCACTGGTCTCTTTCAAAATTGCCCTGAAAAAACATATATCAGGAGACCACAAGGGGAGGTAAAAACATATATCAGGAGACCACAAGGGGAGGTAAATGTAAATTCCCATCACTGCCGCCGTTTTCCCTTTTTCTCCTTTGTACATATAGTGTTTGTATTTGTTGATGACATGTATTATTGTGTACATTTTGTATGCTTATGTAGATGAATTGAACACATACATAGGACCACAATGGAAACAAGTCATTTTAGCCTTAATGTCTCACTGTCTCACCTTGTGCTGTTTACAGTTCTGACTAATAATAAAGTATTCAATCAGTCAAAAGATCCAGCTTGGGGGGCACGGTGGCACAGTCGGTAGTGCTGTCGCCTCACAGCTAGAAGGTCCTGGGTTCGATTCCCACTGGGGACGCTGTGGGTGCTGGGGGCGTGTTCCCTCCTCCGCGTCATCAGTGCCCATACCCGAGGCGGGGTTGGTGAAAGGGCCTTTCTGTGTGGAGTTTGCAACTTTGCATGTTCTCCCCGTGTCACCTAGGGTAGTTACCCTCACTCTAAACTACCTCCCCCTGGCCAGCCGGGGCACCTGATGGAGGGGAAAGGAACCACGTGGAATAACGTGTTCCTTCCACGCGCTATGTCCGACCAGGGAAATTCCCCCCTGTCAGGTGAAAAGAAGCAGCTTCGACTCCTCATGCATAGCAGGAAGCATGAGGTCAGTCCACTGCCCCCCAGGTTGGCAGAGGAAGTGTAGCACTGGGTGAAAAAATGGGTTGCAAAATCGTGGGATAAAAATTATAAAAAAGAAATAAATCCAGCTTCCGCTGAACTAACACAAGACGGTTGAGCTAACCGTCCGGGGCCCATGGCATGGTCTTGATACTGTAAGGGCTGATGACGGAGATGAAATCATCTGATAACATCCGAAACCGCTACCCCTGGACACCGAGGTGGACAGTAGTAAATATTGTCTGTACTGTTGCATATGTGTGTCCAGAACCGGCCAGTCCCGGGCCAGACTCGGACAGCACCCTGGACACCATGGAGGTGGACAGTGGAGACATGGACGGCAGCAGGGGACTGGACGACCTCGAAGAGCCCTCCACTCCCGACGACAAGATGTTCTACATGGACTCTCCGTTCCTGGACAGGGAGAAGGACGAGGAGACCATCAAGACCATCAGGTGTGTGTGTGGAGTCGGACATGTTCAGTGGGAATACTCACTTAAGAACCGATTAGAATAGATGATTGTTAATTCATTGCGTCAGTGTTTTCTGCGGTCTAATATATTGCATTGAGGAGTAATTTAAGTCTGTGTGTGTGTGTGTCTGTACAGTCCGTCCACTAGCAGCAACATCCCCTTGATGCGAGTGGTGCAGTCCATCAAACACACTAAGCGGCGCAGCTCCACGCTGGTGAAGGAGGGCTGGATGGTCCACTACTCCAACAGAGACAACCTGGTAGGTGACGGAGGGCTTGGATGGCCCCACTACTCCCAACAGTAGCCTGGGAGGCATACACTGTCGGGTTTACCACCCGCATGATAACTTTTCGTAGTCTGGTTTGTAGTCATCAGACCGGAAACCCCCAAACCGAAATCAGAATTACCCAAAATAATTCGAATAATCAAAATCTTAGTATAATCTTATACCCAATAAAAGCCTTGATGTGGTGTAGGAATCCGACAAGGTTCTTCAAATTGTAAATACTTTTTAATAAGTTGTTTGGTATATCCATATTTTATTCCAACTCGTAGCGACTGGCGAGACTAAAAGCAAACAGGTGGGGACCATAACTCTATGTGGGGGACCAAAACAAAACGACGTTGAGTGTTTATTTTTATTTATTTTCTATCATCCGGTCTGAACCACGCCTAGAGCGGATCACACGGGCGATTTAGGAACACAGACCAGGATGTCCTCCGAGGTGGAAAGTCTGGTGGTGACGCCAGGTTACTCCAATAGAGAGTAACCTGGTAAAGTCACTGTTCTCTGGACCCAAAACACTCTGGTCAACCATATGTATAATAGGGTTCAACCCATTTAGGCCGACGTCGAAATAAAAAAAAATAAGTCTCCTGAAAGAATATATATTCAAAGATTTGTTGCCGCATTTTCACGATTCTTCAAAAATAGCAGACCTACAAGCTCGTAGCGCGCCACTCGGTGGCGCGCTATGAGCTTGTAGATCTGCTATTTTTCAATTGCTAAAGTATTACATAATGCTTAGTTAAAACCATTATGCCATGTCATGGTGCCAGTCAGACACGGGTCAGTCCAGACTGCTGCAGCGGTCTCTAAAACGCTTTTGTTGGTGTGGACCGGCCTTTAAAGATTTGATTAAAGCTTCTACTTGGGACCATCTTTCTTCGCGCCACATTTCTATCTTGTCATGCCCGACGTTGACGTTTTGTGTGACATTGTAGTATGATCAAGTAGTGAGCATTCATTTACGAAAAAACACAAACAGTTAAAATATGGAGATAAGAGGTTTCTGCCCGACAGCAACGCTATTCATGTTTTTTATGTATTGGTTGTTTGTCTCCTTTCTTCAGAGGAAGAGACATTACTGGAGGCTGGACAGCAAGAGCCTCAGTCTGTTCCAGAACGATACAGGAGCCAAGTTCTACAAGGTGAGAATGTTTATTCATTTTAGTTCATAAAAAAAAGTTTGTCGCAAACTACCAGTCTAGAGATGTGCTTAGTTGAAACATCAATTTCCGATTGCTTGTAGATCTGCAATTTCAGCTATTTTTGAAACGCATCTGTTTTACGAAATCACTTGGTTTGATGAACTCTTTTTCAAAGCCATATTGACATAGTGTGTGTGTCCCAGACTCCCAGTCGGGAGGTTGCACGGTATGTAAATGGCAGCAGCCCAGCGGTAGGTAGGTAGGCAGGTAGGTAGGTAGGTAGGGAGGTAGGGAGGTAGGTAGGTAGGTAGGTAGGGAGGTAGGTAGGTAGGTAGGTAGGTAGGTAGGGAGGTAGGGAGGTAGGTAGGTAGGGAGGTAGGGAGGTAGGTAGGTAGGTAGGTAGGTAGGTAGGTAGGTAGGTAGGTAGGGAGGTAGGTAGGTAGGTAGGTAGGTAGGTAGGTGCTGGTAGGCAGGTAGGTAGGTGTAGGTAGGTAGGTAGGTAGGTAGGTAGGTAGGTGCTGGTAGGCAGGTAGGTAGGTGTAGGTAGGGAGGTAGGTAGGTAGGTAGGTAGGTAGGTAGGGAGGTAGGTAGGTAGGTAGGTAGGTAGGTAGGTAGGTGCTGGTAGGCAGGTAGGTAGGTGTAGGTAGGTAGGTAGGTAGGTACAGTAGGTAGGTAGGTAGGTAGGGAGGTAGGTAGGGAGGTAGGTAGGGAGGTAGGTAGGTAGGTAGGGAGGTAGGTACAGTAGGTAGGTAGGGAGGTAGGGAGGTAGGTAGGTAGGTAGGTAGGTAGGTAGGTAGGGAGGTAGGTAGGTAGGTAGGTAGGTAGGTAGGTAGGTAGGTGCTGGTAGGCAGGTAGGTAGGTAGGTAGGTAGGTAGGGAGGTAGGTAGGTAGGTAGGTAGGTAGGTAGGTAGGTAGGTAGGTGCTGGTAGGCAGGTAGGTAGGTAGGTAGGGAGCTGTGTGAGACTGTGAGGAAAGGCTGTGTGTTGACAACGTGTTGTCTTTAGTGTCACTTGAGGTAGCCCTGCTTCCCTCATTTGTGCAAATGTCTACTTTGTTTGTGCTTTTTGGATTGCCTGCTAAAGTCGGTCTATATTGTATTGTTTTTGCTTTTATTTCAAATGCCCGCTTAAGTTTTAATGTTTTAGATGTTTGTTCATATTGCATTGTTTGCTCTTTGTTTTCTTTTAACCTGTACAGCACTTTGGTTGACCCGGTCATGATACACAAAAAGTTTGTGCAAGTCCACAGTCGCAAACTACCAGTCTAGAGATGTGCTTAGTTGAAACATCAATTTCCGATTGCTTGTAGATCTGCAATTTCAGCTATTTTTGAAACGCATCTGTTTTACGAAATCACTTGGTTTGATGAACTCTTTTTCAAAGCCATATCGACATAGTGTGTGTGTCCCAGACTCCCAGTCGGGAGGTTGCACGGTATGTAAATGGCAGCAGCCCAGCGGTAGGTAGGTGTAGGTAGGTAGGTAGGTAGGTAGGTAGGTAGGTAGGTAGGTAGGGAGGTAGGTAGGTAGGTAGGGAGGTAGGTAGGTAGGGAGGTAGGGAGGTAGGTAGGTAGGTAGGTAGGTAGGTAGGTAGGGAGGTAGGTAGGTAGGTAGGTAGGTAGGTAGGTAGGTAGGTGCTGGTAGGCAGGTAGGTAGGTAGGTAGGTAGGTAGGGAGGTAGGTAGGTAGGTAGGTAGGTAGGTAGGTAGGTAGGTAGGTGCTGGTAGGCAGGTAGGTAGGTAGGTAGGGAGCTGTGTGAGACTGTGAGGAAAGGCTGTGTGTTGACAACGTGTTGTCTTTAGTGTCACTTGAGGTAGCCCTGCTTCCCTCATTTGTGCAAATGTCTACTTTGTTTGTGCTTTTTGGATTGCCTGCTAAAGTCGGTCTATATTGTATTGTTTTTGCTTTTATTTCAAATGCCCGCTTAAGTTTTAATGTTTTAGATGTTTGTTCATATTGCATTGTTTGCTCTTTGTTTTCTTTTAACCTGTACAGCACTTTGGTTGACCCGGTCATGATACATGTGCTATATAAATGAAGTTGAGTTGAGTTGAGTTTTGCTGTTCCTTAACCCATTTTGGGCGGGAACCCCTTTTGGTGTTAGCATTAGCATTATGCTATTAAAAAATAGCAGATCTACAAGCTCATAGCGCGCCACCGAGTGGCGCGCTACGAGCTTGTAGGTCTGCTATTTTTGAGTGTTGTAACTGTAAACTAGGCCGACGTCCATTGTTCAGCCTCTAGAAACGTCCCTGTGGTTTCTGTACGATGCTGTAGTCCAGTCTGGTCTCTGCACAAAGGCAAAGGCACTGGTGTAAAGTAAGTTAGTACATTTAGTATAATTTTGAGGTATTTGTACTTTACTTGAGTATCTTCAATTTCCAATACTTTTACTTCTAGTCTGAGGCAAACATTACTCTGCTACATTTATTTGAATACGTACTTACTTTGTAGATTTTGATTATTAAAAAAAAAAAACATGCATTGCCAACTTTAGCCCTATATACTGTACATTTTGGCCATTTGAAAATAGCCGATCTACAAGCTCACAATGCATTGCGAAGCGACGCATTGTGAGCTTGTGGATCTGCTATTTTCACAGAGCAGGTTATTTTAAGATTGGACCATTTAAAGTGGTCAAACTAGCGAGATCATGTTCAGAAGCATCTAAACCATCATAATTTGACCAAATTTGACTGAGGGTCTGCCATTGGATTTTTTTTGAATTTTTGTTTTTTCATGTCATATGAAAGCAGGGAATCATAGCTTCAAATTGACTTATCGGTTGTTCAGTTTGACCCACCAGTTTTGTAGACTTATAGAGTCAGGTTTGAAAGGTTCACTTCTGTGGTCTCTAATATTACACCTAGCTACATCTTTAAGCATTTATTTCATATTTACATGTCAATTTCAGCTCTGACACTTATTTCAGACATGCTCTAGTATGTGAAGAGTCTGCCTGTGCTATTAACCCAGTTTGAAAATAAATAAATAAATAAATAAGCTGGAATTTGCGCAATGGCAGGCTCTCAGTCAAATCTCGTCACATTATTGTGTTAATTGTTTAGGTAACAGCGCTATAGTGTTGGACGCTCACAAATCACACATTACGACTTATTTGGCCATACAAACATTTTTCAGTTTGTGAAATTATATTTTTGCTTTAATAATCCATGCGTTAGGTCTGCAGTACCAGGCCAAAAAAAACGCAACCTTACAACCTTCTCAAAGTCCCGTCAAATGAATCGACTCACACATTTCACATCTCATCATCATCGTGGTGGTGTGTGATCCATGAAGCGTTGTGACTTCAATGCTGAAAGGCAGCAGTATGCATGTCAGTTGTAAAGGAGCATGTGCGTGTGTGTGTGCGTGTGTGTGTGTGTGTGACAGCGGGCTTTGAGTGCCAGCAGCGCAGCACCAGTCATTATTGTGCCCGCAGGGGCTTAATCCATTGAGACCTGGAACGCATCCATGTCACGTTAGCGTTTAACCACATTAACCATTAAACCGGGAACCCCTTAATCGACTCACACATTTCACATCTCATCATCATCGTGGTGGTGTGTGATCCATGAAGCGTTGTGACTTCAATGCTGAAAGGCAGCAGTATGCATGTCAGTTGTAAAGGAGCATGTGCGTGTGTGTGTGCGTGTGTGTGTGTGTGTGACAGCGGGCTTTGAGTGCCAGCAGCGCAGCACCAGTCATTATTGTGCCCGCAGGGGCTTAATAGCACTGTAATTACACGCCGGGAACCGAGGGAGGGAACCCTGGCCCTGGAAGGTAAAGACTTCCACATGTGTGAGTGTGTGTGTGTGTGTGTGTGTGTTTTTGAGTCTCTGTGTGTGTGTGTGTGTGTGTGTGTGTGTGTGTGTGTGTGTGTGTGTGTGTGTGTGTGTGTGTGTGTGTGTGTGTGTGTGTGTGTGTGTGAGTCTCTGTGTGTGTGTGTGTGTGTGTGTGTGTGTGTGTGTGTGTGTGTGTGTGTGTGTGTGTGTGTGTGTGTGTGTGTGTGTGTGTGAGTCTCTGTGTGTGTGTGTTAGTGTGTGTGTGTGTGTGTGTGTGTGTGTGTGTGTGTGTGTGTGTGTGTGTGTGTGTGTGTGTGTGTGTGTGTGTGTGTGTGTGTGTGTGTGTGTGTGTGTGTGTGTGTGTGGGGGGGGGGGGGGGTGGAGGGTGGTGGAGGGGGGTTAGAAGGGTTATTGTTCGTACTGGTATGAACGAGTGTTGGAGACTTTTGACACCTCCTCGAGTTGCGGTCAGAAATGTGACGCCCAGGGTTGGCACTGTGTTTTAATGCAAGATCCACCACGTCCGTTTTCAGTGCGTGCGTGCGTGCGTGCGTGCGTGCGTGCTTGCGTGCGTGCGTGCGTGTGAACGGCTTTGTGTGTGTGTGGGTGGGTGTGTGCACCTGCAATCCACCTACAGTATTTCCCATCTTACTCTAAAGTAGAGGGCAGCACGGGTCAAATTTTCTAAACCGACCCGTGGAAAGAGAGAACAAAATGACTGGGTCCGGTCCGATAACGGACCCGTGGATAATTGGAACCGGACCAAAGTGGGACAGAGGGGAAAACTGGACCCGAAGCGGACCCGAGGATTCCTTATAGTAGACCCAGTCTGACCCGGGTCTCTAGACCCGTACTGGTCAGATCAAATTCATTTGATATAATCCACCAAATCGACTAGTCTGATTAACCACTTACTTATCTCCATTACGCCGGCTGGCACCCATACAGTTGGGTGCCACCGATATTGTCCCTTATCATTTGACCCATTTAGGCCTGACCTCAACATTTTAAAAAATCCTTCTAAATCCCCTTCTGAAATAAATATTTTTCAAAAATAGCAGACCTACAAGCTCGTAGCGCGCCACTCGGTGGCGCACTATGAGCTTGTAGATCTGCTATTTTTCAATAGCTAAATTATAACATAATGTTTAAAACACCAAAAGGGGTTTTGCGCAGATCACGCAAACCTCAGCAAAAAGAAAAGGACAATATCGATGGCCTCCAACTGTACGGCAGCAACAGAGTCTCTCCACTTCCATCTGTCTCTGGCCATCTTCTATATCTAATGGTTCCCAAACGTTTTAGCCCGTGACCCAAAAGAGAAAAAGTAATGCTTGCAATGCATCCAGAATCATGAAAGCATAATGACATTTTGAAATGTTTTGCCTTATTTAGGTTGCTAATGGTACAATATTACAATCCTTAAAGGTCTAGGGGTGGAAGAGGATGCAATATAGGTGGTAGGTGAAGTTTTGCTTTATTATAGGCCTTTTATTGGCTCTTTTAAAGGTCAACAAGTTTTAAAGTACAAAGTTACATGAATTTACATTTAGACTTAATAACAGACAATAAACCCTGGCACACATCAATAAACAATCAAAATACTTTTACCCTAACTTTAAGTACACATTCACTTACGTAACATAAAATAAAAAGGACAATTATATTCCTACTACTCTAGTATATCAAAAGTGACTGTTACAAAAAGCTGGTGCCAGTAGTTCTACAAACAGATCACATAAAGTCAGACTGCTTAGCAGTAATCGGACAATCAGTCAGCCAAAGGCTGCCCTGAAACTCTTCATGTTAACATGCCTTCTAGCGAGTTAAACTTTTGCCGAACATAACAGAACATAAAGTCCAGAAGGGTGTGTAGGTCAAGAATATGGTGACACCAAACCTTTTGGGCACCAGCATTCAGACTATACACACTCACCATCTCCATGGACAGTGTCTAACACACTGCCAACGCACACAGCTGATAGCAGTTCTTAAATAGTGCCCAGGTGGACAGCTTTCTTCTGATGATTGACAGAGCTTGATGAGAGGCGGTAGGTCTCCTCCCACGCACAGGACCTGAGGCTGAGAGCTGCAGTCAGTAACAAACTACATACTTGCGCACACACACACACACACACACACACACACACACACACACACACACACACACACACACACACACACACACACACACACACACACATAACATACCACAACTTTCAACCCCTGGATTTACCATGATCCACTAAGTATTTCATTCACACATTTTGATATGTTATTTGGATGACCCTAAGGATCGTAAAAAAAACTTGAACGATTACCATTTGCTTTTGGGTCAAACCTTTGATTGACTGGCCTATCTTGGGACCGCGTTGATTGCATCTCGTTGGGTGATGTTGAGAGGTTTATTTGTTTGAGATGGACTCGGGCCAGAATATGTGCAGGGTTTTTTGCGCAGGCATGATGTGTGTATAGTTTATGGACTTCGCTCTCTGTGGTTTCCAAGCATTCTGCCCCGTATAGTAGTACTGTGTTAACCACTTTTTATATTTTGTTTTACAACGACAGTGTCGCATACCATATCTTTGCAAATCGTTCAGTTTGTCGTTCGATTGAATAATCCAGTTTGAAGAACTGTCGCACCCCTTACATGGCGTGGTGGTGACAGACATCCTGACCTATAGCATGGCATTGTGGTGGCCAGTGGTGGAAAAAGTAAAAAAATAAAATACTTAAGTACCAATACTCCAATGTAAAAGTAAAAGTCCGGAATTCTAAATTGACTTGAGTAAAAGTACAAAAGTATTGGCATCAAAATGTACTTAAACTACAACAAGTAGAATGTCTTAATTCAAGTTTTCAATTGTCTAAAAATCTTTTGAAAATAGCAGATATTGTGAGCTTGTAGATCGACTATTTTCAAATGGCCGGAATGGAGATAGGCCTGAATATGTGTGTTGTAATAATAATAATCAAAATCTGCAAAGTAACTAGAATCTAAAGTGTTCAAATGAATGTAGCATAGTAAAAGTACAATATTTAGACCTGAGATGTAGTGGGAGTACAAGTCAAAGTATTGGAAATTGGAAATACCCAAGTAAAGTACAAATACCTCAAAATTGTACTTAAGTACAGTACTTGAGTACATGTACTTAGTTACTTTACACCACTGGTGGTGGTGGTGGTGGTGGTGGAGCTGGCATGGCACGGTTTAGTGGCGGAGCGCGGAACACGGTGGTGGCACAGTGGCGTCCCGGGTCTCCCCTCCAGTGTACGGACGGACACACCCTGTGTGTCTCCTTCAACCACCGAAAAACCCTCGGAGAGGAAAACCTCAGAGGCCTCTGTGTGTGACTGCTCAGGGTGTGTTTTACTGGCTGGCCTCATGTGGTACTTTATTATCAGCTTGGCGCTCTGCTGCGTTTAAGACCTCCAGGAGACTAATTGAAGGCTTGCTGTAAACGTCCTCCTCTTTTGTTGTTGTTTGTTTGGTTGCTTGCCATGTTAATTCAATCAAGGGGTCCGTTTTGCTTATTCCGTGGGCGGAGGACATCGGGGCGCGGGACATAGGCCGTTGTGTCCGACTGGCAGCCCCCCAAATCAGATTGTCAGGCTACCCTTCTCCTCAGATTGAGAATCAGATTGGTTTGATCAGGTCCGCCGAACAGCAAAAGAAAACGGCATGGAAAAAACTTAATTATTTTGAATCAGATTTGAACCGCATTCCAAGGTGGTAATTTCTATCTAATTTATCTTAATTTCTAAAGATGTGTCTCAGGTCTTGGACACTTGGGGAGGGAGGGACACTGAAGCCGGATAGAAACCAACAGCAGAATGGTCGACCAATTATCCAAATCTGATCAATTTGCGAAATAACAGTGTGGGACAGTCGTATCTGGAAAAACAAATCGTCCATGTCGGGCGGAAACCTCATTATGTCCAAAAACGGTTACTTTTCAGGATTCAAATTCAAAAGCATCAAAGGTAGCAGATCTACAAGCTCAAAGCGTGTCGCTCCGCGCCTCATGCCGACCTTGTGGATCTGCTACTTTAATCCATTGAGACCTGGAACGCATCCATGTCACGTTAGCGTTTAACCACATTAACCATTAACCCATTTTGGGGCGGGAACCCCTTTTGGTGTTTTAAACATTGTTATAATTTAGCTATTGAAAAATAGCAGATCTACAAGCTCATAGCGCGCCACCGAGTGGCGCGCTATGAACTTGTAGGTCTGCTATTTTTTAAAAATCGTTAAAATGTGCCTCAAATCTTTCCGAAAATTGTCATGATTTAGAAAACTTTTTTTTTTAAATTTCGACGTCAGGCCTGAATGGGTTAATGCTTTCGTGCGACTATGATTAGGGGTGGGCGATATTAGCCTGGCTAATAAGCCAGACTCAAATCACACTGTCGTGTGGTATTTGAGTCTGGAGATGCTGTGTATGGATCTTGTTTCCAGGGGGGGAAGGTTCAAACATTTTCTCTTTGACGCAATTGGTCAGAGCTACTGTCAGTCAAAGGTCTCAAGCATTGAACGTCACTGTACCAAAGCCCGCCCATATTGCATACCGTGTCCCGATTAGGCCACGCCAGTTCTCTGGTGTAGGAAATGGGCGTACAATTGAGCCTCTCCAGACCGTAATCCGCCGGCAGGCAATTTTTTTTGCCAACGGCTGATTCGGTCTGGCTTATTAGCCAGGCTAGGGCGATATGGTGATAAAATATCGTATCGTGATGCAATGTCTCCACGATATGCCTTTTCAAAGATATCGTATATATATCGTGATAGAGTGAATTTTACACTTGGTTGCATGCTGAAAATAACCGATCTACAAGCTCACAACGCGTCGCGCTAAAATCAGCCATTACGACGGCATCAAGGCCCGCCAAAATACATTTTAGTCGACTAAATCAACTGTAGATGTAGTCGGCTAAAATCTTATGATGTTTAGTCGACTAAAACTAGAATAACACCAAAACATTCCAGGTGACTAAAAATGTGACTGAAACTAAATGAAAACTATTTAAAAGACTATGACTAAAACTAAAATCTAAATTTGCTTGTCAAATTCAACCCTGGGCACTTCCATCCATCCATCCATCCATCCATCCATCCATCCATCCATCCATCCATCTTGGGGATGGATGGATGCGTTTTCCTCACTCGTCGCTCCGTAGCCCATCCATGTCTCATCAGCATGTGGCCTCCGCTTGTCCCCCCCCCCCTCCTCTCCGTCGTACCTCCCATCTGATTAGCGGCGGTCGCGTGCTGCTCCACTCAGCCACGCATGGCAGCCATTTTCTACCATTTGGAAGCCATAACAGGCCCCGTCGTTTGAAGATGAGACCCTGTACTTGTGGCTTTTTTTCTGAAGAACCTTTTTATGGGGGTACGGGGGCTTCACTCTGTCTCCGTCAAGAAGATTGAGCACGGCATGAACCCCCCCCCCCCCACACACACACACACACACACACACACACGCCGGTAACGATTGGTGGTGGAACAGTAGTTGCCGGTCATCTATCGACTCTGTGGCTGCCGGTGGCTCGTGGCGCGGATGGGGCCCTTGGCAAGGGGCCCCGCCTTGTAATCAGTGAAGCCGAGCGCTCCAGTCACCCACTGGGCCCCCGCTCACGTGACCCGGCCCCGCTAACCACAAGCACTTCATCTGATACTCTGTGGTGAGCCACGCGGACTGGGGCGGCTCGTGTGTGTGACTGTGTGTGTGTGTGTGTGTGACTGTGTGTGTGTGTGTGTGTGTGTGTGTGTGTGTGTGTGTGTGTGTGTGTGTGTGTGTGTGTGTGTGTGTGCCCGTGTGTGTGTGTGTGCAAAGGGAAGGCAAGCTTTAAGGGCCCCCATTGGCCAGGAGGACCTCTGAGAGGCAGTTTTTCTTCTTTCTTTTTTCGCTTCCTATTTCCTTTGATTTGACAGTGAGGTTAGAAGAGACTTGAGGGAGGGGGTTTAAACTAGTGTTCAAACTGTCCCGTTGCCACTTGTGTCTGCGTGCTGCCTGCCTGCCTGCCTGCCTGTCTGCCTGTCTGCCGGGAGGGACCAGTGCTGTTGAGAAGCTTGCCTTCTGGAGTGTGTCTGAGTGAGCGAGACTTCACGAGGTGAATACAATACTTCTATTTGAGTCTTGTTATCTGATAGATTAGAACATTGCAGGGGTTTTGTGTGTGTGTCATATTATTAGGAGCCATTGTAATTGTTTGTCTGTCTTGTCTTGTCTGTCTGTAAAATGTGTTGTTACCTGTTGCCTGTCCACTTGGTGCCTTGTGGCTCATGAGGCCCTCACAGAGCACTTCCACTTTTCACGGCCAGCTGCTGCAGTCCTCACTTCAGACCGTGATTTCCATCCTGCTTCTTTTCTTTCTTTCTCAACGGTACACCTCTCCGTGTGGTCTTTGTGTCTTCCTTGTCTTCTGTTCCCTTCCGGTGCCCATGCCATTTGCTTGTTGTTCTTGCATACTGTAAAGTCGCTCTGGATTAAGAGCGTCTGCTAAATGCCTAAATTGTATATGTTGTTGTAAAATGTGTATCTCTCTCATATCGTCGCTGTCGGGTGGAAACCCTGCATGTGCAAAAACGTTACTTTTCAGGAAATCCAAAAAGCACTTTTATGTGATGTTATGTTTTACTTTTATGTAATACTTAACTCAGTGGTTAAATATTTATATAAACCCACAGACAGACAGACAGACAGACTAAACTAAACCACTTTCAACCTGACGTCTCTGTTTTGGGCATGGACCTTAATTTATACAAATGGCGTAGATCTACGAAAGTATAACATTATTAAATATGTAATTAATTTACATTATTTTAAATGCTTTATTCATATGTTCCAGTATTCAATGCCAAAAAACACAATTAAAGGGATATTTCACTTTCCACAAAACGTACAAACTCCATTTTAACCATGATAAATTCATCGAAAACACCCGTCCTTTTTTCTGGTGACCCATAGTGTCCTCCTAATACGTGAGGGAGCCGTGGATTTTCATTTACTGTTTTCATATTTTTTTAATAATGTTTTGGGAAAAGAATAAGGAGCAGGAGGAGGCCTGAGGACACTAAAACATTATTCAAAATAAATGAAAACAGTAAATGAAGAAACACGGCCCCCTCACGTATTAGGAGGGCAGTATCAGTCACCATAAAAAAGGACGGGTGATTTTGATGAATCTGACATAGTTAAAATGGAGTTTGAAGCTACAATGTTTTTGTATAGGAAGGGGGCGGGGCAGCTAATATCAATATCAAATATTTAAATCAAGAATCAAGCAATTTAAAAGTCTGTGGTGTTCACATAAGCCTGAGTAGACGATAAAATGATCAAAAGTTTTTTTTTTTAAAGTGAAATATCCCTTTAAAGGAGAATTCCATGCTAGGCTTTCTTACCTTTATTTGTAGTTGTTTCGTTCCCACCAAAGAGGTCCAGGTGTTATTTTGTGCAAAAGCGCATTATTGGCTATTTCCCCTACCATAAGCTCTCAATGAATTGCATTGAATTGATTGGGGCTATGGGGTGTTATGCTAATTCGCTTATTTCCATCGCTCAAAAATCAATATTTTTTGTATATATCCTCTCTTCATAATGTAAATAGTATCCCGAGCGGCACACTTTACTACTTATTTCGATGGAAATAAGCGAATTAGCACAACAACCCAACCCCCATTGAGGGCTTTTATTAGGGGAAATAGCCAATAATGCACGTTTGCACAAAATAACACCTGGACCTCTTTGGTGGGGACGTAACAACTACAAATAAAGGTAAGAAAGCCTTCTAGCATGGAATTCTCCTTTAAATCGTTAATCACAGTTATCTGTAAGACAATTAGTCGTCAACTTGAATTTGGTAATCGTGACGGCCCTAAACGGCCCCAATCCGGTTTTCCATGGTTATGAAGTTCCAGGTAATATCCAGGCCTGGAAAAGGTTTGTTTTGGAAAATGTTTGGCTATGCATAGTTTTGGCTGTTGATTTTGTTCATAAAAAAACATGTCTAACTTACTGTATGTGACATCAAATGTAGTGCTTTGCTGCACCAGCTGCATGACAGTGGCCTAATATACGTACTGTACTGTACTGTACTGTACTGTACTGTACTGTACTGTACTGTACTGTACTGTACTGTACTGTACAGGACGTCATGTGACAAAAATAATACAAGCTAACACGTTGCTCTGTGATACGTTGTTAGCTTGTAGATCTGTTCTTTTTGTCACACCTTCGCTCCAGTTTGTCCTTATTGGGGCATTATGATGGCCAGTGGTGGAAGATAACTAAGTACATTTACTTACGTGCTATACTTAAGTACAATTTTGAGGTATTTGTACTTAATACTTGAGTATTTCCAATTGCCAATACTTTTACTTCTACTCCACTACATCTCAGAGGCAAATATTGTACGGTAGGGTACTTTTACGCCACTACAATTATTTGAAAACTTTAGTTACTAGTTACTTTGTAGATTTTAATTATTATTACAAAACATACAGTAACCACTTCAGCCCTAGTTTTTATACATTTCAAAATTTGAAATAGGACATTCTGCATTAACGAGTACTTTTACTTTTGGTACTTTTAAGGTCCTTGTAGCGGAATATTTCTATATTGCAGTATTGATACTTTTACTTAAGTAAAACATGCGAGTACTTTTTCCACCACTGCCTAATATACGTATATACAGGACGTAAAGTGACTAAAATAATACAATCTAACACGTTGCTCTGTGATGCACGTCGTCAGCTTGTAGATCGGTTCTTTTCGTCACATCGACACCTCCACTCCAGTCTGTCTTGAGGCGTTGAAGGCACCCTGGACTCCTGGAGTAAGAAGAGCCTGAAGCCTGGACACTGAAGCCAGATAGAAACCAATGCAGAATGGTCCAACCAATTATCCAAATCGGATCACTTTGCAGAATAAGGGTGCACTCACACGGTTAATGCAATTCTCTGTGCTCGTTGGATCAATGCTGTGTTGTGTCATGGCCTCCCAATGTATTTCCAATGGAGGTCACATGGTTTGACACAACATAGGGGGAGGGGTCTGTTGTATGGCTTTCAGCTGTGTTTCGACTGCGCCCCTCCCCCTCATACAACACAATGTTGTGTCAAACCATGTGACCTCCATTGGAAATACATTGGGCGGCCATGATACTACACAGCATTGATCCAACGAGCACAGAGAATTGCATTAACCGTGTGAGTGCACCCTAAGGCTGAGCTCACACCTTTCATGCAATTCTCGTGCTCGTTGGGTGCTCGTTGGGTAGTGTCATGGCCGCCCAATGTATTTCCAATGGAGGTCACATGGTTTGACCCAACATTGTGTTGTGTGAGGGGGAGGGGCGCAGTCGTCCGCCCCTCCCCCTCACACAACACAATGTTGGGTCAAACCATGTGACCTCCATTGGAAATACATTGGGCGGCCATGACACAACACAACATGCATCCAACGAGCATCCAACGAGCACGAAAATTGCATGAAATGTGTGAGCTCAGCCTAAGGCTGAGCTCACACCTTTAATGCAATTCTGGTGCTCGTTGGATGAATGTTGTGTTGTGTCATGGCCGCCCAATGTATTTCCAATGGAGGTCACATGGTTTGACACAACATTGTGTTGTGTGAGGGGGAGGGGCGTTTCGACTGCGCCCCTCCCCCTCACACAACACAATGTTGGGTCAAACCAGGAGTCCAAGCCGTGTCTTTTCACCTGACAGGGGGGGGGGGGGGTTCCCTGGTTGGACGTAGCGCGTGGAAGCAACACAGGAAGAGGGTGTTGACTTACTGTAGTTAAAACTAAGACGAAAAATGTTCGTCGACTACCTTTTTTTCACTGACAAAAACGAGGTGAAAAGAAACGGCTTGGACTCCTCATGCACTGAAGGAAGCGTGAGGTCAGTCTGTTGCTCTCCCCAGGTTGGCGGAGGGAGTGTGTAGAGCCCAGGATTACATTAAATAATTGACAAAAAATGGGTTACAAAATCGTGGGATACAGCTCACCACAACTTGGCTGACAGCTCACCGCTCCAGGAGATGGGTCAAATGCGGAGAACAAATTTCACTGCGGTAACATGTGTGAATAAAATCGTATGACTTTAACTTTGACTTTGATAAAAAGTATCCCTCTCCCTATATGCCCCTCCCCAGGAGATTCCTCTGTCGGAGATCCTGCAGGTGGAGTCGTCCAAGGACTACGGCCAGCTGGCGCAGGGCAGCAACCCGCACTGCTTCGAGGTCATCACTTCCACCATGGTGTACTACGTGGGCGAGAACAACAGCGGCCACTACCACAGCCCGGCGCTGGCCGCGTCCGGCGTGGGCATGGAGGTGGCGCAGGGCTGGGAGAAGGCCATCCGCCAGGCGCTGATGCCCGTCACGCCGCAGCCCAGCGTGGTGTGTGCCACCGGCGCCGCCGGCCAAGGCAAGGACCACAGTGAGTAGTAATCCGCTAATACGGATTAAACCCATTCTTGGGCGGGAATAACCCCTTTTGGTGTTTTAAGCATTATGTTATGCTTTAGCTATTGAAAAATAGCAGATCTACAAGCTCATAGCGCGGCACCGAGTGCCGCGCTACGAGCTTGTAGGTCTGCTATTTTTGAAAAATCTTGAAAATGTGGCACATTGTATATATATTCTTTCAGAGCAAACTCAAATATTTGCTTCTGGGGGGGGTCCCTGGAACTACATATTTTCAGATGGGGGTCGGCGGCCTAATACAGATAATTCTGGGGCTCCTTGACATGAAATAGTTTGAGAACGACTGACATAGAAACATAGGTTTTTCAGTTAAAGTTCTCCGTCGCCGCCACGATCCCATATATAAGCCCCAGCGTGTCTTCTGTGAAAGCATGCTGCTGCACGCAACGAAAATAGCCGATCTACAAGCTCACAACACGTCGTGCTGCGACGTGTTGTGAGTTTGTAGATCGGCTATTTGAGCTTGTAGATCGGCTATTTCCGGTCATTTTTAATTTTAAGATGAAAGAGTATTTGAAGTGATCAAACTAGCAATAGTATGCTGCTTATACTAGTTTAGAAACATCTTCCAGAAACATGAATGGTCTCAGAAAGGTCATAAAAGTCAACCTTAAAGCCTCAAATCTGTGATTTCTTCAGCTGGTCGGCCTAACACATCATCATTACATTTTCAGTCTTGGCATTTTATTTTGCTTTATTCCATTCCGTATCGATCAGTGGTTTTCAACCTTTTCCACATCAAGGTCTATTATTTATTCAGTAATTAGAGCCACGGTCCACCATTTGATGAGATTTAGCCTCCCAGACCCAAGACATAATATTTTGTTATTGTTGGATAAGACTTTGTTCACAATTCCATGCTGTATTGACTATTGATGTGGTACCATAGGAGAGATAACAGGCAAACGTTGATCAGAATAACAATTCTTCTACATTCTCTAATTGTGTAAACGTCTACTAAATGAAGTAATGCAGATGGTTAACAGTAATTGAACTCTTGAGAGCATAAAATGAAACCAAATGGACCAAAAATATAATCAAGTTATTTGGTCACCTTGTCACTGAATCTCTCGTCAAAAAAAAAAAAAAAAAACTAAATCTAAGATTTTTCAGAAGGAAGGGAGTAATCTACAAAGACGGATACAGATCTGTGCTTGTGGTCTGACACAGTTTGAGTCGGTGTGTATTTCCCCTCCCAGAGACAGTGTCTGATAGCTTCAGTCTTTATAGGTCAAGTGAGGTGAGGCTGTAAGAAGGTGAGTCAGCGCTTCATGGTTCATGATGAGATCATGAGGCTGAGATGACTGGGCACAAAGTCCCTGTGAAGTGTGAACCATAACGCTCGGTAACAAATGTAGCTGGGGAGGGACCCCCCCCTATAACCCCCCCCTAAGGACCCCTGGGGGTCGACGGACCTTTGTTCAACCCTTCACAGCCACTGCATAACATCTGTACAGGAGATGAGAGCGATTACATTGATTATAATAACATACACATAATCATGTTGATGATGGCATCTATCATTGACTCACGTGCTGCATCATCTGGGAGGTTGATTTAGCAATGATGGGATTAATTAGCGCATGTGCTGTCCATTCAAGGCTCTTTAGTTTATAATTATATAAATACAATTTGTTTTGATTAGTTCAGACTCATTGACCGGTTAATGAGGTTTTTAGTCCTGGGAGTGCTGTCCGTCATGACCTCTGCTGGCCACCAGACAGACAGACTCATAATGTTAAGCAGATGATGAAGCTGTTTGATCTGGCCGTGCGTCTCCTGGGGGCCTGGAGTCTGAGCCACTGACGCAGAAGGGTGAAATCAGCCCTCAACGGCTTCTGACAGAAATATGGGGAGGGGCCTCGCCCCGTAGAGGCCCAACCGCTCCCTTACAGGGAGGGGCTTTTATTACCCCTCCTCTACTGGGCTTGGCTTTTCTTTCTTTTTGCATGAGCTGGGCGTTGCCATAATCTACTAGAGCCTCAAACGCGAGTGACTAATTCTCGTACCAGGTGCTGTGCGCTCCCCCCCGCCCTCTCAGCGCGAAAAGAAAAGAAAATGAATCCGCAGCATGACAGCCATGGCAACGCTGAAGCGGCACAACAAGCGCTAAATAATATAGATATTAATAATAATAATCATATAGCTATAGGTCCAGTGCTGGTTGATGTGTTTGTAAAGCGTTATACTATTATTAGTATAGCGCCAAAGTCCTGGCGCAATCGCTCATCCCCTGGTCCACGGACGTTTTTCTCTATGGAGAATGCGTTCGAACCCGAGCACCGCCAACTCAGCGTATCAGTCTGTACTGGGAGCTGATGGCAGGTGCTGCGCTCCATCTCAGCATTCCATCTCCCAGAGGCCTAGTGCATTGAAACAGAGATAGAGTCCCGGCTACCTTGGCTGATACCGACAATAAGCCTCTCTGGCTTACTTACTTAGTTATTTTTGTGCCAACCGCAAACAACTTTTTTTTGCAGATAAAGTTAAGTTTTAGACTATGCCGTGTCTGACATACGTGGCCGGTTAAAGGCTCATTCATAGTCTGGATTTTCGGTGGTGAGGTGACCACCGAACTACAACATGACGTCATTAGCCGCGGTGAAGAGCAAACCACCGCCCTTCTCTCTGTTTTTACTCACCACCACTCCACGTTATTTCAGCTCCGGTGGTCACCTCACCACCGGAGCGGTGGTCACCTCACCACCGAAAATCCAGACTATGAATGAGCCTTAAGACCTAGGCGACGGAGTCCGACATACATGGCCGGTTAAGACTGAGGTGACGGAGTCCGACATACGTGGCCGGTTAAGACTGAGGTGACGGAGTCCGACATACGTGGCCGGTTAAGACTGAGGCGACGGAGTCCGACATACGTGGCTGGTTAAGGTTTGGGGTAGGGTTAGTAATGTACAACATAAAGTACATACGTTCACCCGTGGCGGTTGGTGACTACTGGGTTGGGCTGCTGGGTTGGGCCAACCCCTACGATGTATGTCAGAAGCCGTTGAGGGCTGATTTCACCCTGTGAAAATCAAGTCCCTTGGCCTTTTTTTGGTTCTAGAACTGGTTCCGTTCCAGATTCTTGGAACCTTGGTGATTTTATGTAACCGGCCCGCTAACCTGCCCCGCCTTTCCACCAGTTTAACCCATTTAGACCTGAGGACGATTCTACAAATGTCTAAAATGTCTAATTTTTTTTAAACAGTTTTCTTGAAAAATCCATGTTTCCATGTCGTTCGCATACATTTTCATGTCAAGGACCCCCAAAAAATATATGTAATTGGCCCCCCATCTGAAAATATGTTGTTCCAGGGACCTCCCCCAGAAGCAAAGATTTGAGTTAAAAACTCTGAAAGATTTGCACTTTCACGATTTTTCAAAATAGCAGACCTACAAGCTCATAGCGCGGCACTCTGTGCCACTCTGTGCCGCGCTATGGGCTTGTAGATCTGCTATTTTTCAATAGCTAAAGTATAACATAATACTTAGTTAAAACTCCAAAAGGGGTTCCCACCCAAAATGGGTTAAAACACCAAAAGGAGTTCACGCCCAAAATGGGTTAAAGCAGAACCATTGAAATTAAGGGAAAGGAGTCTCCAAGTTGCCGCAGGCCTGGCCAGCAATGTGTGGAAATTCAGTCGTCAAGGGCATTTACAGTTTCACTTTTGTTTTCTTTTGCCATTGTTTCTTATCACATCTTTGGTTGCAGTTGACCTGATCTGCAATTTGCAACCAAAGTCTTTTTTTGGTTCCAGTTCTGAACCAACTTTTAGGCTCCTGAACCAATTCATTTTCAGTGGAAACACTTTGAACTGGTTCAAATTTGGGGGCGTGAAAAAAAGAACGCAACCAGTTCAACCCCGGTGGAAAAGGGAGTTGAAAGAGGATAAACCTCCTTGTGTCCATGGGACAAAGACAGAGGTGGCAGGCGGGTCACTGAGGCGTTGTAGACAGCAGGCTTTAAACACATGAATCCCATTTCTTGGCATGTGACAATTACAAGCTCATAACGTGTTGCACTTGCGTTATGAGCTTGTACAGCTAGTAGATCCGCTATTTTTACATTTTGGTGTAGAGTGGAAAAAAAAGGGGGAAGCTAGCGTAGATTCTTGGGTGACCCCGATAAACAATTTATAAGGATTGAAGAAGTTGTCAATGCTCAAATCACATTATCTATCTGATTCTGGCTGGATGGTAGTTACACCCACCTTCTAATGAGAGCGCAAAATCTCTCTTGGAAGAGCCACCCATCGACTTCTCTAATATACGGCAACCTTCCCCATGTTTCTCCACTAGTCCGATCCAGAAGAACACAGTTTGCCGGCCACTGCTACAGAGCTGACAATGAGGTTATATACAACCCCTCTTCTCTGGAATCCTGCCTCAAAGCAGACCAGAGGTAGAAATCTGTCGTTCCCTGATGTCATCGCTAGGGACACATGCATCAGTAAGCAGGGACTGGGGATGGCAATGTTGAAGGACCGGGCAGTCTGGCGTGGCATTGTGAAATCCATGATAATAATAATAATAATAACTTTATTTATATAGCACCTTTCTAGGCATGAGCCACAACGTGCTGCACAGGAATAACAAGAAAATTCACAATAGAAAAATAGAAAAACAAATAAGTGACATGATCTAACATAATGAACGCAATAAACAAGAAATACCCAAACATTAAACAAATCAAGATAACACGAGATCAGTAAAAGGCAAGGAAAAACAAAAAGTTATTTATAGGAATGCTTTTTGAAACAAATGGGTTTTTAATAGGGATTTAAAACGTGTGAGGGAGTCAGTGAGGCGAATTCATTCTGGAAGCTCATTCCAGAGCTTTGGTGCTCGGATGGCGAAGGCCCGATCACCCTTTGTGACGTAGTTCGCGGAACGGATTTTTAGGAGCCCGTTGCCTGCAGACCTCAGGCTGCGAGGAGGGTCATGAGGGGTCAAGAGCTCCGCGATATAGCTAGGGGCAAGACCTCTTTGAGCTTTAAAGGACCGCTTGCCGAAAAATGATGATGATCTGATTCTGTCAACCGAGAGTTTAGACTGTTGTTGGATTGAGACTCAACAGGATATCAGTCGTACCCGTGTTCATATCCGTTACTCGTCCTGGACAACCCCAGACTAATTGTGACACATTGAATGACAAAAAATGTGACATTAAACATGGCATTTTGTTGTGGTTCGAGCCAGGGCCATGTGAACAATTTGATGTTCAGTGTTGTCTGTTCTGTTCATTTTTGTCTCCACCAGGCCAAAGGCATGGGGAGAGAGTATGTTTTGCACTCCGTCCGTCCGTCCGTCCGTCCGTCCGTCCTTCCGTCTGTGAACAGCTAATCTCCGGCACCGTTACCCCGGTCGATGCCAAATTTTGCACTCACACTCCCTAGATGCCAACGATGAACCTCTGCCCCAAAAATTCCAGAACGGCCTGTTATAGCGCCACCAGGAGGCCGATTTGTGCAAAACAAGTTTTTGGACAGTACACCTACAGATTTTGTCCAAACATCACGTAAAATGGTACACAGTCTCTGTAGAGCCATTCAACGAAACGGGTCTTTCAGATTTCTCAGACTCCATCCTGATTGGCTAAGATTGGCTTCCAAAGTTCGCAGGAGTGCTCAGTTTCAAACAAAATGCTGCAAATCATGAACACATCGTGTGATTTCCGTGAAATTGTGCACGCACATTCCCACTAGGCCGAGGAAGAAATGCCAAATGAACATTTTCAACTCAGCCTCATGGTGGCGCTATAACTGGCCGAAAAGTGTTTTTACATCTAACTGCACGGATCTGTGGATAACTTTGTATGCCAACTCCCTAGAGGCCAAGGAAAAACCTTTGCCTGGCATTTTTCACATCTGCTCTTTATAGCGCCACCAGGAGGCCGACATATGTAAAACACATTTTCTAATATTACTCCTTCAGATTTTATCCAAATGTCACGCAAATCGGTACACATGCTCTTCATAGTCATGTGATCAAGACGGGTTTGTTTGATTTCTCATAATCCACCCTCATTGGCTACGATTAGCTTCTAAACTTTTCAGGAGTAGCCCGCTTTGTACCCGTTTTGTACAAATCGTCACAACTACTCAACGCAGCGTCCGATTGTGGTGAAACTGTGCATGCATATTCCCACTAGGCTTTGGAAGAAATGCCACTTGACAGTTTTCAAATCAGCCTCATGGTGGCGCTACAACAGGCTAAGCCACGTCACACACACACACACACACACACACACACACACACACACACACACACACACACACACACACGTTTATATTGCTCCTAAACATTTTGCCAAACATCACACACACACACTCCTATCCTCCTGGTGGAGACCTGTGCCCAGAAGGGCACTTTTTCTAGTTAAACATGATTTTAAGGGAAACTGTTACTTTTCAGGATTGATCGAAAAGGCAAAAGTGGCAGATCGACAAGCTCAATATGTGCTGCTTCACGCCATGTTTCAAGCTTGTGGATCTGCTACTTTTGATGCTTTTGTGCGATGCTTTAGTGTGATCAAATAGAGCACCGAAGTCTGACGTCACTTTCAGTAGAGGGCGCCAGTACACAGGTTCATGTATTTTTTTATTTGCATTGAAATCCCCATAGGGGGATTTTAGATCTCTTCATATAAGAACTGTGTTTGAAAAATAAACCGATCATCCCGGCCTTTCTGTCAGGGGGGTGGCTGTGCATCGGTAATGATGTCCATTCATATTTGATACAGCCAGTTTCTGGAGAAAATGGAATTAATTTGGCCGCAAAAGCCTTGAAACTACATATGAAAAAAAACGTAATTAACATGTCAGTATATGTTGTGTGACGGGCAGCTGCAGCCACCCCGCCTACCCGGAAATGTATAGTCTCTGGGTTGTTTGCTCTTTGGGTATATTTGTACATTTCCACCTTCAGTCGATGCTTGATATCCATATTAGTGAAAAGGCCGGGATGATCGGTTTATTTTTCAAACTGTTCTTATATGAAGAGATCTAAAATCCCCCTATGGGGATTTCAATGCAAATAAAAAGTACACAAACCTGTGGACTGGCGCCCTCTACTGACAGTGACGTCTATAGTATAGGGTATTCATTTATGAAAAAAAGAAAACCCCAAAAATTCACAAAACATGGAGATAAGAGGTTTCTGCCAGACCGCAACAATATATTGACAATTTAATCCAGAGCGAGCGAGTAAACCAGAACAACACATGGTAATATATGTGTGGTTCCAGAGACAGAGTCTTACAAATGCCTTCCAGTGCACGTTTGTCGAGATCAAAGATCAGCCTTCTTTTCTTTTTTTGTGTAATGTAGGTCAAGTACATTACACAGTTTACATGTTTACTGTCATCATTTCCCATCACTGCACATGGAGACCTTGTGACCGAGTATATCAGCCCCCTGGGGTGCGGGGGCCGTAAAAATCCTACAGTACATGACGAAATGCAACGCATACCTCCACCATTCAATCACACATAACATCCCAAATCAATTTTATTGGCAAATTATTGTGTAATAACATGCTTCATTATGTGTGTGTGTGTGTGGGGGGGGGGGGGGGGGGGTATGGCTTATATTGCAAACAGCTGTGATAAGCTTGAAACAAGGGTTAGGGAGACTATTACAAGTATGCGCGCGATGTGCCTCTCTGCCTGCGATTAATCAACCACTTGAACCCTTAGCGTCCCTGTTCTAGGGGCAAGCATTCTGCAAAAATTGCCGCTAAGCCGTTAAGCGTGACATGTGGCCAACGGTCCACACATGTCCCAGACTCTTCTTCCTCCTCCAGGCTCCCAAACTGTGGAACGAACTCCACGTTGCAGTTAGAACTGCAGACTCGGCCACAACCTTTCGCCGTAATCTGAAGACTCACCTCTTCAGACCCCACTTTAGCCCGTAGCACTTGCCATAGCCTTGACGACTAGTAGAGCCTAGTAGAGTTTGTATAGTTTCAATGTAATAATAATAATACAACTTTATTTGTATAAGCACCTTTCATGACATGAAATGCAGCTCAAAGTGCTTTACACAAAAAAGAAAAGAAAGGCAGGGCATAAACAATACAGTGAGGACATGAATAACATTTTCTTTAAAAAGACAAATAAATCAATTAAAAGCAAGGGTGTAGAAGTGGGTCTTGAGCTGAGCTTTAAAAATGTCTACAGAGGCTGCCTGTCGAAGGTACAGTGGGAGTTTGTTCCACGCCGTCGGCCCGTAGAAGCAAAAAGCTGCTTCCCCGTATTTTTTAGTTGCCATTTTTTTAGGCAAAGCGAGCAGGCCAGCAGTGGAAGACCTTAGGGGGCGGTTTGGGACATATTTCGGCAGGCAGTCATGAGACCATTGAGAGCTTTATAAACAAGTAAAATAATTTTGTACAGTTTCTTGGTATGATCCTAGATTACTATCTCTATGCTTTTGATGCAGAGATTAAAATAGGGTGCATTTTGCATCCCAAAACGCAGTTTATAGTTAAGGGACGCAATAAAACAAAGACCTCTGCATCCACGGGATGCTAGCTTTAGTTATAATAATCATTTCTTCTTCTGTTTTCTACATGAATTTAACCACATTATAACCATATAAAATTAAATGGGAGTTAAATGCTGAAATTTGCAAAAAATAGCAAAATATGACTCGTCGTTGAAGAGTGACTCATAAAATGTCCCTGGGACTCATCTAAAAGACCATCCCTGCATCCCGGGACTCATTACATTGAAAACCTATTTACATCACTGTTGATGTAATACCTTGTCTTTACCTCGCTGACTATAAATCGCTCTGGATTAAGAGCGTCTGCTAAGCGCCTAAATTGTATATTCTAGATATATTTATTTTTTGAGGTTGAGGGGAAAAGACCTCGTTTGGAGCCCTGGGGGACTAACTAATTATATAGGGTTTAAGTGGTTTAATTAAAGATGCACTGGTTCCTTTACCAGCGTGTTTTTCCTTTTGCAGAACAAGAGCTGTCCATCAGCATATCTGTGTCCAACTGTCAGGTCCAGGAGAACGTGGTGAGAAGATACTTCTTTCTTTCTTTTCCTCTTAATCCAAGGTGATCTTGCGCAACTTCCCAGCATGCATTTTGGTCTTTTCTGGGTTGGCTTTTGTGGTTAAAGTCGTATTTTATTTATTTATTGTGCTTCATTAAAATGTCCAATGTTTTTATTTCCCTGCACAAATTAGAGAAGTTATTGCATGCATGGTTTTGGGGTTTTTTTTTGGTGGGAGGAAAAAGTAAATGGGATTTCCAAGTTCCACTTTGTGCACTGGGTGAAAGTGAAGCGGGTTTTGCCTCCCAGACGGCCGACGATGATGCAACAGTCGACCATAGCGAAGCAAAACTCAATATTACAAACGGGAAATGTGAACAAAACCTGGTACTAATTACATCTTCTTTAGGACATCGCCTCAGTCTACCAGATCTTCTCTGATGAGGTTCTGGGATCGGGACAGTTTGGCATCGTGTATGGAGGTACAGTACAGTACAGTACAGTACAGTACAGTACAGTACAGTATGCCTGCCTTGATGATGATTAATTTCACTGATGACTTGTTGCGTTATGTAACTTTCCTCCTTCCTGCGCGAACCATTGACCTAACAGAGCCTGCCTGCTTGCTCAGGGGATTAAATTGAACCTTGACCCGTGTGAGACATGACAAAGGGCCCTATCTCGTGCCACCCACCCTTATTCCTAAACATATTTGCCATTTATTACAATTTTTTTTAAATAGTTCAACTAGCCAATCTACATTGACACGTTGTGAGCTTGTAGATCGGTTATTTGAACTATTTTAAAAGGTTTTTCAAAAATAGTAAAAATAAAAAGGCAAATACGTTTAGGGGTAAGGGGTAAGGGGTGGCTAAGATATAGTCCTAAATGTTTTAGAAGAGCAGGGAAACAAAATATAACCACCCCAACTGTATAAGTTACTGTATATATTGTATTAACATACCCTACCGTACATACCTACCTGGTTACATAGTACCACTTTTAAGAGTCCAAAAGGACTCATCTCATGGTCACATTCCTATTGAACATCTCAGGGAAACACAGGAAGAGTGGCAGAGACGTGGCCATCAAGGTGATCGACAAGATGAGGTTCCCCACCAAACAGGAGAGCCAGCTGAGGAACGAGGTGGCCATTCTGCAGGTACTGTAGTTTAGTGTTTCCCAACCTGTTTGCCGCGGCACTTTACTGTGCCGTTTGATGTGTCCTGGTGTGCCGCCTGATTTGACCGAAAATAACACTAACCCTCCCCGAAAGCAATCGTTGTTGTTGTCACACGTCTAACCATTAGACGTGCGATAACAACAACTACGGAACAATAGACTCTAACGACCCTCGGCCATTGAAATGTTAATGCTAAAGAGATGCATCCAGAAGACGCTACATTTCGCCCCCTCCAGTAAGACTGGAGCGCACGTAGACAGCAGACACATACAGTCCTACATGTCCCGACCCAAACACTGAGGAGGTAGAGTAAACGTGACGTTGTTGTGATTAAACACGAAAAATAGCTGTCCAAGTGTCCATACATGATCGCCTCGTTCGGCGAACAAAATCCTCCACAGAAGCGCAGTGATGCCTGATTTATTCTTCGTCGTACACGTGTTCCATGCTGAAAATGGCTGATTTACAAGCTCACAACGCGTTGCGGACGCAACGTGTTGTGAGCTTGTCGATCAGCTATTTTCAGCACGTGGTAATACAGACCCTTCACAATAAAAGCATGCAGCTTTCACAAGTTGGCCCATAATAAAGACAAGGAAAAGGATTAAGAATTAGGTGGCATTTCACATTGCATATGAGCTATTTTTTTCTCCAAAATGTATTTAAAAAAATATATATAATAAGGAATTAATTTGGATAATGGTAATGGAGATATTGTAAAAGTTGTCACTTTATTAATCCCCCAAGGTTTTTTTATTCAATAAAGTCTAAAATAAATGAACTTTCCCAACACTGTATATATATATATATATATATATTTACACACACATACATACACATATGTATGTATATAGATAGGCCTATACACCGTATATCTAGGTGTGCCCTGAGATTTTTAGGCTATGAAAAGTGTGCCCTGGGACAAAAAAGGTTGGGAAACACTGCTGTAGATCCTCCACTCCACCATGGTCCTCCGGTACCAACAGAACCAGTCCAGTACCGTTCCAAACATGATGATCAAATACATGTCATCTCTGTCGGGTGGAAACCTCATGTGTCCAAAACTGTTACTTTTCAGGATTATTATAATTTTTTTTAATATCAAAAGTAGTATCCAGCATCCAAGGAAAATTGCAGATCTATAAGCTCACAGCGCATTGCGTTGTGAGCTTGTTTTGGCAAAGAGATGTAGACATGAAAAAGTGGGTCAAAGGACCAACTCAGGTCCAGTTTACTAAGTCTAGAGAGTGTTTAACATAATGTTCTCTGTGTGTGCGCGTGCGTGCGTGCGTGCCTGCCTGCCTGCCTGCCTGTGCGCAGAACCTGCATCACCCCGGCATCGTCAACCTGGAGTGCATGTTCGAGACACCCGAGCGAGTGTTCGTGGTCATGGAGAAGCTCCATGGAGACATGCTGGAGATGATCCTGTCCAGTGAGAAGAGCAAGCTGCCCGAGCGCATCACCAAGTTCCTTGTCACGCAGGTCCGTCCTTTTCTGCCCCTCTGTTCATTCCCTTTCCCTTTCCCCGCTCTTTCTCCTCATCCGCCGGTTCTGTCTTGTCTTGTCTTGTCCAGTCGTCCCGTGTGGACTTTTCAAGGCCGATAGCGATTCTGATGTTCTGGAGAACAAGAAGGACAAACTGATTCAGGTTTTTTTGGGGGGTGGGGGGGTTCTTTCTCAAAGATCCATAATTAATGTTGCAAAATCTGAACAATACACTAAGGGTTCCATTTTCGTCACCGCTAAACCCCTTATCCCTAAACTGCCTTTTTTTTTTTTAACTATTTTGCAAAACATTTTTGAATAGTTAAAATGGCCAGTCTACAAGCTCACAACGTGTCAATGTAGATTGGCTAAGGCAAAGAAGTTTAGGGATAAGGGGTTTAGCGGTGGCGAAAATGGAGCCCTAAAAGTTAGATGCCTTTTAGTGTACTGTTAAGAATTTGCAACATTAATTATCACGTGTCTTTCATTCAAGGCAGTCATGTTTATCGTAATATAAATGCACCGTGTTTCTGCACGTCTGTACGTCTGTAATCCACGTAACTCGAGAACCGTTCGCCCCGCCGACTTCAAATTTGACACACACATTCCACACCACCACAGGGAGTGCAGTGTGTCCGTGGGATACACCGTTGTCCAGAACCAGCACAAAAGGCTCTGCCCAGGCTCTGGACAGGGCCCAAATTAGTAAATTGATCACACCTGATCACCCCTAGATCACCATATATGGAGCTGGCCTGTTCTGACATCACAATGATGTTCTGACATCTGCATAGACTCCATATTTGGGCATGCCTGACAAAGAACTCCATATATGGGCATAAGAGGTACACAGACATAACAACTGCGTGGGGCATGCATTTCCAACTTGCATCGTTCAAAGAAGGCCAGTGCCCCACGGGCACCGCTCTAGTTAATAAAAATTAACATCATTATCAAAAACCTGCATAAGCATCTACTGTATTTTGAAACACACAAAAAAAAGAACGTCCCATTTCGGCATACTTATGCACAAAAAAACGATATGGTACAACCTGATATATACCGGGTATAAATGGAACTATCACTAGTCTTGTCTCTGGGTTTCCTTCCACTGCTCGGTTTCAGCTGGTTCCCTCTCATCTCGTTCCCGTGGCGTGCACCAGGCGGTACGGTGCAGTACATCCCCAGGGCTGTTTATTCTCGCGGTGGAGCTGATTGGGGTTTGAATTTGTTTATGGTTCGTATGAGTCTGGATGGCATCATGGCCTCCTCCCTATGTGTGTGGATCACAGCCCTCCGGCCTCAGGCGGCGGCCGCCGCCCCGGTGGCTTTAAGGGGCCTGATTAGAGAGGGGGGCAGCGTTGCCTCAGAGGGTCGCGACGAGGGCCAAACAGGAGCTGGGCCATTAACAACGGCACCCATTAGCAGCAGCAGCAGCAGCAGCAGGCCTGGTTGTGATGTGGCCAGAGGAACCTCTCTCTGTCAAATCCCGGGCTCGAGGAAGAGCGAGCCAGGCCGCTCTGCGGTTTTGGGTCCGGAGCCACGGAGCGCTAGCACTATGCCAGGCCTGGGGAACACGGTTATATGGCTTGATGGGGATGAGATCATGTGTCCATTTTGGGTACGGCACCGGACCGGCCTGGAAGTATTTAAGGGCATTTACTGTGCTTATGCAACGGCGAGCTTCCATCTCAGCCACGTCGTGGAATACACAGCGCACATTATACAAACGTGAGGTTGTTTAGACCGCGCGTTGCAAATATACAATCCAACGTTCAATCACGCATTCACCCTTTCTGTGTGTGTGTGTGTGTGTGTGTGTGTGTGTGTGTGTGCGCGTGTGTGTGTGTGTGTGTGAGTGTGTGCGTGCGTCTATCCGCAGCTAATCTGGCATACTACTATGCCGATCAGCCTCAAATTTCTTGTGCACCGCTGAAAGCAGGCCAAGGACCTGAATGCTCAAACATTTCTTATTTGTACAAAGTAATTGTTTTGTCTTACTGTAAAATCAATGAGTCACAGAGAATCACAACAGTCAGAACCCCCTTTTTTTTTCTTTTCTTTTTTACAAAACACCAGAATTAGTTGTAACATCGGTTAGAGGGGAAAACGTGGCTCCCTTAAACTCTGAAATCCCATAATCCTCCACGGCTGCTCATCGATTCGGGAGCAATTAGGGGTACAGCGTCTTGCTCAAGGACACTCATACACTAAGTCTGGGGGAGCCTGGGATGGAACTGGGAACTTTCCAGTTCCCACAAGGAGCCGCTATACCTCTTAACGTCCTGAGCCAGCGAATAGTTTTGATCCAAATTACTCGCCACTTAGTTTCATATGGTTTATTTGTTCGTTACGCCACCGATGTGTGAAATGTCTTTAGACCTTTTAAGATCTCAAATGCTTTGCTAACCTGGGCCTGACCTTCTGTTTGTCGACAGATCCTGGTGGCATTAAGACATCTGCACTTCAAAAACATTGTACACTGTGACCTTAAGCCTGAGAATGTACTACTGGCATCTGCAGAACCCTTCCCTCAGGTAAGCTACGAGCTCAGCGCGGCACCAAGTGCTGCTCTACAAGCTTGTAGATCTGCTATTTATGACAAATCTTGAAAATGTGTGCAAATCTTTGAATATATATTCCTTTGCTTCTGGGGGTCCCAGGAACGACATATTTTGAGATGGGAGGGGGGGGGGGGGGGGTCTGCGGCCAAATACATCATTCTGGGGGTACTTCACATGAAATAGTTGGAGAACCCACTGACATAGAAACATAAGTTTTTCAGAAAACTGTTAGGATTTGGAAGATATTTTTAGAATCAGGTCCTCGGGTAACTTAATGGGATCCAATCAGGCGTGTTTGGGGGGGAAAAAACACAAAAAGTTGGAGATGAGAGCTCGGTTACTTTCTGCCCCGAACAGCATCAAACCGTGTGTCATCCTCCTCCCTTCTCCTGGTTCAGGTAAAGCTGTGCGACTTCGGCTTCGCCCGCATCATCGGCGAGAAGTCGTTCCGGCGCTCGGTGGTCGGCACGCCGGCCTACCTGGCGCCCGAGGTGCTGCGGAGCAAGGGCTACAACCGCTCGCTGGACATGTGGTCGGTGGGCGTCATCGTGTACGTCAGCCTGAGCGGCACGTTCCCCTTCAACGAGGACGAGGACATCAACGACCAGATCCAGAACGCCGCCTTCATGTACCCTCCCACGCCCTGGAAGGACATCTCCGCAGAGGGTAGGTCGCAGCGTCCCACGCCTCGTCTGCACAGGCAAGGGATGGGAGCGTTCCCAGGGCGATGTGCAAGCGTTGGAAACCCCTTTCATCTGATTGTTGCTCTCCGACGCCTGTGATAAAACTAATACTATGGATAAAGAAGTGAAGTGCTTCTTTGACTTAAGCCTGCAGCTAAAGCATCAGACCAACACTCACACATCCCCCGCACGCACGCACGCACGCACGCACGCACGCACGCACGCACGCACGCACGCACGCACGCACGCACGCACGCACACCTGACCTTTCTTTCATGTTGTTAGTTCAGATAAATAATCCCCCGTGAGTTTCACCCTCCCGCTGGCAAAGCCTTCTCTTACGGGAGTTCCTGGCATATCTCTTCAAATGGGGGTCCGCGGGCTAATTAGTGTCAATTTGGGGGTCCTTCCTTGACATGAAAATGTTTGGGAACCACTGGGATATCTGACAGAGACGATAAGTAATATCCAGTCACTGGGCCTCATGCGCCAACCGTTCTTAAGAGGAAATTTGTTCTTAGACCCACTTAGGAAGTTTTTAAGAAGGTTTTGGGATCCCTCAATCTTTTCTTAGCTGTGATTTGTTCGTAGGTAAGAACAGAATCTACGCACACTGTGGAGCACTCTTAGGGTGCCTTCTGAATGCATAAAGGAAAAACAGCGCCATCTGCATGATGCTCAAAGTTTGGTCTGAGGACCTCAAGGGGTCCTTGAGGAAGTTCCAGGCAGTCCACAGCAAAATATGGAACATTTACCACTTTAATCCCATTTTATACTTTGAAAATAGCCAATCTACAAGCTCACAAACGCGTCCCATTACTGCCCATTTTCCATTTTGAGCATGTAGATCGGCTATTTTCGAAACATTTTGATAAATCTTCAAAACATTTCCCTAGCAGAAAATATTTTCATATGGGGGTCTGCAGAATGCATGTCAATTTGGGGGTCCTTGACATGAAAATGTTTGAGAACCACTGGTTTAGAGTTCACAACCCAACCCAACGCACCATACCCACCACATAACCCCCACCCCATGCACCCACCATCACCCCCCCCCACCCCCCCCCAAATTGACTATTGTGAGATAAATAATGAAATACATTCATGATTATTGAAAATATTAGGAAGAAATGTAAGAGGAAAAGTTAGGAACTTATTGGCGCATGAGGCCCATTGTGAATTGGGGTATTGCTATGCTGGTGATTTCTATACAGAACATATGTTTTCTTTTGTATTATTATTATTGAATGTTGTGACTGTAATGCCATTTGGTTTTCTCACATATTTCTTCTTTCCCCCTCCATCCACAGCCACAGATCTGATCAACAATCTTCTCCAAGTAAAGATGAGGAAGCGATACAGTGTGGACAAATCCCTCAGTCACCCTTGGTTACAGGTGCAGTGTGGAAACATGTTCTCTGTGACTCTGTGTCATCCTATCTATCACAGGGGTTCTCAACCCGTGGGTCGCGACCCCTCGGGGGGTCGCCAAATTATTTTAGGGGGTCCCCAAATTATTTTTTAAAAAAAAGATTTTTTTTAACATTTTATTTTCACGATTTTTCAAAAATAGCAGACCTACAAGCTCGTAGCGCGCCACTCGGTGGCGCGCTATGAGCTTGTAGATCTGCTATTTTTCAATAGCTAAATTATAACAATGCTTAAAACACCAAAAGGGGTTCCTGCCCAAAATGGTTTAAGGTTATTGTAGCAGTCAATTTATATTGGGGGTCGGGAGGGGGCGGGGCGGGGGTCCCGAGACATTGCCAAAGCATTTCCGGGGGTCCCCGGCCAAAAACGTTGAGAACCCCTGATCTATCACCTTGGTCCCTACTGTCCCTAGTTAGAAACATGTTCTCTGTGACTCTGTGTCATCCTATCTATCACCTTGGTCCCTACTGTCCCTAGTTAGAAACATGTTCTCTGTGACTCTGTGTCATCCTATCTATCACCTTGGTCCCTACTGTCCCTAGTTAGAAACATGTTCTCTGTGACTCTGTGTCATCCTATCTATCACCTTGGTCCCTACTGTCCCTAGTTAGAAACATGTTCTCTGTGACTCTGTGTCATCCTATCTATCACCTTGGTCCCTACTGTCCCTAGTTAGAAACATGTTCTCTGTGACTCTGTGTCATCCTATCTATCACCTTGGTCCCTACTGTCCCTAGTTAGAAACATGTTCTCTGTGACTCTGTGTCATCCTATCTATCACCTTGGTCCCTACTGTCCCTAGTTAGAAACATGTTCTCTGTGACTCTGTGTCATCCTATCTATCACCTTGGTCCCTACTGTCCCTAGTTAGAAACATGTTCTCTGTGACTCTGTGTCATCCTATCTATCACCTTGGTCCCTACTGTCCCTAGTTAGAAACATGTTCTCTGTGACTCTGTGTCATCCTATCTATCACCTTGGTCCCTACTGTCCCTAGTTAGAAACATGTTCTCTGTGACTCTGTGTCATCCTATCTATCACCTTGGTCCCTACTGTCCCTAGTTAGAAACATGTTCTCTGTGACTCTGTGTCATCCTATCTATCACCTTGGTCCCTACTGTCCCTAGTTAGAAACATGTTCTCTGTGACTCTGTGTCATCCTATCTATCACCTTGGTCCCTACTGTCCCTAGTTAGAAACATGTTCTCTGTGACTCTGTGTCATCCTATCTATCACCTTGGTCCCTACTGTCCCTAGTTAGAAACATGTTCTCTGTGACTCTGTGTCATCCTATCTATCACCTTGGCCCCTACTGTCCCTAGTTAGAAACATGTTCTCTGTGACTCTGTGTCATCCTATCTATCACCTTGGTCCCTACTGTCCCTAGTTAGAAACATGTTCTCTGTGACTCTGTGTCATCCTATCTATCACCTTGGTCCCTACTGTCCCTAGTTAGAAACATGTTCTCTGTGACTCTGTGTCATCCTATCTATCACCTTGGCCCCTACTGTCCCTAGTTAGAAACATGTTCTCTGTGACTCTGTGTCATCCTATCTATCACCTTGGTCCCTACTGTCCCTAGTTAGAAACTTGACTCTTTAGGTATAGTCTCATGTGCCAGACTGTTGCCTCCCACAATTTTCAAATGCTTCCGTCATTACGGTCTGGAGCGACGGAAGCTCTGAAAATGATCAGAGGATAAAGTGGATGTGACGCCTCCTCCTCCCTGCTTCTGTTTCGTCTTTACAGTCGCGCAGATTTGTCCTAATATAAATCAAAAATAATAGAAGCATAATAGCTTGCTGTTTAGCAGGAATGTAAAATCATTTTGTGAATATTAATGACACATGACAGGTTCCTCTCTGCTTTCGGGAAGTGTAGTTCCAGACTCTACGGTATATGACATTTGGAGATTCAGGAATAGTAGACTTAACGCAGCACAGTGCATCTGATTTTCAGTCATTTTATTTTATTTGGACGTTTATAGGCTGAGTGAGTTAAAATTAATAATTTTACCAGATCGAATGGCCTCGCCTTATGGGATATCATTCGAGGAACCACTTGATGTTTCCTTGGTATTTTGTCAATTCAAGGACAAACCTTACTTGAATGTATCCTATCCTTCCTAATGAGACTGTCCTAAGTGTCCAAGTTTCCTAAAAAAAAAAAAAAACGTTCCGTAACTAATGATTTGTACAGTCGGCCTCAGGTATATCAATTCCAACTTGTCTCTCTCTCTCTCCTCATGGTTCCTCAGGACTACCAGACGTGGCTGGACCTCAGGGAGTTCGAGACGCGGCGCGGGGAGCGCTACATCACGCACGAGAGCGACGACGCGCGCTGGGAGGAGTACGCCGACGAGCACAGCCTGCCCTACCCCAAACACTTCATCATGGCCCCCAACCTGGACGACATGGACGAGGACCCCTAGTGGCGTCAGGGAGGAGGACGTCACTCACTACACTCCCCCCCGCCCCCCTCCGCGTATCGAGGGGGCTCAACACAAACGTTAACAGGAGAAATCTTTGTACAGGTTAACATGTACCTTTGCGAGCCGTCGATTGATTTCCCTGCGAAACTCTGTGCCGTGGTAGAAACGGAGAGAGAGAGCGAGAGAAAGATGCCAGTTGAAAACTGAGAATCCGTCTGTAAAACGACGCCTGGCAAAGGCAAGAAGGACGGAAGATTTGGCAGCTCGACGGACGCTCCGCCGACCACAGAGGAGGAAGGAAGAATGGCGGCTGGGCGACATGGTGGAGTGTTCCACACTAAAAACTCTTGGGAGGAAAAAAAGGACAAATTCTTTGATCGTCTTCTGCACCAGATGAAGACATTAACGTGGAACTCAGAGTGTGGCTCCTTACATGAAAGAACTTCCATACCAAGTCAAGCCAAACATACAGTACTTTGAAATGAACTTGCTTGTTTAGCTGTTAAGTACATGTCGTTTTTTGGGTAATTATTACGAGTCATAATAGTCCTCTGGTCATCACCTGAGAGAGAGAGAGAGAGAGAGAGAGAGAGAGAGCTCACCCCAGGAGTAAAGGGATCAACAGTACATTAAGACAGGGGTTCTCAACGTTTTTGGCCGGGGACCCCCGGAAATGCTTTGGCAATGTCTCGGGACCCCCTCCCGACTCCCGAAATTGACTGCTACAATAACCTTAAACCATTTTGGGCGGGAACCCCTTTTGGTGTTTTAAGCATTGTTATAATTTAGCTATTGAAAAATAGCAGATCTACAAGCTCGTAGCGCGCCACCGAGTGGCGCGCTACGAGCTTGTAGGTCTGCTACTTTTGAAAAATCGTGAAAAAAAAAAGAAAAATAATTTGGGGACCCCCTAAAATAATTTGGAGACCCCCCCCGAGGGGTCGCGACCCACGGGTTGAGAACCCCTGCATTAAGACATCCATTGTTATTTAACCACTTGAACCCTAGCAGCATCGCTATGCTGGGGGGCGGGGCGGGACATTGGGCGGAAATATAGCCGGTCGGAGCTCTCAGGTCACAAATAAAAAATTTCAAAATGTTTTTGCTGTTTTATTTAAAATATATATATATATATATATTTTTTTTTTAAATATATCAGATGTACAAGCTCGTATAGCGCTTGTATATCTCTTACTTTTGAATAGCCAAACAGACAAAGAAATTGTGAATTGCTGAATTGCTGCCTGGAACTCCCCCCCCTCCCCATGGACCACCAGTCAAGTGTTAGCTTACTAGGTATAGTAGAGGGTTTAAGTGGTTTAAGAGTGCATGGATTCTTAACAATTTCAAGATTGTTTGTGAAATTTGTCCTTTGATGACTTGGAACTGGAACTATCATTTTTTTTTTAATGTCTGTTTTACATGTTTTATACTAATTATGGTAGATCTTTGCACTATGCTACCATTGAATATAGCAGTTTGAAGACGGGATGAAACAGAAGGAGTATTCGCTGCTAACCCTCGAGAAAGTGACCAAATGACTATCGGAAGATAGAATAGAATAGAATAGGAGGCCAGGCCGACACAAACCAGTCAATTCATGTTCAGCTAAGCTTTAAGAGGTTTTATTATTGTGAGTTGTCTGGATTGGACCACATAATGAACAGTTTGTACTACAGTTAGAGAACGTTCTTTTAACCGCAAACTGCACACAGCGAGAGCAGTGTTCCTGGACAGAACACTTGAGCATCATGTTTGTGTTTTTAGCCTTTTATGTGCTACTTTCACAGCAGTATTCTTTTGTTTTTGATGAATGTGACTTTTCAAACACTCCCAATTCTGGAATCCCATCCATGTCGTGTCGGAGACTGTTTCCGAGTAATATCTCGTCTCTGTCGGGGTGGAAACCTCACATGTCCAAAACTGTTACTTTTCAGGATTCAAATAAAAAAAGTAGCCAAAGTAGCAGATCTACAAGCTCGAAACGCGAAGCGACACGAGCTTGTGGATCTGCTACTTTTGCTGCTTTTGTGTGACGCTGTAGTATGATTAAGTAGGGCTTTACTTTACGGGGGAAAAAAAGAAAAAACACAAAAAACCCACAGAAAGTTAAAATATGGAGATAAGAGGTTCCATGCCCGACAGCAACGATCTCCTGAGGTGCAGTCGCTTTTTGTTTGTTTTGTTTTTAGAACAAATCGTAGCTGTGCATTTTCCTTTGAAGCCATTAGCATGCACAGTGAATGTCAGTGTCTTGGTCAACAGCAGTGGTGGAAAAAGTACTCAAATGTTTTACTTAAGTAAAAGTATCAATACTGCAATGTGGAAGTACTACGTTAAAGGAAAACGTCCGGAATTCAAATTTTACTTGAGTAAAAGTACAAAAGTACTGGCATCAAAATGTAGAAAGTACTCACTATATGCAGAATGTCCCATTTCAAGTATTTTGAAAATAGCCGATCTACAAGCTCACAATACGTTGCGGTGCGACACATTGTGAACTTGTAGATTGGCTATTTTCAAATGGCCAAAATGTATGGCTGAAGTGGTTAATGTATGTTTTGTAATAATAATACAAATCAACACAGTAACTACTAACTAAAGTGTTCAAATAAACGTAGTAGAATAAAAGTAAAAAGAAATGACCTGAAATGTAGTGGAGTGTATTGGAAATTGTACAAATACCTCAAAATTTTACTTAACCCTTTTGGTGTTTTAAACATTATATCATAATTTAGCTATTGAAAAATAGCAGATCTACAAGCTCATAGCGCGCCACCGAGTGGCGCGCTATGAACTTGTAGGTCTGCTATTTTTGAAAAATCGTTAAAATGTGCCTCAAATCTTTCCGAAAATTGTCATGATTTAGAAAACTTTTTTTTTTTTTAATTTCGACGTCAGGCCTGAATGGGTTAAAGATGGGTGCTGTGATTTCTGTACTTTTTCTGTTTTGTATGTGTCTATGGAGTTAACATTTCTCTAATGGACCCCCAGGTGTGGTTAGAATATTTGAAATATGTCTTCCCTGTGTATTTTTGGTTTCTCAAAAGGCCCACCCACCAGGCAAACCAGTCATACTTAATGAACTGGTGTGTGTGTGTGGCCACATAAAAACATAATTTTAACACTTTCTGTAGGATCACGGCACTCCATCTTTAAGTACAGTACTTCTACTTAGTAAATCTACTTAGTTACTTTCCACCACTGGTCAACAGGTGTTAACGATCCAGTGCAATGATTTTGACTCTGTCGGAAAAGGTTTCATGGTGATTTCACAAGCATAATTTGATTCAGTTTTTTTAGATGGTACAAAACTGAGTGGGTAACCTCTGTATTCTCATATTCATATCCTTTAGTTAACAATTATCCAGTGTTGAAACTAGAGATGCAACGATCGATTATTTTCTCAGCAATAAATTATTCTATTGATTTTCTGATTCAACCCGGAACAATTGTAAATCCCTATTTTATACTTTTATACTGCATTATACTGCCGATCTACAAGCTCACAACGCATCGCATTGGGATGCGTTGTAAACTCATAGATATAGTATTTCTGCTCATTTCGGAGACAATATAATCGTGTTTTTTCCCAAAAATCGATTAAATGAATACATTTGATTAACTGTTGCAACCCATCACCAGATTGGATTTCTTAGTCAGCCAGAGTCGGTTGACAACCTAAAGCTAGAGTTTTTCTTTTCTTTCTTGAAAGAAAGACGTTCCACAATAATTGCAGTTGTAATAATTGGACGTCTTACTGGTAATAATTGGAATAACTTTACATGAACATGAACAGGTCCTTTTGTTAAGTGGTAAAAATGAAATTGAGAAATGCAACTCTCATTGCCCTGGACTTTTTTACCTGACAGACACAGAGTGAAGTTAAAAGTACAAGGTGTTTTGTGTGATATTGTTTTGTTTTGTTCTTATTTACGTGACACGTGACTCTAATGGAATGGGTTTTTTTATGGGAGTCGTAGTTCTTTCCATCATCGTGTGTCTTTCCTGTCTGTGTTGCCGCTGGATTGGCAGGTGTCAGTGTTTTTTGTATATTTCAGTACATGACATTGGAATAAAAACTCTACTTCTTATCATGATGACCTCCTGAATTCCCCTGTATCTTTGTATCCGTTGCCCCTGCTGAAACTCGTTTGTTTGACCCCTATACAAGTTTAATTTGTGCCAAGTGTAAACTAACATCATTACATGCACTTAAATGAATACATATACTTTATCAAGCCAAGGCTCTATACATGTATCAGATAGACACACAGATATACAGCTGTTTTGATTGATAAGCACATCAGTGAGCTGGAATGCAATCCTACCTGGAGGGGAGAGAACAGATGGTCTAGGTAACCTCTTACCAGGATTTTAAGGTGGCGGTGCACGGAACATTAACCCCCCCCCCCCCCCCCCCCCACACACACACACACACACACACACTCCCTGTGAGCTGTCAGCTGTGGGATAGGCCCTTTTGGCTTGGTCCCTTAATAATGTCTAGTGGTTGCTTTCTATGGCCTTGTCTCCTAGGGCTATCAATTAATATATACTCTAAGGCTTAGAATCAGTTGATGAGCATTGATAGCAGAGTCTAAGCTATCAATGCTCATCAACTGCCATCTAGTGGTCGACTGCAGGCAACGGTAGACTATTATTTTATTTAGATAGGATTTTAGTGATCACATGTTGGAGTGCTGCCTGTAGGGCTCTTTTTGGATTATGGATTAATTTTAAGTAATGGGTATTCAACTTTAATGTTTAACACAACTCACTCACTCACTCACTCACGTTTAACATGCAAAGCTAAAAATAATAATAAAAAAGGTGTCATAATCTAAAGGAGGAGTAACAGAGTCTCAATCGTTTCTGTCCGGAACTGCTTATGTAGTGTGCTGTTGCCAGGGGGACACAGCTGTGGTTACACTACTATGTAAATTTACCACACATTTACTCGAGAAACTGAAGAAAATAAAAAAGGTTTGTTGGTTTATTTGTTGAAACGTCTGACTCTGAAAGCAAATATTGTTTATTTTAGGAGCATTTGTTGACGGGCTAATTTCACTGCAGTTTGTATAAAGTATAAAGTTAGAAACTGGTACTACCATACTGTACATTCACTGTAGCTGGTTCATAGAGAGTATGCACATGCATGATTTTCCCATCAGGACACGCCCCCCTCATCTAGACTGAGTGTTGGAGTTTGGAAGCGTTGGAAATCACTCAACCGTCCTACGTACCACCTGTTTCTAAATGTCACAATGCAGGAGGCAGCAAAATGAAAACAAGCACTTCCAAACTCTGACACTTAAGAAAAATAATCAAATGCAGGGCATTTCTTGACAGAAAGTAGCTCATAACGTTTCTATGGTGGATTTTTATGAAACAAAAACTTTGCAGATAATTCAAGTTTTTCGTACAGCTGCAATGTTGGTGAGTTTAACATTGTTTAATGCAATCAGACAGGACTTTTCTGTTTGGATGAATGGGCTGTCAAGGCCAGAAAGTAGTTTTTTGCCCCTCAGTGGGCGTTCCCGCAAACTTCCAGGTACGATGATGTCATGTGCATACCCTCTATAGCTCTAATGCTGTCGCAATGGCAGCAAGAGCAAGGCTATGGACTAGCCATGGTTCACATGACGCTCGTGCATGTTTCAGGGCTAGGCTATGGACCAGAGCTACATTCACTGATACATGCACATGAGTACATTAATGGAAGAAAGTCCCTCTGTCTTCCTTTTAACAGGACTGCACCCCCCCCCCCCCCCCCTGGCCTGCACCTCTGTACTTTTATCTAACAGTTCTAACATGTTAAGTGTCCAATCAATCAATGACTATAAACTATAGTCTTATTAAATATTTATTATTGAACATACACACACACACACAATGTATTTGAATGAATTAATATATAAATAATGACATAATTTGATCAGCCATCCGAGAGTATTATTAACCACTTAAGCCCTGTTTATACATCAGTGTCACACTGCTGCTACTTTCGTGAATCTTCATCAGATATCCACTATACAGAATTCCAGCATAGTGTCGTTCAGTCCTACATCAAAGAGAGGCCGGCCTCTGAAGGTGGTCTATACAGGGTGAATAGATTCAGACACCTATACAATCTCATTTTGTGAAGAATAGTGCAGCACTAGTTGGCTGTCCAATTGATTTGAGTACTAAATATTTTCATGGAAAAAAATGAGAATCGTGATCCCAATTCTTATGGAGGAAAATCGAGATTCACATTTGAGCAAGAATCGTGCAGCACTACACAGGTTGACAAGTGGTGATGATGAGGTCGGCAGTCTGCTCATGCTCCTTGCACTCGTCTTCTTCATTGGTGATTTGAAGCAGCCGACCCCAGGACGCAGGCGGGTCCAGCAGGGTCCATTGTCGGTAGATCTCCTTTGATCTACCGACAGTGTTCATCTCCCAGGTGTCGATCGGCTGTTTTCGCGACACAACACATCTGACCACAATACAACCTCATTTCACTATGCTCAGCCTAAACTGAATTAAAGACTGTTATCAAAATGTGATTTAAAAAAAGCTGATGAAAACCGTGTAACCACTACCAGATGTAAAAGTATAATGTGTATTCTCTCTGCAGACAACACGTGACCCACTCCACCACAAACCTCACTTCAGCCGTAGCTGAGAACATCATGGCCTCTGTTCACTTACCATGTGAGAGTGTGTGTGTGTGTGTGTGTGTGTGTGTGTGTGTGTGTGTGCGCACCAACAGCTGTTGGTGCACTTGGTGGAGTGCATTGTTGTGTTCAAGCTGCTGTGTTGATACACCAAGCACAGGAGGACAGAATACTGGATGCCTGTTTGTCTGTATACTAGAATACACTGTATTATTTTTGTCTGTCTGCTTAGTTTTCAAGGTGTTTTTATGAAGCATCTGCACCTGCCCTGAAGCATTTCAGTGTGATCACCCCCTTTGCCTACATTTTAGGAGGAGACTTGGGGTTTTGGTAAAGGTTTGCGCTAGATTGGAAGGACATGGGACATAGCCTACTGAGTAGTGCTGCAAAATGAATCGAAAAAAGATTGCAATCTAGATTCAGACACCTATGCGATCTCATTAATACATTTGAGCCAGAATCGTGCAGCTGGTCAATTTATTTTAGTTACTCTATGTTTTTTCGACAAGAGAGAGTCTTTAACAGAGGTTTAAGTCAAGCACTTTGATGTTGTCTGTTTAACTTTAAAGCCACCGTAGTTGGATCCAGGTACCACATTTTGAATGTAGTAATGTTCAGCAACTAGAGACTAAAGATAAATATTTCCATGAAAAAAAAGAGAGAATGATCTCAATAGACTCTATCTAAATGGCAAAAAATAAATGTCTAAAAATGAAAGTTTTTTTAGCAGTCTAGGCTTAGCCAGGCTAATCAAGGTCTAAATGTAGACCGTCTAAATATAGACGTTGAAACGACGTTGTTTCTAATCTAAGCCTAAGACTGCTAAAAAACTTTCATTTTTAGACTATTTTACCCCATTTTTAGACGTCTAAAAGCCGACAATTTGAGCAAGAATCGTGCAGCACTATACTGAGGTTTGGGGCAGATTGGTGCTTATTGGTAGGTAAGGGGAAGATTGAGAAGGGGGATTGATGAGACTCTTCAGGTACCTAGCCAGGTCAACATGCTGGAAATCCAATATGAACACATTAAACTGTAAATATGATGTTTCAGAAAGGCAAATGGAGAGTTTTCAAGCCACATTACCCAGATCAGCCACGTTATTCACAGATTCATATATTTATTTGTCTGACTCTGATTTTAAATCTCCCTCTGGATACTGTTGTTGCACTTCAGGGGGGTGGCACCAGTGTATCGATATCCTCACCGGGCACTTTGGTGCATGTGGAGCGCACCCATCCCAACAAGGTGTTGGAGGGCCTAAACAGGCTGCGTCTCAACAGGGCCCTGTGTGGTTCTGTGCTGCGGGGGGGCAGGAGTTCCCCTGCCATCGCTATGTGCTGGCCTCCTTCAGCCCTTACTTTGAGGTAATTACACACATGTATTGATACTGTTGTTAACCCATTTCGACCTGAGGACGATTCTACAAATTCTTTCATTTTTTCTGAAAAACCCATGTTTCTGTGTCAGTCAGTCAGTTGTTGTTCATTTGTTCATTTTCATGTCAAGGACCCCCAAAAATATGTGTATTTGGCCGTCATCTCAAAATATGTTGTTCCAGGGACCCCCCCAGAAGCAAAGATTTGAGTTAAAAATGTTCACTCTGAAAGAATATATATTTGAAATTTGCGCCGCATTTTCACAATTTTTCAAAAATAGCAGATCTACAAGCTCGTAGCGCGGCACTCGGTGCCGCGCTATGAGCTTGTAGATCTGCTATTTTTCAATAGCTAAAGTATAACATAATGCTTTAAAACACCAAAAGGGGTTCCCTTTTGGATGGATTAAGGGAATGCCATTTTTCAATTCTGCCTTGGCTTTCACGTGAATCGCTATATCCAGCCTGCTCATTGTAAATAAAAGCCTAACCCATGAACACCCCGAGCCAACCATTCACCTTTTCAAACCCGTACAGGCAATGTTTACGTCTGGCATGCTGGAGTCCACACAGGAAAGGGTGACCATCAGTGCTGTGGAACCTCAGGTGTTTGGAATGTTGGTGAACTATGCCTATACTTCAGAGGTGTCTATCTCCGCTGCAAATGCGCAGGTAAATTATTATTATCATTATAAATCTTATTCATAATGTCTACATGTTTGTCATTTCTGAAATACCCATGTTTCTGTGTCAGTCAGTCAGTCAGTCGTTCATTTTCAAGGACCCCCAAAAATATGTGTATTTGGCCGTCATCTCAAAATATGTTGTTCCAGGGACCCCCCAGAAGCAAAGATTTGAGTTAAAAATGTTCACTCTGAAAGAATATATACCGGTATTTGAAATTTGCGACACATTTTCACAATTTTTCAAAAATAGCAGACCTACAAGCTCGTAGCTCGTACACAACATTGGTGATTAAAGACGTTTCTAAATGCTTAACCTTTTGTTTGGTCTAGGCCCTACTAGTAGCATCAAACCTGTTGGATTTCAGGGCTATTCGAGAGGCATGCTGTGTCTACATGGATCGTTACATGGATATAAGTAACTGTAGGGATTAACTGCCTTGCTGAGGCCCAATGCTGTGAAATGTTGGCAGAACACAGCATGGATTATATTCTGGAACACTTCAGTGACATATACCAGCAGGTCAGTGATTGAGGGATCATACATTATTTCCCAAGTTGTTTGTTTGTAGGCTTTTGCTCCAATAACTTACGTTTTATTTCTGTTACTCAACCTGTCTTCATAAGATCATTGCTCAATGAATGGATTAATTTAATATATTAATAAGCTATAGTCATATTGTCCGTTTCAATAAACAAACCATCTACCAACAGTGAGACTTAAGAGGAGAAAAGGTTACTTCAGTATGAAGTAAGGGAACACGGTTTTATTTAATCCGTCAGCTAATCTACTAACAGGAAGAGTTCCTGTCTCTCTCTGTGGAAGACCTGACAGTCATTCTTGCCAGTGACCATCTCAACGTGCCCAAGGAGGACATGGTGTTTGAAGCTGCCATGCTGTGGTTAGACAAGTGTCCTACCCGCAGGCAGAACTTTGAGAAGGTCAGTCTTTTGTTTTATTGTCACCTTGTTAGACGCAACATTTGTTCATTCTGATGAGGGCCAGCGGGCCGAAACATCAATAAATTGTAAGGAACTTCATATGGACCTTTTTGTTTTTGCTGGAACAGCACCTGCTGTCCAATACATGCGTGGCATATGGTACTTGCTGGTACTATGCATGCTTTTTATATAATGTTGTATCCGTTCTGTGTTCTTTAAGGTGCTAGAGCAAATCCGTCTGCCTCTCATAAGCCCCTCCTACCGCCACACTGTGATTGAGTCTCTGGATGTGGTGAAAGAATACCAGGGCTGCCAGAGGTTCATCTCTGAGGCCAAAGACCAGCCCTTCTGTAAGACAGCATGCCCACGCAGGACCACAGGTACCCTTCTTCACACATGCATGCATTGCTGCAACTGGTGGAAAGAATCGTTTTTGACCAATTCCTCCAATGTACACACATGTAAAGAGATTTTAAGAGTTCGATCTGCTTAAAACTACTGGCTCACTTCTCGCCTGTTTTTTTTTATTTTATTGTGACTGTGGGAGGAGTGGCTAAGGGCGAGATATTTGAGAAAATTGAGAGCTTTGATCCCCTGACCAATCAATGGAAGACACTAGGACGTTTGCCATTGGAGACTCAAGGACGTTTGCCAGCGGAGGATCCTGCTACGTTTAAGTCTGGTGAGTAAATGCCACGAACCCAAGTCAACAAATAACAGGGTAAATAGACACATAAGTAGAGTGCCAAAAAATAGAAAAGGTGCTCATCACAGCACAGGTAGATTATTGTGGCCTCCTGGTGGCACTATAATGGGCCAATGTGAAAAGGGTGCCATTTCTTTCTAGGTCTCTCAAGGCAGTCTTTTATGATTTGAGGCATTTTGTTCCAAAAATGTGTTTAGCAAAAATAGCTTGTGGTGCTATAACAGGCCAATGTGAAAAGGGTGGCATTTCTTCCTCAGCCTAGTGAGACTGTGCATGCAAAATGTCATGGAAATAGCATGCTGCGTTCATGATTTGAGGCATTTGTTCAAAATGGACCAATCGTGCAAACATTGGAAGCTAATGTTAAGCCCAAACCACACCAGTGGGTCGAGACGCAACAAACCGGGTTTTAGCATTCGTTCCAGCAGAGTGATATGTCCTGTGTTCTGTCCATGGTGGCGCATGTCTACGCAAGTTGACCCAAATGATTAAATTGGTTCAATTCAATGGTTGCTTGCAACTACATGCGTCTACATGTGTCTACTCGCAACAGTTTGGTTGCAAGGAGTTGCACGGCGACCCATTGGTGTGGTTTGTGCTTTAGCCAATCAGGATGGAATATGGACAGATCCATCACGATCACATGTCTATAGAGATATTGTGAACCAATTTGCGTGATTCTTTTTTGACAGAATCTGAAGTAGTAATACAAAAAATGCATCTTTATTTCTCAATTAAGGCATACGGTAAATCGTTTTAATTCTGCTCTTCTCTCACCATAGGCTGTACTCTGTGTTTGACTGGAGGACCGGGTTTTTCAGTCAATAAAGAGATGTTTTGCTATGACGTTTCCCATAACTCATGGAGGTCAGCTCCATTGGTTCCCATGAATGAACCACACGGCAACTTCTGTAAGATTGTTAATTATAATCTAGGGTGCAAGATTTGCCAATAGATAAAGGACAAGCCACCACTATATATCTAGAGTCTAGATATGTCTAGATTCTAGTAGACAATATTTGTAGATATGCCAAGATTTCTAGACAATATTCGTAATTATATGGAAATTACTCAAAAATGTTATTAAATTAGAGTTCTGAAAAGAATGAATGTCTGTACAGGTAGCAGAATTGATCCGTTCAAATGGCAGGAGTGACAACTAAACAGTAATGACATCATTAGTGGAACTAGTTGTACATACTGTATTGACTGTACTGTACAATATTATATAAATTAACATAGTAAATGTCTAGTATTCAAAATAGCTATATTTGTAATGCTTTGGAAGACTTTCTATGGTTTAATAATAATATAGAGCTATAATAAATATACAGTATATCGATAATATAAGTGTCCCTGTATTTGTTGAGTGGTGCCGTCGAACAGCAGCAAGGTAATACTCCTTCCACTCGGACTCCTGATATCACAGCCTTGATTATGGATTTATGGAGACTGTATAGTGCATTTGGCAAGGACATCACTTCTAATGAGTTTCTTTTCTTCTTTTTTTTTTACAAACTCCACATGGTCTATAGCGATGGTGATGCTAGATGGCTATGGTTATGCCTTTGGTGGTGGGTTGCACTCAGTCGAGAAGTACGACCCCAGCAGCGACACTATTGGTATGGAACAGGTTTATGCAACTGCAGGTTCAGCCTGCTGGTGTTTTTTTTTCTACTCTGGAAAGATGCAAGTCGGGAATGCATGCATAAAACTTAAAAGTATCAATACTGCAATGTAGAACTACTCTGTTGTTGACTACTCTGTTTCTGTTAAAGTACAGAATTCAAAATTGACTTTAGTAAAAGTAAAAGTACAAAAGTATTGGTATCATGTACTTTAAATACCACATGTAGAACTGTACTCATTGTGCAGGATGTCCCGTTTTGAGTTTTCAAATGTATAACAATATTTTGAAAATAGCACATCTACAAGCTCGTAGCTTGATGTAGATGTAGTGGAGTAGAAGTAAAACAGTAAGTTACTTTACACCACAGACTTTTGTTGCCAAGAGTAATCGCTGTACCCATTGTCGGAGTACCCATTGCAGTACCCACTACTGTGGTTATGTATTTCTCCTGCCCTCAACTGGTAGACGCAAGAGGTATACGTTTCCTACATGGCACAGTGTATTCTATTCTGGCTAAAATGTAGTATTTCAAATTTGCAGCTTATTGAAACCTTTGCCTTCAGCAAAGCTGTGTGAAATGTATTGCAGTCATCTGTGGGATTTTCTGTTATTATTATTATTCTTTTTTTTTTCATGGCCAGGATCATAGCATAATGGTCAACTGAAAATGTCTTAAAGGGATAGTTCAGATTTTTTTAACTTAAGCTGTATGAAATACTTGCCATTAATACAGTGGTTGCAACTGTATTAATTGATTGCCCGAGTCCCGTGGTGGGAGTTCTGCTCTGATTTTGGTGAAATATCAAGTAGTTCCGGTCATTTTGTGGGGGGCACAGGGGGCCACGCATTAAAAGTAAATGAATCCACAAAACTAACGTTGTTTGTATTGTTGACATATTTCTAAAATATTAGTGCAACTTTCGTTCATTTTTTACCCCTCTCACACGGAACTATGCTTTTTGTGTCGGGAGGCATACTATGGTCCGACGGAGCATTGGTTCGACATGCGTCCGCACCTCGGACTAGCGCCTGCTCCCGTGCTTGCGGTTATGGTTAGGTTAGGGTTTGAGGTCGGTTGTCGTGTATCGGACCAATGACTAATCGGACCAAACACATGCACTCTTTTGTGTCCATATCACTACGCCCAAAAAATAGTTCCATGTGATAGAGGGGTCAAAGTTGAACGAAAGTTGCGCTAATATTTTAGAAATAGGTCAACAATACAAATGACGTTAGTTTTGTGGGGGGCCCCAGTGCCCCCCACAAAATGACCGGAACTATTTAATATTTACCAAAACCAGAGCAGAACTCCCACCAATTAATACAGTTGCAACCACTATATTAATGGCAAGTATTTCATACAGCTTAAGTTCAAAAAATCTGAACTATCCCTTTAAAAGGAACCCTGGCTAATAAGACAAATATGCCTTTATATATTATAATTGACCTCTATAACTAAATCTAACATTTAAAACACCTTCAATATTTTATTTATTTCATAAATTGATAATGTTTCACTCAATAGGGGGAACTCCTGTCGCAAGTTAATGGTGTGTGTGTGTGTGCGTGCGTGCGTGCGTGCGTGCGTGCGTGCGTGCGCGTCCGTCCTCCTGGACCCTAGGTGTACGTCGTTCAATCAGCAAGGTGGCCAAGTACAACGCTGAAACATCTGCATGGACAGAAGTAGCTCCTATGCAGAAACCGCATAGATTTCCAACTGTCTGTACTCTCAACGGAAAGCTCTATGCAATAGGTACTCAATAGGCTCTGTGGGCAGGTGCCAAGTGCTGCTGGAAATGGAAATCTGTATATCCATAAAGCTTGTCAACATACGGAAGTACACAGTGCTGTAAAATATCCTAATACAGTAGATGGTTGTGTGACTGCAATTGATACAACAGTGATGATTTGGGGTTATTTGTATGTTATCTGCATGGTGTTGGTCCACAGAGCCAAAACTACTAGTAATTGGTGTACTGACCATGGTATTACTGTGCTTAACTGACCAGCCAACTGGCCTGACCTGAACCCCACAGAGAATCTTTATTGTCACGAGGAAGGTGTGAGACACTAGATTCAACAATACAAATTAGTTTACAGCTGCTATCAAAGCAAATCTGGGCTTCCATAACACCAACAGTGGCACAGGCTGATCACCTCCATGCCATGCCCCATTGATGAAATAATTTGTTGTAGCCCAGACCAGTATTGAGTGCATAAATTAACATACTTTTCAGATGGTTGACATTTCTGTATTGTAAATACATTTTTAGTGGTCTCATCAAATATTCTAATATTTTGAGATTGAGATTTTTTTAGCTGTAGGTGGTGAGTATTATACATATGGGGACAACCCCGACGACATTTGCGAGTTAAACACGATGGAATGTTACAACCCCGAGACCAATCAATGGACCGTGTGTGCCCCCATGCAAGAGAGACGCATCTGGCATAGCGCGGTTGTGGTGGATGGAAAGATCTATATACTAGGAGGGAAGGATGGGGACAACGGGTAAGACACTGCTGCTCCATGAATGCCTGGGAAAAGGTGGCTTCTTGTTCACAGCATACTGTATATTTAACACATGGCTATTGGTCTCTCTTCATGTAGACTCGTCCAGAACATCGAGCGCTATTGTGAAGAGACGGACACCTGGGAAACTGTGGGACAGATGCCCAATGTTCGTCACGGTTTTTTCAGCTGCATGTCTTTCAAGCTGAGTAAAGTCTGTGCAGTCATAGTTGATGAATATGAAAGTGACTATGTTGATTATGAATATTAATATTATCTACTGGCTATACCGGGGCAATGGATTCTACTAGAATGTGGGGTGAGAAACACTATATTGTATAAAGTATGTTTCACTGGCAACAGATATTGTTCATTATATTCACTGACACTGTTTGTTGACTACATAATATATGATCCATACACCTACTGTGTAGGCTTGTTCACATGGTACATATCAGCCTCCCTATCAGTCTGCACACTTAAAACGAGGATATAGTTAAACAGCCTTAATAAATTGAAATGAAAAATCCATATAAGGATACGGTTTTGACCTGCATGGGTCTTCCTCAGCTAGAAAGATTAGTCAACAACATACAATGGCAAGGAGGTCTAATTACATCACAGCAAAGATGTCTTCAAGAATCTAAAAATGTAATTTGTGAGAGGTAGAAACAAAGATCCATCTGGACTGGAAGAGCTCACTGTATTTTTTTCTTTTTTATTGTTCGACACACACTGTAGATAAGGTATGGTTCACATTTTGGCAATAGATTGTGTCTTATAGTTAATGCCTGCTGTATATAATTTATTTACACTACAGTATGTGTCAGTCAGTCCAAGTGTTTGTGGGTAGACTCTAACGTCGTCTACATTTATTGTTCTATTTTTTTATCCCCCCACCTATTTGAAATTAGTTATATTCTTGTTGTTTCATGCCTACTGCAGTGCTGCTATGCGATTTCCACACGGGGATCAATTCAAATGTATCTGCCAATATTTTAAATGCCTTTTGATGGATTTCCTTCCTGTTATTGATTAATACCGGTACATATCCCTGGCTGACATACCTCCTCATTCAAGAAAATGAATGTCTCCATAATTTTCTTTGACTGTGAAAACGCACCACTATGCATCCTAATGTATATGTTGTGAATAAATAAAATAAAACCTTATAGTAGTGGTTAATTATTATTTCAACGTTTCTGCCCAGAACTGAATATTATATAGAGTACATAGTGTGTTTTATTACATAATACACATTATAAAACATCAGGACAAACGGCAGTTACAAAACTGGAAAAATATAATCTTTAAAATTAAAACGGAAGTAAAAAAAATATAAGCCTGTGAGGTAAAACCGACTAGGCAATAGGCTACCATATTCTTCACAGATTTGACAGGTTTTCATAGTTTTTATTATTTTTGAAAGCTGTGTTTCAAATAATACATGCTAAATATTCAATATAGAAGAGTCAATTTTGGAAAGATTAAAGACATGACAGTATAGTATATCCCCAAATGAGATATTGTTTAATCTAAAGTCATTTTCCACAAAAAGATTAATCGATGGAGAAACACCATCGAGATTAAGGTACGAGAGGAGAGAGGTTACATTCATATGACTTGTCTTAATAGATGTCATCCTGTCAAGATCTTTGATTGATTGATTGAAAATTGTATTAACAGATTGCAGAATTACAGTACATTTCAAGCACAAACTCAATACAAAGGCTGTTAACTGTGAGTGGACGACCCAATTAAGCATTACACTTGTTTACAACAGGGTCCACCATGTTCAATTCATTATTGATCAATGTAATATAATTGATATGGACATGTATATTGATTGACAGAAGTTTCTCAGGTGGAATACTAAACCTCGCATCACGCGGAGGTACAGCTCCCTCCCTCCCTCCCGTCTCTTGGCGCGCACTGCCTGCCCTCCTGTGGTCGTGCTGTGGAATGACCCGCGCTCTGCAGCACAAAGAAGACCGCCTGTTTTCACATGTTTTTCACCTGTCAAGTTCAACATTGTTTTCGGCTGTCAGCATCTCCACCGTCCAGCTGTACTTTACGCCACTGCTAGATACCGCTGCTTAATTTCTCTTGTTTGTGGTTCTGTCCAGAGAACTGTAAATAAACTCAGCTGGTAGATGTATTGTTGCCTACACTTTTAGGCACTTTGTAGGTAAGTTTACCACTATCCCTATAGTGTCGGGCGGCCAATTATACCCTATCTGCGCTCTCACAATGCCTCAAATCCGATTCCTATTTTTTAATTTGGGGTTAAAACGTCGACTATATAAACATGCGGCGTGTCCAAAATAAGGAGGCCATGGATTAAAGTGGTTATTAGCAGTAATCACTGCTGGGACTGGGAGGACATGTGTCCTCTTGCTTGTTAGAAAATTAATACAATAAGCAATGTTAGCTGTTGCTGTAAAAAAATAAACTGGTTTCCTGCCCTGGTTCTGACACCATGCTACAGCAGCAGTCTTTAGCTTAGCAATAGTTGGCTGACTTTGCTCCAGAGACCAACAAACAACTTTGTTTTGTAGTTTTTTGCTCAACTATCTGTGAGACAGCTAATGTTAGCATAGTGTCGACTCTTTCATCAAAGGCAGAAAGTCATTGTCAATGTCTCAATGTTTTGCAAATAAATAGTTGGCCACACCAGGATGATGGATCAACAGCCATGCCAATGCCATGATCAGCTGGTTGAATTTTACTTTGGATCTGAAAACTGAAGCCATATTGGAAATAAATTGGCCCTCTTCCTACACAGGCATTACCAATTGTACTAATTAAGGCTCTGTTTCATTGAGTGGATGGAATGGAACCAAATGAACCCTTCTTCTGGTCAGATTCTGAACATGTTTAGAATAATGATCAGAAGTGAATTGATATATAATGGATGCCTGCAAGTCCTGAAAAGTCTTAATGTATTATATTGTGTTAATTGTGCTAATATTTCCACTTTCCAGGATGTTTTTGATTAATTAAATTCCCTAGTTTGAAATCCACCAGGTGTCACACAGACCATTATAAAATAACTCAATGAACCACGTTTGTTATCTCACCCCTATCAGAACAGATACCTGCAGATAAACCAAGCTGAGCCAGCAAGATGAAAAACGCACGCAGTTGGCACGAGACTCCCCCCTCCGTTACTGTACAGATCAAACCCAACACTAGTGTATGCAGCCTTCAGGTCAGGAGAGGTCTCCAGCTTAAAAGAACTAATGGCCAAGTGGTTAAGGGCCCTGCAGGCAAGAGCCAACCCAGGTGTTATGAGGGGTACCACCAGCCCATACCAACCTTAGATGATTTGCCTCAAGTCATCCAGCGAGAGGAGATGGTAGCCTTCTTCAAAATCTTTGGTGAGCTTGTGGGTGTTGTCAGGGAAAGTTAGCAAAATGTGTGGCAAATTATTCGGCCATAGCCACATTTCCCAAATGTGCTGACCTCATCACATTTGTGATGACGGCTATGGACGTTTTTAGCCCAAGGAGTGTTTTTCTTGCAAAACTAATGCTTGCAATGGATTCAGAATGAAAAACCCCTAGTTTGACCAGTCACATGCTACTTAAAGCATAATGACATTTTGGATTTTTTTATGTAGGTTAATGGTACCCCAACTTTCAGCAGCTGTCAAAGTTTCCCAAGGGAGTTGGGTTGGAACAAATTGATGTCATAGTAGACATCGTTATGAACACAATTGTAAAGAAAGCTAGTGGTAAGCTTTTTTTTTTCCTGCAGATTTGCTACAACTTTCACTAACTTTTCTTATTAGTGGTCTGATCCTAACATAAGTGGTGACATTGATCCAGAAGTAGACATACAAATTAAATGACACATTATGGCTTACAGATGATGATCTGGTAAAAGACTTTCTGTGGAAGGACTGTTGCTTCAAAATCACAGACAAGGTAGGTTGATTCTGTTTGATAATAAATGTGCCAAGATAATATTGAAACTGCTTGATTTCAGCCTCTTCCACCTTGTCCTCTTACCCCTCAGTACCTACTGGCCATGACATTTATCTACTTCAAAAGGGCCAACTTCAGCATCAGCGAACACAACAGAATGAACTTCTTCATAGCACTGTAAGTTCAATAACAAAACTAGTTTTCTACTCACTGTCAATGTGCACCAGGGGATATTTAACAACAAGCTAGCGGTTTGTAATGCTTGAATTCATAATTGCAGCTCTGAAATGTTCTGATTTAAATCCTTTATAATTCCAGCTACCTTGCCAACACCATGGAGGAGGATGAGGAGGAGAACAAATATGAGATCTTTCCCTGGGCACTGGGCCAGACCTGGAGGAAGCGCTTTCCCCACTTCCTCAAACAGCGGGACATGCTGTGGACTCGCCTCTGCTATAGAGCTGCAGTTAGCAGACGATGCTGCGAAGAGGTAAACATGGCATAACAAATCACACTTGATGATGCTTTAAAGCATCTGTGTATGCAGCTTGTATGCACACTTGTCTGCTTTTGTCCTTCAGGTCATGGCCATCATGCCCTCACATTTTGCGTGGCACCGGGAGAGGGCTGAGCACCACAGTGGTGCCCAGCGGCGGTATGGAGTGCAGGACCAGGTCCGTGTTCCACGTGGGCCCTTAGCATCCCCTGACACCTGCGTCCTCTGTGACTGTACAAGGAAAATGAGGCTCTCCTCTGGCTCATCCTCTCCATTGCCAAGCCCTGGCTCTCTGCTTCCGTTTGCCATTTCCCTCTCAATGCAGATCACACCCCCAAGTGTCAAGGCCTCTCGCAGGAAGGTTCATCTGGTGAAACCTACCCAGCACCCATCACGTTGCTATCCTGAGGAGGCTCAAAGTAGGTGGCTCTGTGTTCTCAATTCTAAACAGTAAATTGGTCGAAATATGTTTGAAAATGGCAGTAAACACATATCAGAACTGAACACAGAAGTGATAACTAACATCATGTTCTTTAAAGCTGCACTATGAAATATTTTAATGCAGTTCTACTTTAGACTATACTATGATGCTTACTGTGCATGACTTACAATCCAGCCGTTTATACTTGTTTAAGAGCGTTTTTCTAGCTAACCAAGGCCTCTATCTTCCTGCTTTGTTAGGGAATAACTCTGCCTGTGGATCAATCTACGACCCATCCATGGATTGGATCAACGAGGAGTAGCTGAGTCTGCATTATCTGATAGAATGAATGTACTTTCCTTACCCTGATTTAGAGTCTGTGTAGTATATTATACACTCATTTCCCCTGGATAAAGCCTACATTAGACATTTCTTTGAAGTGGACACGCACTCCACCACCAGTGTTTTAAATGAAGAAACTTAGTATCCATCTAACTTTAAGTCAGTGGCATCCAAATCCAAATGTGATGTGGAAGTCACTGGTTTGCATTTCCATAGAGATTAAGCACTTTATCCTTAGTTTAACTTAATTAATCTACCAAGGTCTCATACTACCTCTGGTGCATGGCTTAATACAATTCATTATTTGATAAATATGTTTTAAAAAATATACAGTGCACAACTGTAAGTATACACTTTTGTTTTGTTTCAACTGTCAACTAGATATTACAGTCACATAATCCACATTCACTGTTGGTTACATTTCTACATTGAGTGACAGGCAGGCGCTAATGTTTGTACATCTGTAAATATTTATGTCAAGAAAATAACTTTTATGAAAATAATTTAAACCAGCATTAAACAGTTAATATATATATATATATATATATATATCAGTAAAGTATATAGTGGGATTCGAGTTTGACTGGGTGTATTCTTTGTTTTTTTGCTTGTTGACCAGCCTTTTGAGTTTTAATTAAAGGCTAGATATTACATTCTTCTTATGTGTTTATTGTTCCCTTCATATTGTCCCCACTCAATTGTAAAGCACTTTATTCTTCAAGTGTACAAGTCATTTCTGTCCAGGAGTATCCATGGGTTGGTTAAGCAGCTACCGGAAACACTTCCTTAGTTTGGTCAGGAATGCTGCAAGTGAAAGTAGTATAATTTATTGCACAGAATAATGCATATTAATGCTACAATATTGCCTCTTGGGATGTTGGCTCTTACCTGTGTGGCTCATTTGTACATGATGCGGTCTAGCAATGTAGGAGATACTCCCAAAAGGTGGCTGTTCCTTGGTGGTCAACACTTCTGAAAAGTCCACACCAAAAGGGAAATGTACAGTGATGAAAACCCACAGATAAAAATATGAAAGCAACAATTAATTGTCGTTCTACATTTTTTTTTATACAATAGTAACTTATGTTCTTAATGATCACCTTTCTCCTCCGAGTTTCCATTTGCCTCTTCTACTTCATCAGCGATAGGTTTACTGACACAGAAGCTGCCATCTTTGTGGTGTGCCGGGGTCACCAGCCAGTTTCTGTATGGCACCTCAATGATGCGTTCACACAGCAGAGGTAGCGCTGAACATCGAATCCCATCCAACAGGTCTATAACCTGTGTTATACTTGGTTATAGGATAAGAGGCAAACAATATTCATTGCATTCTCTGTTCTGTTCATGCAGTACAATGCAATTTGAAACCAAGCACATAAGTCTAGGCTACATGTCAAAGTGTGGTCTTAGTGGTGACCAGTGATTGCTTCTTTAAACATACAATATAAACATTCACAGCTATATCTCAAGCTTATTTTGGTACTCACTTTGCCAAGTAGACACTGCACACAGCCCCAGGGTGAAGATGAGGAAGCACGGTGGGTAAGACCAACTGGGGACTCATCATGTCAAGAGCAATCTACGATAGACATGTCAGTCGGAAAATGTTTTGGAATTAGATGGCAGCCTGACACACCATTCACAATTCACATCTACATGTATACAGCAAAGTGCTGGGGAAAGGTACAGTGCAGCCATTAACAGTGTATGCAATGTGAAATAAGGGGTCAGACTGACCGAATGAAAACCCCGGCCAGCGAGTAGTGAGGATGCCTTGAGGAGGTCAGCGTTGTAGAACTGGACATTATCTGGCCACTCCTCCCCTCGCCGCAGCCTCCATGAATCACGCCAATGGTTGTAGTTGAGCACCGCTCTCTTGTGGTGGTCCTCCCTGATCTCCACACTCAGAACGCTGCCCTTGGAGCCCACTAGGCAAAGCACAGAACATTAGACATTTCAACTATGAATAGTTGCCTGCTGTAAAAATGTGTAGGCTACTTGTGTAACTAATTATTCCTAAGAAGTGTTTTTCTGGGACACTTTTTTTTTGAACAATCTACTATTTTCAGGTTTCTTACTGATCTTCCCCACTTTTTTTTTTTCATCATATTTATATTTTATTTTTCATAACAGTAACTTATATTTGACCAGCTAGTGGCCTTGTGGTTAGAGTGACCACCATGAGACTGGGAGGTTGGGGTTCAATCCCCAGCCGGATCATACCAAATACTCTGAAAAATGGGACCCAGTGCCTCCCTGCTTGGCACTCGGCATCAAGGATTGGAGTATGGAGTCCTTGCGACATACTAGCGTCATGTCCAGGGGGTGTACTTGTACATCATGTCCAGGTACACCACTCGTACATCAAGCTGCCTCACGCTACAGAAACAGGAGATATAGGCTACTGGCACTGCACTATGGGCCTCATGGCTCGGCAGGGCTTACTTTATATATTTGAAAAACTGCCAAAAAGTTATTGCAGAAAAAAGGGGGGGAATAAGGTTGTGGTTCCTGAATCAGTGTCCAATTTGTACTAGAATGGAACCTGGGAGTTTGAGGTCATGCAATCTCATTGGCTCAAGCCACACCAAAAAACACGGTAAACGGTAATTATCTATGACATAATCATGACAAAACAAAACAATTGCAATGCTATACTTCAAGTTAGGCTGTCTCTGCTCAGGCATTATTAAAAAGCCTACCTGCTCTGGAAAGAAAGAGTGACATAGCCCCTGACCCAGATCCTGCCTCCAACACGCAGTCTCCCTCTGTGATATCCATATCCAGCAGCATGGCATTAGCATCCTTGGGGGAGACACAGGACGCTTCATGTCAACAAATCATACAGCAGATTAGAATTATCAACATGATAATTAGACACTATAAAACAATGTTCTAATTGACCTTCTGGAAAAGTGATTCTTGCTAGATGCTATGCTAGAGTCTTCTTGGTCTTCTCTTACCTTTGGGTAAGAGATGGTCGGGGCCCTCTTCATATAGAGCACATAATCCTCCAGACTGGCACGGCGTATGAAGGCGTTAAACCCTTGGGTGGTCTTCAGGAACAGGCCTGAAGGCTGACCTGCCATGTCATTGTGGAAAACACAACCCCAGTTGCTCTGCAGACGCTCCCCAGGCTTAAGTATAAACATGTTCTTGTACTGTGCCCTCCTTTTTGTGTACTCCGCAATCAGCAGCTCCCCAAACATCAGCAAGCGCTCCCCGGGGAGGGTGGCTGGTACAGAACCATCCCCCTGGTCATGGGTGAGAGCATGATCCTGTGTTTCGGAATCACTTGTCTTTACAACTGGGCCAAGTGCACCACAAACACTTGAAACGTCATCTTTAAGCCCGGGATCCTCCTGAATATGAACAGTGGTGGAAAAAGTGCTCACATTAATTACATTATGTACGTATTATTACGCATATATTACGAATTATTTATGGTACATAGCCTACAATCAATACTGCAATGTAGTCAGAAGTAAAAGTCGGGAATTCTACATTTCTGTGAGTAAAATGTACAAAGTATCAAAAGTAGAAAGTACAAAATCATGCATGTGAATGAATGTCCCATTTCACTCTCACATGTTCTCAAATGTATACAAATCTTTGATGTGATGCATTGTGAGCTTGTAGATAGAATTATATAGGGCTGAATTAATGTGGTCAATGTATCAAAATCTACAAAATAACTAAAGTTTTCAAATAATTGTATTAAAAATACAATAGCCTCAGATAGAAAATACATAAATTTTGAAATACTCCAATTAACTATACCTCGACATTTTACTCAAGTACACCTACTGAAGTAAATGTACAAGTAAATGATGAAGGAGAAAGTATTCATATTCAGTTGTGTATAGTCTATACACAACTGAATATGAATACTTTCTCCTTCGACATGTGCATCATGCTGTTGTCATCCAAATTGGGACCTTCACCTCCACATCTCCCTGGCTTTGTTCTCTCAGCTGAGCCACATCGGGGCTCAAAGAATCTGGAGGCAGCAGGCGACTGATCCTCTCCAGTGGAGACAAGGGTCTCCTCCCCCCTGGCAGCAGTCTTCTCCTGGGAGTCCGATGATCAGGGTTCAAGGAGGAGGAGGAAGGGTCAGAGCGGTCTCCTTCGTCCCCTCCGCTGCTCCCATTATTACCCGTCTTCTGGTGACCATCTGAGAATGTTCTCCTCGCGCACCAGATCCGCGTCGGGAGTTGAACCACAGCACGCGTTTCCCTGCGTTGTGGGTGTGCACGGGCAGACGCGCAAGCACCGCGCAACAGTCTGTTTATAAAGAGAACCCCTCCGGAGCACATTTGACAAGACATGATCAGTGCTGATTGTAGGCGATCATGCGGCTTCACGCACTCTTTTTCTTAGTATTCATTGATAACACGCGATTCCAAGATTGATCCCAACGTAAACATAGCAACTGATTGACCGCAATGAATATAACCAGTAATTTACTACACTCACTGACTCCAGTTCAACTTGAAGTCACAATGCTGCCTGCTAGTAGGAGACTGGTGGAAAGCCTGGTGAGGCGAGGTTAGTACGAGACAAGACACACACGTGCCTCCCTGTTTCTCTACGTCACAACTAAGCGACATCTCTAGACAGAGCGACCTTAGAGTATAGAGAGCGACATACCAAAGCCTAGAAGCAAGCAAGCAAGTCACTGTGACTGGCACTGCCTGGCTAGTTAAGTTGTCTAGTAACAACCAATCGTCTCTACTACTACTACAGTAACTGTTATTATAAAATAGCTCAAGGCTCTATTGCTGAATGCTGATTACTTAGGTTAGAACGCGCCGCAGTGGTGTCCAGTTAGAACTTAAACCAGGATGCTTTGACTTATGCCACTAACTTGGAGCGAAAATACAGACCCTCCTGAAGGCTCATACATACTCCAGTTTTTGGTGATAGCTTATCAAACGGTGATAAGAGTTGAGGCCATCATACTCGCGGTGATGTCCTTAGTTGAGTATGTATATGAGCCTTTAGTCCCCTGCCCAAGGGAAACTATCCCTATGGCAATTGTGCTGAATGTGCTCAGTGCAGCAATACTTTTAAGGCTGCTTTTTTCACTCATACCCATACAGGCAAGAAGTTCAAAATTCAGAGTATAAGCACTTGTAGGCTATGTGGTCTATATGATCCGTTCGTTGCCCATGTGGATTGGCCTGGGCAAAACCACTAGACAGCTCAAGCAACGAATTAGTGAACATAAGTGCTCCATTCGGAGAAACGACCGTGATTACCCTATTGCTGTCCATTTCAATGACTCTAAACATGACAATTTCTTCTTTTCGTTTTATGGGTATAGAACAAGTTTGCCTGCCCAACAGATGCGGTAACCATACTGTTACTCAAACAACGTGAAGCATATTGGATCCAAACCCTTCACCCAAAGGGGCTCAATGATGAACTGTTACTAAACGTCATGTTGTGAATTTGCATGTTTTTCATGCAGTCCTCTATAAGTTGAGTGTCTCATCACCCTTAAGGGCCCTATTTGGCTTTACACCCCCCCCCCCCCAAAATGCTATTTACTAAAACGTCAAATATATAAGCACTTTAATTCAGAACTTCTTGCCTTGTTGAGTGAATTTGGTTTGTGTATGTGTGTGTGTGTGTGTGTATATATATATATATATATATATATATATATATATATTAATGTATTTTTCTCATTGTATGTATGTCATGAGAGCAGGACCTAGTGACTTTTGTCTCTTATTGTCGACTTTGTTGATTTCCTAATGTATGTTTACAACCATTTGTCTTTACATCTTTTCTCGTATAATGTTTTTTAGAATGTAACTGAAATGATGTAACCTAATAGTTCTTTGGGGTCCTTGTGCCTTTAAATGATGTCAGCAAATTGAGGATCATCACGCTGTACCTCTTCCTTTAATCAGACTCTGTCTATTGTGATTGGTTGATTCCTTTTCAAATGTTTGTATATAAGTAACTCTGTAAAAATGATGTGTTATGCCTGAGGAAGGTCCAGAGGGACCGAAACGTTGCTTCATTAAATAAGACAATACTCTTGTACCGAGCAAATACACAGTGTGCGGGTGTATTATTATTTTTTAATCTTTTGTTTTTCTGTTCCTGCTGAACAGATCAAAGACAGTGACACAGGCTAAATTATGATGATCGGGGACAGCTGCCACGAGGACTTCCTTCATAAGTAAGTTGGGATAATGAGTAATGTCTCTAGTCTGCAGTTCTGCACTGTTAATGAATTGCCTCCCCTCAGACTTCTTCAACAAAAGCAGAGGGTTATTCCTGATTAACAAAGCACTGCTACTGTTAGAACTCAATGATAAATGCCTGCAACAGCTGGCCTTGAACATTTTGGGGTAAACCTTTTCCAGACCCTCAGGCTTGTGACTAATAGACGTTTCCTGAGTGACAGAAAGCACATTGTATAGGGATGTTATTTTTGAGGGGCGCTAGCCGCCCCTCCTATATACAGGTTTAATGTTTGTTTTTAGTTCAATGTTTGTTTTAAACGCCATTGACAATGAAGGGAAAATGTACAGCTCAAATATGATGATGTTGGGGGGGTCACTGGTTGAGAACCACTGAGTTAGAGCACAGTGATACAGTATACCTTACTGTACAAGCTTCATGTCGTTGTAAACATTAGCTTATGAACATATAGCAAAGTTTGAGGTAACATACCAGTGATATCTGATATGTTTGATAAAGTTGTTGCATCTCAACAGACTGGTGGTGAAATGTCATTTCCAGCAGAGCCACACTTCAAAACCACCAAGTGTTACCTTCTACCACTGGTGAAAAAAAAGCAGAACAGAGCAAAAGTTATGGTCAAGTAAACTAAAGGGCAGCAAGTAGCCTATATGTGTGAATAAAGATGTGCAGCAGGGCTGTCCCTCAGTCTGTTTAGCATGCATGTGATACTGTGGTATCGCGCCTTACTTATGTAAGGATGAGGATGTCTGTTGTTGCTTTGTCTGTTCACAGTGCATTATGCATTATACTGCATGTCATGCTGTTTACAAGTTTGTCCACCAGGGGATGCTCATGTAACACTTCTAGGTTTGCTCATGCTCAGTTTAGCTGTCATGTTAGCACTAGCAGTAGTCTCTCGACAGACTGTTGACTGGCAAAGAGGGCGCTGTTTTTCCTTTATTGTTTGACGATGGGTTCTCAGATTGTGTTAGCAGTGACAGTGGTGACCCTGCTGATGTTAAAACCGCCACTGCCAGGTGAGTCTTACACACACATGCACTGTACATGCCCACGCATGCATAGGCTACTAACATAAACACAAATAGCCCCGTCTATAGTCCAGAAGACTATCTCATTTGGCCAGGGGGACTGAGAACAAAATGCATTTATTATCAGTTAGAATTAACACATGTTTTGCATATATTTTCCAGTGGCCCCGGCCTCCGTGTCAGGAACCCCCCTGAAGATGATGGAGAGGTGACGTGAGTATTATGATTATTTAGGATTCTTCATTGTTCTTTGCTCTGGTGTAACTGTGATGTTTTCACTCTGCATTAATTGTTTTCGTGTTGCTTTGAATGAAAATGTCTTTCATGGCCAAATCCCTCTTGAAAGGGCTTAGTGTGTGTATTAATCCACATTGGCACTCTTGAAGGGTTTTTTTTTTTAAAATTGCCAATAAAGTAATTTATCCATGTTAAAATGTCAGTTTAGTTACCGTAGCAGCTTTTGGTTTAGTAAACACTGTCTCCTGCTGCTGCTGTTGGATGTGTTTGTGTTCATGGTAACCAATGGGAGCTTCTTCTACTACAACACATTGTGGAGAGAACATTCTTCATATTCAGGACTTTTGTCTTTATTTCAAAAGGCACAAAGAAACAAACATTATATCATCAATTCAACTGTTTAAAACTGTATGAATAGTTAAATCACAACCGTCGACTTTACAGTAATGAAGGCACATTCAGTTCCAATGCGCTTTTCAAAACAATGGACCTTTGAAAAGGATACAATACAAACTAAAGTTGCTTAACTGTGATTTAAAAAAAATCTTTAAATCTTAAAAAAATCAAAGAACAAAAACATGGTAATATATCAAATACATAAAAATTGTTATCATGAATCATACGTAAGCAAACAACCTAACAGTGGAATATCTATATAATGAAGCTATGCGTATACACTATAGAGTGCTACTGTATGTCTACATAAAATGCTATCTAAGTTACATAAGTTGAGCCTATGCAAAGGAACAATAACCTCCTATTTACACTATGGCTTACTGCTCATAACAAACACTGTTCTGTAAAAATATATAAACAAAACACATACAGTATCATAAAATGGAGGGATTACACATTAGCTTGAATGATAATGCAAGATTATTCATATTAATACCCTAATCGCATAAAATATGTAAAAGTAACAATTGTATAGCAACCACTGACTAGCCCTTCATCAAGTTGACTATTTTAATTCTCCTACACAACTATTTAAGTGTTGCTGTTGGCTGCTTGGAATATTAATTCTCGGGGCATGGTCCCATAATCTTCTACAGAGGAACCACAGAGAGCATCCTGACTGGATGCGGTCACTGCCTGCATAGGCGGCGGTTGAGCCTGACGTTTGGGACGGCTAATATTTGTAGTATTATACAGCGCCAGCATGGATGACCGACATTAAATGAATTGATTTAACCATGCCCCCATAACAAGCTAAATAACAACGCAACAAGGCTTCCGTTTCAAAATCACATCTTCTGTCTGTCCTCGTTTAGCTTTGGTCTGTGTGGACTGGGGGGAATTATTTCTATTTACAACTGCAAACACCAGGTAAAGTACAGTACTTCTGTCTGTCTGTTCCTGTCAATCTTTTTTTTATTTTATTTTTTTGCCCCTTTTTCTCCCCAATTTCTATTTACAACCACCAACACCAGGTAAAGTACAGTACTTGTTCTTCCGTCTGTCTGTTCCTGTCAATCTTTTTTTCTTTCCCCCCCCTTTTTTTTACCCTTTTCCCCCCCAATTTACTCATTATGCCAATGTATTGCTCCCCACACACATTTCTGTACATTGTCACAAGCTCACCTGGAGCTCCTACCGGGAGGATGTAGAGCCTTCATCTTACTCCTCTCACCCAACACTCCCTGCTGACAGGAAGGAATACTCTGTAGAATTATGTGCAGTGACTATATATATATATATATCACCCTCTCCGCCCGGCTTCTCTACCCCGAACATGGGCCAAATGTGTTCGTGTAGATGCTCGACAAAGCCAGATGCATTGTGGTGGATTCGAACCCCCAATGACTCCGCAATGGTGGGCACACATACTTTACTGTGCCACCCGAGCGTCTCAAGTGTCTATGGGGCCTGGACTCCAGTCTCCTCACTGCGTCCAGCTTCAACAACTACTTGTTGATCTATCTCTTCATACTGGTGGTATTCTGTCTCCTCACTGGGTCCAGCAGCTTCAACAACTACCTGTTGGTCTATCTCTTCATAATCTGAGTCTTCTGCCTCTTCAATGGGGCCAGATCCAACAACTACTTGTTCATCTATCACTTCATACTCGAGGTCAGATTCAGAATCAGAACCAACAACATTATAATACTCGATATCAATGTTCTCATTTCCGACATTATAATGAACCGTCGCAGTGTCCCACACTCCTGCATTATGTCTTCTGGTGGCCTGGAGAAACACAGAAACACCCAACGTTAAGTCACTGAATCATCATCTGCCTGAGAACCCTCCTATCTCTCTATTGTTTGTTTGTATATGAAGACACTTGAACTCTGGTTTAACTGTCATTTACATTCCAGTCTTGTGTTGTGTAAAGATGTATTACCTTCCAGAGACAATAGAGGGCGATGGGTACCAGCATCAACAGCAGCAGCACCACTGTGACTGTAACTTTGATGCTGTCGGTCGGAGGGACTGTAGGAGGGACTGTAGGAGGGACTGTAGGAGGGACTGTGAAAAAAAAAAAACATCACCATATCATGTAAGAACATTATCATTTGATAAACCTTCATGTTTGATTGAATCATGCCTGACGGAGATTCATATTGTGAGTTTAACCCATTTAGACCTGAGGCCGATTCTTAAAAAAGGGCTTCTGAATCTATATCAGTGGTGCTCAACCTTTTTCATGTCAAGGACCCCCAGAATTATCTGTATTTGGCCCAACATATGTTGTTCCAGGGACCCCCCAAACACCCCCCCGCCGCCAGAAGCAAAGATTTGAGTTAAAAACATTCACTCTGAAAGAATATATATTCAAAGAATTGAGCCACATTTTCAAGATTTATCAAAAATAGCAGACCTGCAAGCTCGTAGCGTGTCACTCGGTGACGCGCTACAAGCTTGTAGGTCTGCTATTTTTCAACAGATAAAGTATAACATAACGCTTAAAACACCAAAAGGGGTTCCCGCCCAGAATGGTTTAAAGGTAATTTCATTCAGGTTACCTGTGACGGTGAGAGAGAGGATGTCGCTCTCAGAGGAGACATTGTGAGAAAACACGTTGGTGTGATTTAAAACAACGTCGACGTGATAAGCACAGCTGTAATTCCCTTGGTGGCCGGGGCCTGCTTCGAAGAACAGGAAGTTGGCAGAGTGATTGACAGCTGGCTGGGTGTGGTTGTGTGTGCTGTTGACTCCAGTGAAGGTGAGGTGGAAGGAGCCGTCTGGGTACTGTGGCAGGATGGAGCAGCTGATGCTGAAGTTGGAACCTTCCAACACCTGCTGCCCCTGCTGCTGGCCCTCAGAAACCCCGTTTAGAGACACCTGCTGCCCCTGCTGCTGGCCCTCAGAAACCCCGTTTAGAGTGGGGAAGACGCTGATGTTTGGCTTCAACAGAAGATCTGTAACAAGACACGAGTGATTGAATTATAGTACAGCAGATATTTACATACAGTATAGAGTAGCCAATGAGATGGGACCAAGATTAGAGATCCAACATATTGTAAGGCTTTTGTATGGCTTTTGCTGAAATTAGACGATGCAAAAAAAGTTATTTTAAATTAATTCAGAAAAAGAAACATCCTGTTTCTATGCTGTAGATAGGTAGGTTAAGTAAGTAGGCAAGTAGACAGACGTCACTGTTTGTGTTACCTGAACAGATCACCTCCAATGTGACAGTGGAATTCTGAGACAGTGTCATTCCACACTCCCTCAGTGAAGACTCGGTTCCAACACAGTCAGCTGTGATCCACCACACAGGTTGAACCGTTGAAGCAGGACTCCTTTGTGTTGAAACGTCAGAGCCACAATCCATCTGCCTACACACGACAGAGGATGACTTCAGGTTCCAGTCGGACTGACCATCCACGGGTCTCCAGTCTCCCTGGTGTTGCATCTCCAGTACACCGCTACAGTTACTGCTTCCTCCCATCAGCCTGACGTCATCAGGCTCTGTACAGAGACAAGACCGTTACAAACCATTTAGAGCAGACATGCCTTGTGAGCCGAAAGTGTTCAGTTCTCCCACTCCATGTTAATGGATGGTGGTGTTCTGTTAACAGATGGTGGGGATCTATTCCTAACACTGTCTAACACTAACACATGGTGAACTGTCACTCCCAAGACGGCAAACGGGTGACTTCTTGGAACGGATTTGACCAAACGTCAAACTCAAAACTCAAAGTTTGAGCACGGAATATCTGCAACTTATATATAACGGGTGTCCCTGGCTGTGGCACACCCTCATGCCATGCTCAGCCAATCACAGTGCATAATGGGAATAATGGCACACCTTCCAGCCAATCGGCCAACCACATCGCCAATGTCGGCCATACATGGTTAATTTTGCTGCAATTCCGTCCTCAAAGTTTGGCGGCATAGATGGTAATTTTCCCTCCTCATACTTTGAGGACATTACTAAAATTATTAGATTATACCTGTGCAGGTGAGTCCAACAGTCTTGTCAGGTGAGCAGGTGGTGTTTCTAGTTGAGTCTGAGGTTCTACAGTCCAGGAGAACAGACTCGTTGCCTTCACACTGGAACTCTTTGGTCCACATCGAAGCGTTCACTTCTCCATAGAGCGCACCCTGGGGGACTGAAGGAGCCCCGCAGCCAAGATCCCTACAGACCACCTCTGCGTCCTGCTGGTCAAAGTCATCTTCACACACTGAGACCCACGACTGGTTAGACTTCACCTCCAGTCTGCCTGAACACACACTGGTCCCATTCACCAACCTCACAGACTCTGGAGAGAGAGAGAGGGGGGGGGGGGGTGGTTGTCAACGTACGTGTATCTTATTAATGGCAATTATTGCAACATGTTTCAACACGCACGCACATGCACGCACACACGCACGAGTTGTGGAGGTGAAGTGGAGTCCACATTATTGTAATAGTTGAGGTCACTGTTTATGTGTTTTACCCGAACAGAACACCTCCAGTCTCTCAGTGGAATTGTGAGACTCCTTTGTTCCACACTCCCTCAGTGAAGATTGAGATCCAACACATGGAATCTTCCACACAGGTTCAACGGTTGCATCAGACCTCCTTTGTGTTGAAACAGCAGAGCCACAGTTCAGCTGTCTACACACTACAGATGATGACTTCAGGTTCCAGTCATAAATAGAACCCGCTGGTCTCCACTCTTCCTGGTGTTTCACCTCCAGTATACCAGAACAGTTACTGGTTCCTCCCTCCAACATGACGTCACCAGGCTCTGTACAGTGGCAAAACGAGGCAAAGAATAAAATAAAGTACTATTACTTTCATTGTTAAATAGGAATCCGAATTGCATGTATAGTTGGTATTTTACTGTTTTATCTCAGGCTAGCAATGTCATTTTCATGATTTAAACTAGAAATATGTGCTCCTGAGCACAGGACTCCACCGTCAATCTTAGCCAATCAGGATGACATATGAAATAATGGACAGGTCTCCCTTGATGACATGACCATAGAGGTAATCAGGGCAGCTGATGGCCATTTGGGTGCCCTAAGCATAATATATTTGTGGTGCCTTGAGCTTTGTGGTGCGGTGCTGGATTACTTCTTCAATTCGACCAATTCCACAATTCAATTGGACTACGGTGGCAGCAGGAAGTACAAGGTAATAGCCTAAATAGCTCCAGTTTTACCACCTTGGTGATTCACAACCATATGCTTATATTGGATGTGATTTCTCATCCCATCAGAATCAAAGTAATCACAGACATGACAGTGTCTGCAGCTAGAGTACATTTCACTCACTGCACAGGGAAGTGAATGATGCCAGGCTGCAGGTGACCACAAACCAGTCACATTATGTGAAATGTTCTTTTCTAGTTCTGATTATTATTACCTGAGCAGGTGAGTCCAACAGTCTTGTCAGGTGAGCAGGTGGTGTTTCTAGTTGAGTCTGAGGTTCTACAGTCCAGGAGAGCAGACTCGTTGCCTTCACACTGGAACTCTTTGGTCCACATCGAAGCGTTCACTTCTCCATAGAGCGCCCCCTGTAGGACTGAAGGAGCCCCACAGCCAAGATCCCTACAGACCACCTCTGCATCCTGCTGGTCAAAGTCATCTTCACACACTGAGACCCACGACTGGTTAGACTTCACCTCCACTCTGCCTGAACACACACTGGTCCCATTCACCAACCTCACAGACTCTGGAGAGAGAGAGAGAGAGAGAGGGAGTGGGAGGGGGAGAGAGATCTTTTTTAATCATAGAACATTACACTTTTTCAGGACTGCTCCGCTCATCCGACAGACAGACAGACAGACAGACACGACAGACAGGGTCACCTGAACAGGTGTTACCTGAACAGATCACCTCCAGTCTGTGGGCTGAAGTATAAGACGCATTTGTTCCACAGTCCTTCAGTGAAGACTCAGAGCCAACACAGGGAGATGTTATCCACCATACAGGTTGATTTGTAGAACCAACCAGTCTTAGTGATGAAACAGCAGAACCACAGGTTAGCTGTCTACACACTACAGATGATGACTGCAGGGTCCAGTCAGAATCATCCACTGGTCTCCACTCATCATGCTCATAATGGAGTTTCATCTCCAGTTTTCCAGCACAGTTACTGGTTCCTTCCACCAATCTGACATCTGTACAGAGACGAAAGTAAGCAGTAAAAACAAAAGCAAAATAAAAGAAATGCATTACTTTCATTTTAAGTAGAGTTTTAAGACTCTACACAGTCTATCCTGCAGGGGACACGCAGTGGCTCAGGGGTAGAGTAGCCGGTAGAGTAGCCGGTTCGATCCCGGGCTCCCCCAGAGTTAGTGTAGGTTCTAAGTAGGTTAGACACTAACTCTGCCATCGGTGTGTGAATGTGTGTGTGAATGGGTGAATGTAATGCACAATCTATGTAAAGCACTCTGGATGAAAGCACTATGTACAGTAAATGCACCATTTACCATTTAAAGCAAATCACACGCATGTTGAAAAGAATGCTAATTAAAGTTTGAAATGATAGGCTGCTGTCATAGCACATTGTGATGTAGGAGGAGGAGGCAGAGGAGATGGGTCAGTTGGGTGTGTCCACATAACTCATCAATTTTAACACATACTGTACAGCAGCGCTACTCAACCCGCGGGCCCCATGCGGCCCCTGCTTCATGTCTATACGGCCCATCGTGGTCATTACAATGAAATGATAGTTTTTGTACTTTCAGTGTGGGGAAAGCATTTGCAATCGTGATGAGATTCAGCTGATATAGGAAAGTGACCTGGTATGACTGTTCTAGTCTATTTTGCGTTGTTTTTTTCATTAACCCATTTTGGGTAGGAACCCCTTTTGGTGTTTTAAGCATTATGTTATACTTTGTCTTTAGCTATTGAAAAATAGCAGACCTACAAGCTCATAGTGCGGCACTCAGTACCGCGCTATTAACTTGTAGGTCTGCTATTTTTGAAAAATCGTGAAAATGTGGCGCAAATTTGGAATATATTCTTTCAGAGCGAACATTTTTAACTCTAACTTTGCTTCTGGGGGGTCCCTTGAACAACATATTTTCAGATGGGGGTCGGTGGTCAATTACATATCATTTTTGGGGTCCTTGACATGAAATATTGAGCACCACTGATACAGAAACATGAGGTTTTTCAGAAATACCCAATTATTTTAATTTCGACGTCAGTCCTAAATGGGTTAACACAATCAGTGCCGGAAGTCCTTCAAAATAGGAGCTCTGGGGTGCCGGAAAGACATGGCCGCTTTTACTCGGAAACCCATGACCCGGAAACAATCCACTAAAAAAAGTTTACTTTACATAGCTAGCTTACATTGCGATCGTTTTAGTTTATACGATATATGTGACCAGATTTGACTGAGAGACTGCCATCGCGCAAATTACAGCTTTTCACCAGAGGAGAAAAACTTGTATTTTATTTTATTTTCAAAATGAGTTAATAGCACAGGCAGACTCTTCACATACTAGAGCATGTCTGAAATAAGTGTCAGAGCTGAAATCGACATGTAAATATGAAATAAATGCTTAAACATGTAGCTAGGTGTAATGTTAGAGACTACAGAAGTGAATCTTTCAAGCCTGTTTTCTCAACTCGCTGTTTTCTGCAAGACATTACTCTATAAGCCATATCTCCAAAACTGGTGGGTCAAACTGAACAACCAATATGTCAATTTGAAGCTATGATTCCCTGCTTTCATATGACATGAAAAAACGAAAATTCAAAAAAATCCAATGGCAGTCCCTCAGTCAAATTTAGTCACATATGATCCAAAAAGCGTTCATATTTTGCGGGAGAGACGGATGAGGAGCAGAAATGAAGCGCCAGTATATCGATCCGTTCAACACCACGGAGAGCTAACAATTGCCTAGAGTGTAGCATACGGTAGCCGAAAGGCGAACTGACAAATAAAAAAAGGAAAAAATTCAGAATATTCTTATCTCGCCCCGTATCATTGAGGATGCGCTAGGACGTCCTCAGACGTCCTATGTACGGGTCGATTGGGACCCCTAGGACGTGTGGCGACATCCTATGTACGGAAACGGTTAATGTATAAGTATTATTTTTGTTTGAGTATATTGGCTTTACTGTATCATTGCACTGCGGTTACAATTTGTTCTAGATTCCTAGTGTTCATTTAAAATTAGATATTCCTCTAAATCTGGGTATAGTAAAAAAGAATCAGGCCACAGCTCTCCTGGTCCCTCTGCACGTCCCTGATTACCTGAGCAGGTGAGTCCAACAGTCTTGTCAGCTGAGCAGGTGTTTCTAGTTGAGTCTGAACTTCTACAGTCCAGGAGAACAGACTCGTTGCCTTCACACTGGAACTCTTTGGTCCACATCGAAGCGTTCACTTCCCCATAGAGCGCCCCCTGGAGGACTGAAGGAGGCCCACAGTCAAGCTCCCTACAGACCACCTCTGCATCCTGCTGGTCAAAGTCATCTTCACACACTGAGACCCATGACTGGTTAGACTTCACCTCCACTCTGCCTGAACACACACTGGTCCCATTCACCAACCTCACAGACTCTGGAGAGAGAGAGAGAGAGAGAGAGCGATAGAGATAGAGATAGAGTGGGTGTGGGTGTGTGTGTGGCGGGGGGGGAGGGTGTTCAACATTTTCATTCATTAAAGGTAACAGACAACAGACGAGAACATGAGGATACACACACAGTCACACACACACACACACACACACACACACACACATGCTCGCTAGCATTGACGATATTTACACACAAGATCAATTAAATAGCAGACTGTACAGATTACTGTTATTGTTGAAGTATTGTTTGTGTTACCTGAACAGATCACCTCCAGACTGTAAGGGTTATGAGTTAAAGAGGATATGGTAGACTTCATTGCGCCACACTCCCTCAGTGAAGACTCAGTACCATCACAGGAAGATATAATCTCCAATACATCAGTATAATCAGCAGAAATCAGCAGAACTGCTGTCGACAGAGCAGAGCCTTGTGTCGACAGAGCAGAGCCACAGTCTATCTGCCGACACACTACAGATGCTGCCTTCAGGTTCCAGACAGACTGAGACTGACCACGCCCTCGTCTCCATACTCCCTGGTGTTTGATCTCCAGTCTACCAGTACAGTTACTGCTTCCTCCCACCAACCTAACATGATCAGGCCCTGTACAGAGACAAGTGAGAATACCGTAAGTACAGTCAAACAAAGTACTATTACTTTCCTTATAAAATAACAATCCTAACAAAGAGTGTAGATTGTTATGTCAGGCTATCGAAACCACATCCTTGTGTTTGTTTTCTGTTTTTTTAACTGATTCTGTTCTATTTTCACCATCATTTCTCATGTTGTTTAATTTTGTCTTTTGAGGGGCGCTATCCCCTCCCACGTCCAGAGTCTGTGTCCACAGTCGTTGTGTCATAGTGTCTGAGCAAATAGACAATGTGTCGAATTTTACGTCATGCTGATGGGCCCCTCACTTCATTCACATGGGTGTGATTTTTCAAATAAGATTTTGGTTTGTAAAGCATGTAACCTTTGTCCTTATTAGTATTTTTGAGGGACACTAGCCCCTCCTATGTCCAGCTTTCAGTGTTTGTGTAAACACCAACATTGAAGACAAAAGTGTGTAAACACAAACATTGAGGACGCAAATTGTGATTGGCCGGAATGTGATGATGTATGATGATAAGAGCGCCCCTCACTTACACACGGGTGTGATTTTTATTATTACCTGAGCAGGTGAGTCCAACAGTCTTGTCAGGTGAGCAGGTGGTGTTTCTAGTTGAGTCTGACCTTCTACAGTCCAGGAGAACAGACTCGTTGCCTTGACACAGGAACTCTTTGGTCCACATTGAAGCGTTCACTTCTCCATAGAGCGCCCCCTGGAGGACTGAAGGAGGCCCACAGTCAAGCTCCCTACAGACCACCTCTGCATCCTGCTGGTCAAAGTCATCTTCACACACTGAGACCCACGACTGGTTAGACTTCACCTCCACTCTGCCTGAACACACACCGGTCCCATTCACCAACCTCACAGACTCTGGAGAGAGAGAGAGAGAGAGAGAGAGAGAGAGAGAATTTTAATCAAGAACATTAATGAGTGGGGATCTTAGTTGATTTGAATAAAACGAAGGCGTGAACGAAGTATGCCATTGTTACAGGAGGCTATTGATCTGTTATCAAGCTAGGCAAAGCAGTAGCCATGCAGTGGGAAATCAGCTTTCGATGGGCACAGTCTAAGATGAAATAAAGATTACTTTTGTGAGGCAGGTTGTCGCAAACCCCCAGTGAATGGGCTCCAATTTTGACAACCCGCGCCCTGCCAGTCAATAATCAGATCCATAGACCCGTCCAGTCACCAGTGATTATATCAAAATACAAACCAGACCTGCCCGTTGTTCGCCCTGTTACCCATGATTACATGCAGTAAATAGCCTACAGCCAGTCACTCAATTTAAAACTGTGTTAAAATGCTTTTAACACAAGACTGACGCGTGTCGTTGTTTGCATTGTCAGATGATTTTAATTTGAAGGTTAAACAGGATGTTAAATGTGTTTTTGTGAGTTAAGTCAACTGACCGGCGTGCTGTGTTAAGTTACGTGCTAGTGCTATGAGGATGATATCCCAAAGAGCCTTCCCGCTCATAAAACATGTGTTGGACTCGGGCCGTAAATGAAAGCCCTTTATAAGTTTGCAGCATGTGTGTGTGTGTGTTGTGGCGTTCACTGTGAGGCAGTGTCTGGCCAGCAGCTACGATCTGAATGTCCGGTGTTTACACAGAAACGCTAATAAACAGCTTAAATGTTAAAAACAGGCGTTGTGGTTGTGGTTGTGTGCTAATGGTCAATGCCCGTGTGCAGAGCAATTGCTCAAGCCACTGAGGAGAACCATCCAGAACAGACAGTAGTGACTGACTGACTGACCGGTTTCCTTATTATAGTAGGATAGGATAGTGAAGGTAGCAGATCTACAAGCTCACAATGTGTCACATCGCAACATGTTGTGAACTTGTAGATCTGCTATTTTCACTGTATTTTAAAGTGCATTTAAGTGGTTAAACTTTTCCCTTCCTAGAGATGTCTTTGAAATGTAGTGGAGTAAAAGTATACAAAAATAGAAGTACTTAAGTAATAGTACTCAATACAAGTAAACAAGTTACTGTCCACCACTGTGCATAACAGACACGGACATGCGTTTCAACAAAGACACAGACAGACAGACAGACAGACAGTTCAATTAAATTAACTGTACAGATTACAGTCATTGTTGAAGTGATTGTTTGTGTTACCTGAACAAGATACCTCCAGGATTATATCGGAAGTATTAGACGTCTTTGTTCCACACTCCCTCAGTGAAGATTCAGACCCATCACAGGACACTGTCATCTTCCATACCGGTTGAGATTCTGAAGCCTCACTCCATCGTGTTGAAACAGCAGAGCCACAGTCCACCTGCCTACACACTACAGAGGATGACTGCAGGTTCCAGTCAGACCGACCATCCACAGGTTTCCAGTCTCCCTGGTGTTGCGTCTCCAGTCTACCAGTACACTTACTGCTTCCTCCCACCAGCCTGACAGGCTCTGTACAGAGACAAGGGAGTAAGTAGTAAAACAACGTTTTATTTCATCAAAAACTAAAAGTGTCGTTATCTCAGAGAGTCAGTGTCTTTTTGAATATCTTCAATTTGTTTTAAGTTATTTAAGTTATAGTTATTATAGATACTTTTTCTCATGTATCTCGTTTGTGTTATATTATAGTAAAAGTTCTATCTTGTTTTGTAAAATGCTTTAAATACATTTTGGAAAAGCGCTGCACACAGTGCTTGTAAATTCTTAGAAGCCCAATATTTCATGACATGAAATAAATTGATTTAACCATAATAACCGTCACAAAAAGGCCAATATAACTGCTCGAGGAACGCTTAAAACTATTTATTTATGAACGTGGAAACCTCTCCCTCTCTCTTGTCTGTGCATAAACCCTTGTTTCTCTTCTGTCGGTGCGTAGGGGACGAATTGTTACGGCTCGCTCCTCCTCCTAACCTTCACATCCATGTACTGTGACAATGTGCACGTGCAACAGGCTTTATCACACTAAACACAATGTGCACGTGCAAACACGCTTTATCACACTAAACACAATGTGCACGTGCAACACGCTTTATCACACTAAACACAATGTGCACGTGCAACACGCTTTATCACACTAAACACAATGTGCACGTGCAACACGCTACATCACACTAAACACAACGTGCACGTGCAACACGCTACATCACACTAAACACAACGTGCACGTGCAACACGCGACATCACACTAAACACAACGTGCACGTGCAACACGCTTTATCACACTAAACACAATGTGCACGTGCAACACGCTACATCACACTAAACACAACGTGCACGTGCAACACGCTACATCACACTAAACACAACATGCACGTGCAACACGCTACATCACACTAAACACAACGTGCATGTGCAACACGCTACATCACACTAAACACAACGTGCACGTGCAACACGCTACATCACACTAAACACAACGTGCACGTGCAACACGCTACATCACACTAAACACAACGTGCACGTGCAACACGCTACATCACACTAAACACAACGTGCACGTGCAACACGCTACATCACACTAAACACAACGTGCACGTGCAACACGCTACATCACACTAAACACAACGTGAACGTGCAACACGCTACATCACACTAAACACAACGTGCACGTGCAACACACTACATCACACTAAACACAACGTGCACGTGCAACACGCTACATCACACTAAACACAACGTGCACGTGCAACACGCTACATCACACTAAACACAACGTGCACGTGCAACACGCTACATCACACTAAACACAACGTGAACGTGCACGTGCAACACGCTACATCACACTAAACACAACGTGCACGTGCAACACGCTACATCACACTAAACATATGAAATACTATTGTCAAGCATTATGACAAAGAGAGAGATGCATGTCAATGTAAAGTTACTTTGATTTATTTACTGACATCAACCTGGGAGAGAGAACACAAGTTCCACTTAATCCTCTCATAAAGTTGTAAAGTTGTAAACATTGACATAAAGTTGTAAACATTGACATAAAGTTGTAAACATTGACATGATGTTGTAAACATTGACATAAAGTTGTAAACATTGACATGATGTTGTGAACAACATTGATAACTGCTTTGACAGCAGGGGGAGGCGGGGCTGTGTGTTATTTGCAGAGCCCTCCATAAATAAAGCTGAATGAATATATATATATATATATATATATATATATATATTCATTCAGCTTTTTTTATATATATATAATTACCTGAGCAGGTGAGTCCAACAGTCTTGTTAGGTGTGCAGGTGTTTCTAGTTGAGTCTGAGGTTCTACAGTCCAGGAGAACAGACTCGCTGCCTTCACACTGGAACTCTTTGGTCCACATTGAAGCGTTCACTTCTCCATAGAGTGCCCCCTGGAGGACTGAAGGAGCCGCACAGCCAAGCTCCCTACAGACCACCTTTGCGTCCTGCTGGTCAAAGTCATCTTCACACACTGAGACCCATGACTGATTAGACTTCACCTCCACTCTGCCTGAACACACACTGGTCCCATTCACCAACCTCACAGACTCTGGAGAGAGAGAGAGAGAGAGAGAGAAGAGAGAGAGAGAGAGAGAGAGAGAGAGAGAGAGAGAGAGAGAGAGAGAGAGAGCTTCACAACAGAGAACGTGGATTGTCTCTATTACTCTAATACATTGTCTCCACCAGGTCGGGCGTTACATTTTGGCCCATAACTCTTGAACCGTAGGTCGTACAATCAAAACATGACTTTCCCTGGATTCCTTGGATCATGACAACTACCCACACAGTCAATGCCCATCTCAGAATGAGTATCAGAATCTGTTTAGTTTGTCACATCACAGTTTTGCAGGTGTAAAGCAATGGTGGAATTATATTTTTCTTGTGTGAGCTTCATCCCAGAAAGTCTTGTCAGGCCTACATGTGTCATTGTGTCATGACCCAAGGAACCTATAGGGGGTAAAGTTTGACTTTATGTACGGCTGTACGGTTCAATACTTACACCCTGTCCTCACTGCCAGCGAAAAGTCATAAGTGTCGGTCCGTACTGAAATGAACTGGGCCTTCAACAATCTAGAGATCGTCTGGGACGGTCGCGGAACGGCCGCGCGCGCGCACGCACACACACACACACACACACACACACACACACACACAACACACACACACACACACACACACACACACACACACACACAACGGCGTAACAATGCACATCAATGTTATTATACTGAAAGTCTGGAACAACGAAAGCACACAAACAATAATAAGAAGCTGCAGCCTGTCAAGTGTCAACCTGACACCGGGGGACTAAACACACACACACACACCGAGAGAGAGAGAGAGAGAGAGAGAGAGAGAGAGAGAAGAAGCTCTTGGTCTATCTATAATCTATGATGATTTGTAATCTTTGTTTACCTGTTGTGTTGTGTGTTTGTTCAGCCTGGAGAGCTGAAGGGAAAAAATAACACAATAAATTAGCTTCACAACAGAGAACGTGGATTGTCTCTATAATACATTGTCTCCACCAAGTCGGGCGTTACATTTTGGCCCGTAACTCTTGAACCGTAGGTTGTACAATCGACATTCCCTGGATTCCTTGGATCATGACAACTACCCACACAGTCAATGCCCACCTCAGAATGAGTATCAGAATCTGTTTAGTTTGTCACATTACAGTTTTGCAGGTGTAAAGCAATGGTGGAATTATATTTTTTTTGTGTGAGCTTCATCCCAGAAAGTCTTGTCAGGCCTACATGTGTCATTGTGTCATGACCCAAGGAACCTATAGGGGGAAAAGTTTGACTTTATGTACAGCTGTACGGTTCAAGACCTGCCGCACTTCATATTTGAGGATTGTTCACGGTACATCACGGTATGGTCAGAAGTTTAAATAAATTGTCAGAAGTTTAAATAAAGTTTCAAATGGCATAGTGGACGGACAACACATTTTGTTTCACTACGGTGGACAATCCTCAAATATGAAGTGTGTCAGGAACAAAGTGAGGGGTACATTGTTCCTGCCGCACTTCATATTTGAGGATTGTTCACGGTACATCACGGTATGGTATATTATTTCATATCATGTGTAGCCTATAGTTCAAACAACCACCATCAAGCAATATAGGCTACAGTGAGTAAGAAAAATCTCTGCTGTGTGTCGTCAAAGGACATTAATTATCACCTGGCTTTCAGTCCATCTGGTAAGCTGATGTCTTACCTGATAAACTGTGATGGCATGAGGCCAGCTGCTGTGTGTCGTCAAAGGACATATTATCACCTGGCTTTCAGACAGAAGTATCCTACATAAGCTGATGTCTTACCAGATAAACTGTGATGGCATGAGGCTACAAATGGAAACACAAATATGCAGAGGCAAGGAAGCAACCCGGTGCTCAGGAGGTGTGCAGGTATACAAAATATAAAAATAGTAAAAAGGTGCTCCTGGATCAATCGGGATGACACATATAGAAAAAAGCGGAGATCCAGGCACACTTAATATTAAAAAGGAGGAAAACTTTATTAAACCGACATGTTTCGGCCTATACCGGTCTTCATCAGGGCTCAGCCCGGAACTCTGCTTTTTTCTATAATGAATTGTTTAGTCCAATCATTACAACTCACAGGACATGTTTCATAACACTGTGTGTAAAGTTATTGTGTAATTGCCCAACAGGGGAAGCCATCAGTTCTAAATGTGTGTGTGCACTGTGCATGGCCTTAAACCCATTCAGGACGGGAACTCCTTTTGGTATTTCAAGCATTATGTTATACTTTAGCTATTGAAAAATAGCATATCTACAAGCTCATAGCGCGGCACCGAGTGCTGGGCTACGAGCTTGTAGATCTGCTAATTTTGAAAAATCGTGAAAATGTGTCGCAAATTTGACTATATATTCTTTCAAAGTGAACATTTTTAAATCAAATATTTGCTTCTGGGTGGTCCCTGGAACAACATATTTCCAGATGGGGGTCCACGGCCAAATGCATATTATTCTGGGGGTCCTTGAAATGAAAAGGTTTGAGCACCACTGACATACAGAAACAGGATTTTAAGAAAACTGTCATGAATTAGAAGACATTTGTAGTTATATATTTAATGCAGGTGTCAGAAACAGTTAAAGGACATTGGAGTACAAAGTAATACTAAGTGTAATCAGTGTAAACACATGTAGTAAGATAGTGTTTTAGTCTCTGAGTCTCTACTCACAGCAGTCTGCAGATTCATCTGACCCGTCCGCACAGTCATCTGCCGTGTCACACTTCCACCACAACGGAATGCACTTGTAGTTCCTACAAGCAAACTGATGGGAGAGACGACACACATCTTTAGAATGACTAGTAGTGTATCGACAGCACACACTGACATATAAGTCATAGAGCGTATAACACAAGTGAACTGGAGGTGAATCACCTGGCTGGCAGTGCAGCTGGACATGCACTGCTTGTTGTCAGCTGCCAAGTAGAAGTAGGTTGGACAGGAACACTTGTAGCCACCTCCAGGTGACAGCAGACACAGGTTACTGCAGCCTCCATTGTTGGTCTGACACGGATGAGCAGACACTGCAGGAAAACATGTACACATGTAACGAATATGAGAGCCCTGAATACTACTATGATACAATACTGCTACTACTACTACTATTATGTTACAATACTATTTAGGGGTGCATGATTATGAAATGATGACCGATATCGGATTATGTGCAGGGTCATATCTGCCGATATTATACAGAGGACCACAATGGAAACAAGCCTAGGCCCTATAGGGGCTTGGCCCAAAGCCAAATATTCATTCAATCATTAATAGCCTATACTCTTTTTCCAAGTGTCCGTTTTCACTATGTTGACTACTGAATGAGATCAGTACACAAGTTAAATGTAGAATTTGTTATTTATTTTGCTGGTGAAACGAACCGAATAAATAATCTGTATTATTTTGAGACCGATCCGATACCAATATGGCATTTGTATGGCCGATTCCGATTATGCTACCGATTATATCGTGCTATTACTATTACTACTACTATGTCACATTATTATTATTATTATTATTATTATTATTATTATTATTATTATAGGGTGTATTTATACTGTATACGTAATGCTTTTCAAAACAGATCAGATAATAATACAATGATAGACAGTTAATAGAAGTCATAAAACATTAAGCAGAGTCATAATGAGAGTGCTGTGTACAGTAGGTGGTACAGACCCTCAGGTTGTCGATAGGGGTGGTAGATCTGGATGTCCCATGGATTGTTCAGGTTTCTGATGATTCTGGTGGTGTTGGTTCCCTGAGTCTTGTGAGCTCTGTAGATGGACTGGAAACTGTAGTCTGTCCAGTATATGTACTCCTCAAACAGGGTAATACGATAGATATAGATGTTCTGACGCAGAACTACAGACACACAAAACCAAAAGTGTAAGAATATTATGAAATAGTAATAAGACTATATTTATAATAAGATATACAATGTTTTAGTAAAGTGTACTAAAGTAAATCATGTTCTTACTGCTTTAATTACTTTTTCTTCCACTACTCATGGACAACATTTACAAACGCTGTTCTTAAACACAGTCAAATCTGGAGCATTCCTTTAACACTGAGAGTGTAAAATGGACCTGGAATTGTGTAATTACAGTGTCTTATCAAAATGTTGCCCACGATAAATATGTATCAGTATGTGAGTATGATGTGTGTGTGTGTGTGTGTGTGTGTGTGTGTGTGTGTGTGTTGTAACGGTTACCGCAGTTAATGGTTATTTGTCTTAGGGGTGCCAGGTAGATCTAGTCTACCAGAGAAATGTTATTTCTCCTTTTTGTATGAGTTCTTCCTCATCTGGGTTAACCACTGGCGAAACCAACACAGGACTTACATATTAAAATGTAAACCCTTACACCAAGAAATAACACACACACACGTTATCAACTCAGTCTCAAGTTATTATATATTGAGATTTCAACCAACATAAACACAAACAGTTCATCAGTTCATGAAACAAGACCCAACAGTTTGCAATGTTTGTAAATAAACACAAAGGAAACAAAAATAAATGTCACAACACTCAAAGAAATGGGGTTACGTCCGTAACCTTTCAACCAAAACCATGCGTCAATTCATTTCATGACAACCATTTGTAGCTTAGTGAGTTACCGTGCGCAGTTCATAAATAAATAAATAAACTGTTGGTATTGTTCCAGATCCACGCAACGCCGACGCAACGTGAATGTTAGTAAATGTTATGAAAGTAGTCCGTCTGTCCGAGCAGAGCGGCTCTTTAATTAGTCTCCAAAACAACAAAATAATAAACAAAACAAGCTCTTGAAATAATAGGGGGGAAATCAAATACCACCGCACTGCTCCGTGCGTGACAGCTGAGCCAAGGAGAAGGGACACACCAGGATGCGGGGATCGTCAGTTGTGGGTTATTGTCGTCCATTTGAATGCTTGTTTGTAGCTCTGCAGGTTTGAGCTACGCCACATTACGGACCAAAACGGCACGGAGAATGAGGGGCTAACTTGCTCGTTCACTAGTGACAGGTCCAACGCTGACGGTTCTCTCTCACTCTCTGTCTGTCTGTCTGCCTCCACACTCGCACTTAGCCTGGCTATTAAGCCAGACCGAATCAGCCGTTGGCAAAAAAATAATTGCCTGCCGGCGGATTACGGTCTGGAGAGGCTCAATTGTACGCCCATTTCCTACACCAGAGAACTGGTGTGGCCAATCGGGACACGGTATGCAATATGGGCGGGCTTTGGTACAGTGACGTTCAATGCTTGAGACCTTTGCTCTGACCAATTGCGACAAAGAGAAAATGTTTGAACCCGCCCCCCAGGAAACAAGATCCATACACAGCATCTCCAGACTCAAATACCACACGTGATTTGAGTCTGGTTTATTAGCCAGGCTAACTCGCACTCGCACCGGCGCAAACAACGGGGCTTTTCACAATAGGCGGTTCCCGCAGGGGTGAGTGACAGCTTGTCATGAACAGACGGCTCGGGGACCATTTCGGGCCGTCACAGTGTGTGTGTGTGTGTGTGTGTGTGTGTGTGTGTGTGTGTGTGTGTGTGTGTGTGTGTGTGTGTGTGTGTGTGTGTGTGTGACTGCGTGTGTGTGCACGTACATGTGTGCGTATGTGCGTGCTTGCACGCGTGGCTGTGTGCGTGCTAGCGTGGCTGATTGCATGCGTGCGTGAGTGTGTAGCGTGTGTGTGTATGTGTGTGCAACTGTGCATGTGTGCGTGTGTGTGTGTGTGTGCGCGCGTGCGTGCGTGCGTGAATTATGCCTTACTTATTTAACTGCACAACGGTGTCACTCACCAAGAATAGCAGATCTACAAGCTCACAACGCGTCGCATTGTGAGCCTGTAGATCAGCTATATTTGGCTCTCTATGATTTGTGTTGACCAAAACATTTGTAAAAATGGCATCCATTGAATCCCCATACTAAAATCTGTGTGTGTGTGTGTGTGTGTGTGTGTGTGTGTGTGTGTGTGTGTGTGTGTGTGTGTGTGTGTGTGTGTGTGTGTGTGTGTGTGTGTGTGTGTGTGTGTGTGTGTGTGTTACCTGTGTGTCTGTTGGTTCCATCCAGGTTGGCAAACTCAATGCTGTTCTCTTTCTCCTTGTTGTCGCTCCAATATATGCGATCATTGATGTAGTCTATCGTCAGGCCCCTGGGCTGGGTGATCTTATCCTTCACTATTATGCTCCTGTTGGTGCCGTCCATCCCTATCCTCCCTATGTGGGGGTTGCTGCCCCAGTCTGACCAGTACAAGTAGCTGTCAGAGGAGACACTGTGTCAGGTCACTATTCACAACAAATCACACATACAGTACTGTCTGTACAACAGTGGTTCTCAAACATTTTTGTCTCAGTGCATCTCGATCGGCAAAATAACGTTTTCGTTATTCGTCTCGTTGAGACGTGTTGTGTGAGCTTGTAGATCGGCTATATATAAATATATATATATATATATATATATATATATATACTCATGTGATACATCCTAGTACTAGTCTATGACTTTTATTTAATTAGATCTGCAAGACTGTTAATTATGTTGTGTAGTCAACTAAAATAGGACTCAGATGACTAAAATAGGACTAAAACAAAATGCTGTGTTGTTCAAAAGACTAAGGTCACATTCCCACCTAATACTTCGGTAGACTCGATGCGAATGGGAGGAGAATTTTGACTTCTTGCATATTTAATTTGCTGCGGTTTGCCTTCACATTGTCATCCGCAGCTATTGGAAACGCAGCAGGGGGGACCTTTATCAATGTGTTCCATTCATAAACTATAGCCTACACAGTGAAATCTATGGTGATCAAAATTTCAAATTATACTCATAAAGTGCATGTGTCGTGCCGTCTGGGACTGGACCCCCCCTCTCTCTCTCTCTCTATACGCACGCAGCCACGCACTGTTCTTTTGGGCATGGAAGGAACAGCGCTGAGCGCACCGATATAAGTTAACAGACAGCAGCGCAAAATGTTTACAAGTTTATCGAGATTAAAGTCCCTACTCCCCAGTCCCCAGTGACAGCACTCCATGTTTACGGCACGCACAGACAGACAGACAGAATATTCTGTAGTGTAGGCTATAATACACTGCAGTGTTTTTATGCGTTTCCTTAAAGGACTACTTCGCCACTATTCAACCTAGTCTGTGTGTTTTTAATCATTAGCATATATGCTAAAATGCGCCCGTTTATTATGATTGGTGTTCTGCAGCTCTGTGGGCGCACTTCCAAAGCTGTCCACCATGTACGTATTTGTCCAAAAATTACGTAGGTGGTGGACACTCGGTAGGCTGTCAGAAACTACAGAGACAATGGACAGGTAGGCTTGCCGTAGCTAGCCTAGCAGCGAAGGACACCCCCGCCTACACAACAACAAACGAAAACAACGAGTCAGTATAGCTGCTCCAGGGGAGTTTTGGGACGAGATTATTATAATTTTTTACATATTGGCAGAATCTGCGTTAGGGTCGTTATATGAACCAGACATATACGGAGGAAGAAATGCAGTGACGGGGACAAGAGCAGCTTGTCCCCGTCACTGTGGATGTGTGGACTGTTGCCTGCTGGAGCGACCTAGCTAGTAGCTTTCCCTGGTCCAGTGCGTCGCCCACGCAAACCTTTCTGCCCAGGAAAAGTGTTTTTCTGCCCAGATAGTGTTGACTGTGTGTGTTACTGGGAACATGCGTTCAGGATGCCTAAATAAACTGGAAGTTGCAACCGAAGCCCGATGGACCAAGAGGGACATTCAGATTGAGGTAAGTGTTCAATGTATTTACAGCTTATTTGTGTATATGTGTGTCGCCACACCGTATTGTTTACATAAGTGTCAGAGGCTAGGCACGGCTTCAGCCTACAACATTTCGGTCCAAACAACATCTATTCATTCATTCAATTCAAAACTGTATGGCATGCCATCTGAAGCAATGCATTTGCCATGGGCATGGGCTCGTATGTTTCAGGGCTAGCAATGTAAACATTCAAGTGTTATACCCGTGTCCACTGTCCATTCACTTAGGTCAGCCCAGATGGGTACAGAAGGCTGATGAAGCTGAAGATGTCTTTGATGGACTGATGGTGAGCCATACATACTCAACTCAAACTTTATACATAAAGCACATTACTGTATTTGCTGTATTTTGTTTGACCCCCTAGAAAACTATAGATGACACGTCTCAAGGGAATATCATTTTCAATAAAGGTTCACATATTTATATATGCTTTTACAAAGACCAGTGGTCAACCAAAGTCCTGTAAAATGTAGTAAATATACTGCCATTTATACTATACTGTGTCACAGACAGTTTCCACACTGTAGTATTGAATTGTATCTGTAAATCACACTATGACAGTGAATTGACTTTTAACCTTTTGTAATATCTCAAAAAGATCATTACTGCATCAAATGTAATCAACAAACTATACTATAAAACTGATAACATTGTACAAAAAATTACACAAGCAAAGTGCCTTGCACTGATTAATAATAATACAACTATTTGTATAGCACCTTTCATGACATGCAATGCAGCTCAAAGTGCTTTACAGAGCAATGGTGAAAAAAAAGAAACGCAAGGCATAAAACATTGAAATGGCAGTAATGCAATAGGACATGAATAAATCTAAATGCAAGAGTGTATAAGTAGGTCTTGAGCTGTGCTTTAAAAATGTCTAGAGGCTGCCTGTCAAAGGTACAGTGGGAGTTTGTGCCACGCCGTCGGCCCGTAGAAGCTGAAAACTGCTTCACTGTTTTTTTGTTAGGCACATCGAGCAAGCCAGCTGTGAGGACCTGAAGGGGTGGTTTGGGACATATCTAGGCAGGCAGTCATGTAGGTCGGAAGGTCACAGATGTGAGACCATTGAGAGCTTTATAAACAAGTAAAATAATTGTAAAATCAATCCTAAAAACAACTGGAAGCCAATGCCGTGACACTCTTAGTTTTAGTTAAAACTCTGGCTGCCGGCCTGCCGCAAGTTGTAATCTGTTTGTTGTTTTCTTTGGCAGTCCAGAATAAAGTGCATTGCAGTAATCAAGCCCAGAAAAAACAAAGGCGTGGATCAGTGTTTTTGGCTTTTTGCATCATCTAATGACTGACAGGCTCTGATTCATACAATATTTCTAAAGGTGAAAAAAGCAATCTTGGTAACATGATTGTGTGAATTAAAATTCAATTCAGAATAATGACCCCCCAAGTTCTTTACTTTCTAGTCAGGTTGTCAAGTGAAGTCTGCTTATTATCCTACCTAATAATCAATTAGCCTACCTACTAATTTGGTCAGTAAACTTAACAGTATTGTATCACATGAAACATACTGTACAGCCTACACACTCAATTGTCCATTCCAGTAATCCTTGAGTGCTTTCACCATTACTGACTCTACGTCTTCTCTCACCACAGCATGTGCGTCTGCTCCTGTCCTGTCCTGTCTCCTGTCCTGGCCAGAAGCAGCTCCAGTGACGTGTCCTCATGCAGAAAGCCTGAAAAACCACCTGCCTCAGTGACCTCTGACTATAGTACATCTAGTTTGTTAGTTTCCAGTTCAACCATAGACCTGTTTTTGTAGATTTATGTAAATCAGTACTATTAAAATATAGTTGATTTGATGTCAAGTTTGTTTTATTTTATCTCATGTAGGCGTATGGTATTTATACATTTTGACCAATTCCTAATACTCTTTGAGGCTCAAACTGTCATGATATTGCATCAAATGCCACCGTGATACAAATCATTCACATGTCTGTTTATACAAACAAGACCACAATGGAAATAAGTCTGACTTCATTTCAGTGAATGTGTTTTATTGTACTGTATCATAAGGTTTAAAAAACAAGGCCACACAGGCAAAGTTTGTCCTCTACTCAGATTACAAAAATCGGACAGTGTGCAAGAATCCCAGAAGAAAAAGTATCAATATTGCTATATAGAAATACTCTGTTACAAGTAAAAGTCCAGAATTTAAAATGTACTTCAGTAAAAGCACAACAATATTGGTAAAGGCTTAAGAGTAGTACATGTCTAATATTTGAAAATGAGATCACATTGATGTATCAATCCAGATTGTGTACAACAGCAACATACAAAGTAAACTGTATCTATATAATATACTGTATACATGGGAGTTCCTTGAAAGCCATTTCTTCATCTCTTGAGTCGAAGACAGCCACCGAGACCTCAGCTCCTGCATCAAATAAAGTATTATGCAATTATGGGCCTCTGACCAATCATGAGACAATATGGTAAACAATAAGGTTTTTCATTTTTGCAAAAATGTTGAAAAATAGCAAATGTACAAGCTCGCAGCACGGCACCAAGTGACGCACTGAGCTTGTATATCTGCTATTTTTGAAGAGCCAATTCAAATGCAGATGCTTTCCCGGTTTTAAATGCTTTTATGTTTGGTTTGTAGTTTGATATGGAAAAATGTAGCTCTGGTCCATAGCCTTATTTTACTCTGCAGAGTAAGGCTATGGACCAGAGCTAAGAAGGTAAGACACTCGGTAGGCCTATGTCAAATTCATTTATAGACATCACAACAACCACGTGCAACGACGTAGAGTCTGTGGGGGCCGGAGGGCCAGGGCCCCCATGAGGAATTGGACCAGGGATCTCGGCCCCCATGAGGAATTGGACCTGAATATATATTTGCCTCGGTCGCGCCCGTTCGCGCAATTCTCGCTTGCATTGACTTTGTATGTAATCGCGCTGCTCTAACCATCCAAGTCTGACACCTTGGGGGTGGTGGGGGGTGGACCGCGTTGCCTGTCCCCTTGTACACATGAAGATCAGGCATTGAAATGCTAATCTGGGTGCTTAAGCAGGTCAATCTAAACGAGCAATTATCTGACATTCAGAGGTGTTGCGCACCAGCGAATATATATTCAAGCTCCAAAGTCAAACTCATAAGTTCACAATGATCATGCCGCCCTTGTGAGCTTTTAAGATGATCAGAGAGAGAGAGAGAGAGTTAGAGACGAGTGCATTATATTTATATATCAATTCTCTCTCTCTCTCTCTTTCTCTCTGTCTCTGTCATAATGCTTATCGCAGTGGACTGGTCAGCAGCAGCTGGCAGCAGCTACACATAATAATATGCCCGCCTGAATGTGTGAATCACTTTCCTTGTGCTGCTCGTTTTCAGAAGAATTCATCCAAGGTTTGTCATATTATGGTTTATAAAATGTTATAAAATGCTTTCATATATCGTACCGCTGTGTTTATTACCAATCTAAAAGTACCGGCGAAAACAACAACTTAACGGGCCCCCATGAGGATCATGAAAATAATTCGTCCCTGACCACGTGTAACAACAACCATGTATTTTGAAAGGAAATGCATGTGGTCTCCTGTAATGCAATCGCCATTCATTCAGTGTCTGGTGTACATACACAACATTGTATCTTTAGTTTATTACACTGGGGAATACGACATACCTCTGTTCTGCTTCGATGATGATGTTCCGCGTCAATTCTTCCATTAGATTGCGGTCGAACTGGAAGATATCTGCGGCGGTGAAATGTTAACTGCACACCCAAAGTGGTTCGAGTACAGTACAGCTGGACGATTGCATCTGTATTTTCGTCATAACGAGTTCTAAAAACAAAGCCAACCAGTGGAATTTCGAGTCCGACGCTGCGCACGTTCGAAATCACTAGTATTACGCTACTTACTTACTACCAGAGACTACTAACTACTATACCACCGCTACTGCTGTTACTATTTTTTTTTTTTTTTTTTTTTTTTAAGATTTTTTTTTTGCGGCTTACGCCTTTTATTGGTTTTTGAAGGGACAGACAGTAGGCTGACAGGAAACGGGAGAGAGATGGGGGAAGACATGCAGTAAAGGCCGTGTCGGGCTCGGGAGTCGAACCCGCGGCACACTGCGACTGGATTACCAGTCGGGTGCCCAGACGGTTACGCCACCGCCTGGGCACTGCTGTTACTATTACTACTGCTAAATATTAGCTATTATTATTACTTCTATCGCTTTCAACTCCAAACAACAACAACACGAGAAACTTTCAGCTTCCTGGGGGCCTGGGGCTGCCTGTCTGTCTGTCGCGCAATGCACTGTGGGTAATGTAGGAAATGAGCGCACCGTGCCTCGGCTCGTTAAATGAGCCGTTGTCAGCCACTGTATCGCCAAATGAAAATATTTATATTTTTTTCATGAACGGATATCATACTAAAGCATGACAAAGGCCATGTTATAGTGGCGAACTGATCCTTTAAGCAATTGATTAATGTACTCGTCCTAATTTTGATCAGGGCTTCAGTCTCCTCATTCGACCACGTCTATCCACGGTAACGGGACATCTTTGCGCTGCGTAAAATATGCCTTCTCCGTCTCCAACTGTGTTCAGGTCCTCACCCGCCACATTGTTTGCTTCATTTCCTTTATTTACTGCGGATTGCATTCACACCTGCACCGAATCGTAATCAAGTGCGATTGGAAGCGAAGTGAAACCCCCGTTTTTGCTCGGAGTAGAATGCGGTTATTTGATACGCATTAGGATTCAAATGAGCCTTCACACCTGCCAAACGAAGTGCACTTTCTGACAATGCCCAGCAGGATTCGTTTTAATCGCAGCAAAGCTTTCTGGTGTGAATGTCACCTAAGACTAAATCTTTAAAAATGTACACTGCATTAAGACTAAGGCCCTTTCCCAATTCCCCCCTTCTCCATGGCCCTTAGCCCTTCCCCTTGCTGATGCGCGTTCACGTGAGGAGGAAGGGTTATCTCAATTCTCTTAAGAACGAGGGGTAGGGCCAAGGGGTAGGGTTAGGATCCCCTTCAAACGAAGGGACTTCGCGACCAGACTTAAAACGAAGGGACATCACAGAAGGCGGAAGGCGGACGAGGTAAGACGCCTTTTTCGTCCTTTATTATGGAAGAATATGATAATAACCAATATTATTTGAATGTGTTAACAATCTGCATCGCCAAAAATATCGCAATCTCTAGCAAAGGTTAACGTTACCTCACTTGAACTAACGATATGCTACGGCGTTGCATTCATACAACGTTACGGTAACGTTAACCATTCATTTGGCATCGGCGCTTTTTTATTTTTTATTTACCGCCGGTGCCCCGGTGGAACAACTCGGATGCAAACTAGCTTAACTAGCAGGCATCAGTCCGACCCCCCCAGACCACGACATGTCAACATTCTGCAGTTTTGGAGCTCTTAAAAGCCGTGAAATAGCCTACTGTACCTACATAACGCTGTCGCTGCATAACGTTGGCTACTCGCTGCAGTGATAGCTGGTATGGTATTATCATGACCAATGTTATGCTAATCCCCACAAGTTGCAAAAGTTACATAACTAATTAGCAATGGTGTTGTTTTCCCCCCCAGGCAAACCAGCTATGGAACAGACTGCAAGCTGCTGTACAGCCTGTACATTGGATGGAGATGAATCACGATTGTCCTAAATGTTGTTGAATTTGAAACATTATCATTCGGATTATTATTAGCATACCACGACTTCCATGATAGAAAATGACTCTGTTCTTAATGATATTAAAAACAATGAACACAGTGACCACAGCCCCTTCTTTCTATACTGTAAATTGTTTTTCCTTTTTCTACCCCTGTAGGCTATATGAGCAGTGAGCAGTGTGTCAGAATGAGCTATATCTAGCTGAATTACATTCTGGTGGGCTACCAAGATGAGACAAAATTACAATATATTTATTTCATCATAACCACAGCCATAAATATTTACGTTCCATCTCTTCTCCCAAAATAGCCGAGCTTATAGCAGTGGTTTCCAAAGTGGGTTATGGGGACCCCCAGGGGTCCTTGAGAGACTTCCAGGGGGTCCCCAGCTAAATGATAGTTTGGAACCAAATGGACCCATAAGGGTCCATTTGTACACTCTCAGAGTTAATTAACATTGATTTTACAATATAAATTGGGGATCCCAGAGACAGAAATGCCATCAAATGGGGGTCCATGGACTAATGCATGTCACACTGGTGGTCCGTGACACTGCTAGATTCGTAAAAATATATGGGGTGCCTGGCATATCTCTTCAAATGGGGGTCTGCGGGCTAATTCGTGTCAATTTGGGGGTCCTTGACATGAAAACGTTTGGGGACCACTGGCCTGTAGTGAGCTTGCAGATCAGCTATTTTCTGAGAACAGGTTGTATATCAATATCTACAAGGGACGTTCAATATTTAGGGACGTTCCAATTCCTAGGGTGATGATTTATCCCCCTACCCCTTGACACTCATTATGAAGGGACAAGGGGAAGGGGCAAGGGATAAGGGGTAGGGCCAAGGGCTGAGGGGTAGGGTTAAAAAAGGAATTGGGAAAGGGCCTAAGACTAAATCAGAATTTGCTGTCAAAATGAACAGTGCTGCAAGAGGTACAACAAATATATATGATGCAATGTCATCCGTTTAGCTTTTAGATGTAATTCAGTCTTCTTGTATCTGTGGTGTTTCAGGACGGTTGATAAAGTCAGTGTAAGGTTCATGATCACCACACCACAGTACACTTACCCGTAGCGTACATCCACAGCCATGGAGCGTGGCTCCTCCAGGCCGGTGTTGACCAGGACTGTTCGGTACGCCCCGTTTAGTTTGGACACCTCTATGGTGTGCTGCACATCGTTACTCCAGTAGAGGTTTCCTCCCACCCAATCAACAGCCAGACCAGCTTGTCCACTGAGTGACGTGTGAAGGACCTGTCAATGAGACATACACTCTGGATAAACTCACCATGTTTTATTGTTCTATTTGTAAGTCATTTGTTCAACATATTAATATCACAGGATATTGTAAAAGAGCATATTGTCTGTGCACTAATTAACTGCCACTACTCAACCTGACTAATTGTTTGCACAACTCTCAGCACTTAAGCCTTATTTCATAATTTGGCTTTTTGAAAATAGCAGGTCTATACATGCTATAAAGCTCACAATGCATTGTGACATGATGCGTTGTGAGCTTGTAGACTAACTATGTTGAATATTTTCAATAAATAATGTTATTATTGATAACATCATAACAATCTAAATTTACAAAGTAACTATAGTAACCAGTGGTGGACAAAGTACTCAAACCCAGTACTTGAGTCAAAGTATAGATACTCCTGGTCAAATATTACTCAACTACAAGTATAAATTGCTCTGTCAAATGTGTACTTGAGCTAAAGTACTGATGTACTTGTAGCCTATACTGTATAATGTGTAAAAAAAGAATTTGTATCAATGCATTGCTGTATTCATATTTAGCCCCCCCCCACCACCACCTTCAAAACAATATCAATGGTAGTGAAAATAGCTGATCTACAAGCATGTTTGTAGACGCGGTGTGAGCTTATAGATCGTTAATTCAGAATGTACCTTTTACCTTCCTAGAAATGTAGTGGAGTCAAAAGTATAATATTAGTCTTTGGAATGCATGCAGTGGATTGAAATACTAAAGTAAACCACACATACTCATAAATGTACTTAAGAACACTACTAAAAAAAAGTACTAAAGTAACTAAAGCTGTCAAATAAGTAAAACGTACAAATATGCCTCTGAGATGTAGTGGAGTTGTATGTATTAGGACATATACATAATTACAAGCACCTTACAGTGTTTAATAAGTACAGTACTTGAGTGAAAATACTTAGTTCCCACCACACTGTCTAACAGTGATATTACAAAGCATTTTGAATACAAGTATAACCATTTTCTGACATTACTTCACTTCCCATCTGTGTATTTGTCACACTGACCTGGACGTCACTGCCATTGATGTGCATACGACTGATCGTCTTGGTGGAACCTGACCCTTCTGTCCAATAGACCATCTGCTGCTCGTAGTCAAAGTCCAGATTGAACGCTCCATTCAAGTCCTGTCACAGCACAGCAGTTACTTGTTAGCAGTTAGTCTCTGACAGGTCGAATACATTCCAACATGTCAAAAGCAGTGTGTGTATTGTATCAAATCAAATCATCCTTTAATTATAGCACATTTAACACAACTGAAATTGACCAAAGTGCTTCACAGGAAAGAAAAACATTTAGAGCAAATATCATTTAAAGCAATTTACATCAAGTAGAACCAGATGCATAGCAAATGAGGCAAACATGATACATTGACAATATAGGAATATATAAGCGCATTAAAATCAGATTACATAATACATTAACATCCAGGGAGAAAAGGTGCGTTTTAATCCATTTTGGGCGGGTGTTAGCATTCTGTTATGCTTTAGCTATTGAAAAATAGCAGATCTACAAGCTTGTAGCGCGCCACCGAGTGGCGCGCTACGAGCTTGTAGGTCTGCTATTTTTGAAGAATCGAAGAACGACTGACATAGAAACATAGCTTTTTCAGAAAACTGTCAGGATGTAGAAGACATTTTTAGAATCTGATCTCAGGTCAAAATGGGTTAAGTAAGGATTTAATAATCTCGATGGATTGGGCAGCTCTAATAAAGGGGGGGAGGTTGTTCCACAGCTCTGGGGCCGCCACCGCTAAAGCGCGGTCACCTCTTGTTCTGAGGGTTCAGGTTGTTGGCACGGTCAGCAGTGATAGCTGTATACGTTCAGCCATATAGGGGGAGGGGGGGGGGGGCAAGAGATTTAACCCATTTAGACCTTATAGACCATATTATACAAATGTTTTCTGAAAAACCTGTCAGTGGTGCTCAACCTTTTTCATGGCAAGGACCTCCATCTGAAAATATGTAGTTCCAGGGTCCTCCCAGAAGCAAAGGTATGAGTTAAAAACGTTCACTGTGAAAGAATATATAATCAAGATTTGAGCCACATTTTCACGATTTTTGAAAAATAGCAGATCTACAAGCCTGTAGCGCGGCACAGAGCTATGAGCTTGTAGATCTGCTATTTTTCAATAGCTAAAGTATAACATAATCCTTAGAAACACCAAAAGGGTTGTCCTGAATGGGTTAAAAGTAAAAAAGTAGGATCTTAAAATCAATGCTTTGTTTTATCGGGAGCCAATGGCGTGATATCAGGACTGGTGTGATGTGGTCAAACTTTTTAGGTCCGGTGAGAAGGCGGGCAGCAGCATTTTGGACTAATTGGAGTCTTCGGAGTGAGGATTGGTTGATGCCATAGTATAGGGCGTTACAATAGTCCAGCCTTGAGGAGATGAAGGAGTGAATGACCGTTTTCGAATTGTTTGAGGGGGAGGCAGGGTTTAACCGTGGCGAGTAGGCGTAGGTGATAAAAGCTTGTTTTGACAACAGAGCTTATCTGCTTGTCAAATTTAAAAATATTATCGAAAATAACAGCCTGTGTTGATATTGGAAGTGAGGGGGCCGAGGTTGTTGACAGGAGGGGTGGGGCGTTGTCCAAAGATGATGATTCCCTTTTATTGTCATTGAGATGTAAGAGGTTTTCATCCATCCAGGTTTTAATATCGTCTATGCAGTTGATTAGGGGCTTGAATGTGTTATTGTTGGTGGATGTAAGCGTGTATAGGATGTGTTGTTACAGTATGTTCAATGGTTTTCACCTGTTTGAGCACAGTGTGGTTGGAGCCGTTCAAGTTCATCTTATTCAGTTCGTTGTCGGTGGTGAAGATGAGGAAGGGCTCCACATCTAGAGAAAATTAGACATCACATTTAGCTTAAAAAAATGCAATGCTTTATTTGTTGTGTTTATGTTGTGTGAATATGTTCTGTTTGAGACAGAACATATTCATGAACACAGCATCAGTTATAAAACTACATAGAGATGAGAAATCAATGTAAATGCTAGAGTTACCAAGAATGATAATTTACAACCGTAGATTGTATTAGACCAATAAGTTGCAATAACACACAATATTAGTACAGAAAGAAACAGATACCTGTTCCTGCCATGTGACATCAGACAAACAAACAATAAGCCAATACAACAATAGAAAATGACAATAAAACCAAACTCTGTATGTATGTTAACCCATTTAGGACTGAGACCAGATTCTAAAAATGTCTTTTAAATCATGAGTTTTCTGAAAAACAAAAACAAAAAAAACCTGTCAGTGGTATTCAAATTATTTCATGTCAAGGACCCCAACAATTATATGTAATTCGCCGCCCCGACCCACATCTTCAAAATGTTTGCTCTCAAATAATATATTCTCAAAGATGTGCGCCCCATTTTCATGATTTTTCAAAAATAGCAGATCTACAAGCTCGTAGCGCGGCACTCAGTGCAGCACTATGGGCTTATAAATCTGCTAATTTTCAATAGAAGTTCAAAATTATGCTTAAAACACCAAAAGGGGTTCCCGTCCTCA
>NC_136799.1:40133814-40136314 GCF_951216825.1 Electrona antarctica
AGAGGGCACTTTTGGATAAAAATAGCGAATATAATAATTTGTTCAACGAAAAATATCGTGTTCAAGTTCAGGAGAACTTCGTAAAAAAAAAAGCAATTCTCCTGAATGCGCTGCCTTCCAGCATGGAAAGAAAAGGAGTGGCATTTGCAATTCTTTCACCACAGTAAATGCTGCATTCGTGGTCTGGAAAGGGCAGTTGTTTTACAGACGGGTAAAATGGCAGAGGCTGAAGCCCCCTTTGATGTCTATATGTGTGAACGTCCCATGCCATACCCACCTGTGGTGTCCACCTGGCTGCTGAGTCCTGCCTCTTCAGTGGCTAAGGCTGGGTTAGTGGTCACAGCATCATCCTTGGCATCCTTGGCCCTTCCACCTTAGGATATTGTCAATAGTATTGTCACTTTTCACACATCTAACATATTGACCAGCATTTTTCTCTTCTTGACTCTTATCTTTTCTGATGTGTTTCTCACTCATGTGTTCTTTGTTTCCCTCAAATGATTAAAAGTAGAGGTAATTCTGAGAGACAGGAAAACTTGACAGAAAAAGACTTGCTCACTGTATAAAAACGTTTCGGCACTGACGAAGGTCTGAAAGGACCGAAACGTTTGCTACTTTTAATTGCACTTTGAGCACAGAGCACTTTATGAGCATGTTAAAATAAAAGATTTTTTTTTCTTAAGTCTCGGCCTATTAGAGTTTTCCTTCATTTTTTATACAGTGAGCGGGTCATTTTCTGTCAAGTTTTCCTGTATGTTTTTGAGACCACCGCTCCTGTAGTCAAGTTTGGGGAAAAAAGGACGAAGAAAGGCGCAACAGTTTCTCAGTGCTTCAGCATTCTGACAGACAGACAGGCAGCAGTTTATGCTTTGTCGTACGATGGCGTGGCGCGGCGAACATGGCAGATCTGGAGGAACTGATAATGGCAGTGCGATGCATTTTGAGCTTGTAGATCAGCTATGTTTGCTATATTTTAATTGAAATCCTGATTTATTTGCTATTTTTGAATTGGAATCCTGAAAAGTAACCTTTTCATTAAAAAAAAAAGACAATAGCATTTGAATTGTATAGTAATTAGCTGAAATCAATAATATATGAGTATTCTGATATTAACCTGCGGGGGCTGCATGTGGCCCCCAGGCCGCCAGTTACCCATGTATGGTTTAGTAGGACTCCTAATATGCCATATTGTCGTAGTAGATATAAGTGTCATACATATTCTGAAGAAAACCTGGAGACTGACATTCAGTAATTCTTATGATCAAAATAAGAACATTATAATGGTGCGTAAAAAAATAAATATAAACTTTTGCCACTTTTGCTTTAATATATTAGATTGTAGCACAATTTGCGGAACAACAACATTCCACTGCTCCTACAAGTACAAGTTACTGGCAAATAAAAACTTGATTCACAACAAATTCACAACAAAATTCAAACAAATTCACAACAAAACACAACAAATCCATGACATGTGGGCTTGTAGATCTGCTACGTTCGTCGCGTGACACTGTCTTACGACTAAGTATAAAGATGACTTGTGCTGCTGCCTGCAGGCCGCGTGTGAAGCACAGACTGGCCCGTGAGATAAAGGTCAAGGAAAACGATCTGGTTCGTCTGGAGTATATAATACTTTATTGAGATTTTATACTCTACTACTTTATGTAAAAACATGGGACTCACCAAACCTGGTGAGATTTTGTAACATGAACTCATCTAGACTACGACCCTGACAGGAATAAACCTATATATTTCCCAGTACAGGAATGTGTTCAAACTAGTCCTTAATGACATGACACCTCTAAAGATTCTAGACTTCTAAAGATTCTAAAGGATTCACAATGTAAAAGCAAGTCAGAGGTATATGCACTTTAGCCCTAAACCATTAAGTGATTTGAAGATGATGAGTTTAGTAATCAATCAACACGTTAAAACAAAAATCAACAGAGTCCTACCTGACGTCCAGAAAAAGGTGAACAGCACCAATATATGATATAAATTCATATCTGTTTCTAGCTGTCAGAACAGATACATGGATATTCATATTCAATCATACGTTAGTCTTTAAATGGGCATTCAGTCAACAAGATGCAGTGTGGTCTGGTGTCTCTTTGGGGTCGGCACATCGTGTTTTATCATAATCTCTTCATCAGTCATGTGGTTTCTCTGTAACGTCACGCTGCTCTTACTGACATTCTGACAGGAAATGCTTATCAACGCACCAGTTAGAAAACCCAACACATCACCAGTAAGCCCAGTGCACAGTGCACACTGGGTCAGCGCCATTATTCAGACGGCATGTTGGTCCGACTCGCCCCATTACTAACCCTAACGCTAACCCTAACCCATTACTAACCCTAACCCTAACCCATTACTAACCCTGTCCCTAACCCTAACCTCGCCCCATTACTAACCCTAACCCTAACGCTAACCCTAACCCATTACTAACACTATCCCTAACCCTGTCCCTAACCCTAACCTCGCCCCATTACTAACCCTA
>NC_136799.1:40141314-40191314 GCF_951216825.1 Electrona antarctica
ATATAATAGGTACAAGCATTCCTTTGTCCCTCTGTCAATCACACTCCTTAACAGAGTCCTTGCAGAGGGCAGACAGGGTAGGGGTCGAAGGTTATGAGGTGATGTTCTTCCTCTTTTGCACTAGGTATGTTGGTGTGTGGTTTTTTAATGTTGTACGGGTCACTGTGTGCTTTTGTTGTCTTGTATTGTGTATTGTTTTGTATTGTATTGTATTGTATTGTATTGTATTGTATCTGTATGCTGCAGGGCGGGTCCTTGGGGTCCAAGACACATTTCTCCCTTGGGAGACAAAATAAAGAAACCTTGAACCTTGAATGAATGAATGAATGAATGAATGAATGAGTGAAATGAACGAACAAATTAATCATTTTAAACAAATAAACAAATGAATTAATTATTCATTCATTCATGAATACATGAAGAATGGATGCACCATTATTGTATAGGCATTGTATTGATGACAGATCACCTTTGCTGAGTTCCCGATATAACAGTGGTTCTCAACCTGTGTTTTGGGGTCCCACGATGATTCGCCTAATGTGCAACATTGTTTTCTCACTCAACAGTAAACAAACCAACATATAGGCTATAGCAGAATCTGTCACGCTACTACACGGTGAAAGAAATGCAAATGCTATTCCTTTCCATGCCATGCTGGAAGGCATGCAGCATTCAGGAGAATTCACCCTTTGTCACTGACAAAGGGTGAATTCTCCTGAATGCTGCATCAGAAGGCTGACAAATTGTCAGCCTTCTGATTGGTCCCTGACTGACTAACCAGCAGGCTCTTTCTGCCTTGTTCCGCCGTAGTTCCGCCTTGTTTATGTTGAATTTGCTAAAACGTCTTTTTTGGAAAAAACTAAAAACAAACATGATATGCCCAGTCACCAGGCTGCACCTGTGATGTTCATTTTTACTGACACCAAGTTTAAAATAAGAATTGAGTGCACAGAATATCAATATGAAGCAACTGAAAAACATGTTATTTCAATGGTAGTGGATGGAGAGAGAGGGTTTTTGTCCAACCACGAAACGGCAACCAATGGGTGCGAAGAGGGGCACAACCACAGGCGGGACTTGACAAAGGGTGAATTGCTTTTTTTCCCAAAGTCTCCTTAACTTGAACACAGTATTTTGGCGTTGAACAAATTTGTTTAGAAATCCATGTCGTATACACCGCATCTCCACTAGCTAAAGAGTGCTGGGTTGCGCCCCGAAAATAGCTGATCTACAAGCTCTCAACGCGTCGCAGCACGACGCGTTGTGAGCTTGTAGATCTGCAATTTTCGCTATTTTTGTCCAAAAGTGCCCTCCTAACGGGTTTTCAGCCCCTGCCCCTCTAACGCTCTCTGCACGTCCCTGATTAGTAAACCTATATTGACCTGGGTATGATAACGATGAGATAATAATCATTGATCATGATTAGTAAACCTATATTGACCTGGGTATGATAACGATGAGATAATAATCATTGATCATGATTAGTAAACCTATATTGACCTGGGTATGATAACGATGAGATAATAATCATTGATCATGATTAGTAAACCTATATTGACCTGGGTATGATAACGATGAGATAATAATCATTGATCATGATTAGTAAACCTATATTGACCTGGGTATGATAACGATGAGATAATAATCATTGATCATGATTAGTAAACCTATATTGACCTGGGTATGATAACGATGAGATAATAATCATTGATCATGATTAGTAAACCTATATTGACCTGGGTATGATAACGATGAGATAATAATCATTGATCATGATTAGTAAACCTATATTGACCTGGGTATGATAACGATGAGATAATAATCATTGATCATGATTAGTAAACCTATATTGACCTGGGTATGATAACGATGAGATAATAATCATTGATCATGATTAGTAAACCTATATTGACCTGGGTATGATAACGATGAGATAATAATCATTGATCATGATTAGTAAACCTATATTGACCTGGGTATGATAACGATGAGATAATAATCATTGATCATGATTAGTAAACCTATATTGACCTGGGTATGATAACGATGAGATAATAATCACGTTCCTTGGTCCGTTCACTGGCTCCCACACTTTTTGGTTTTTTTTGTTTTTATCCCACGATTTTGTAACCCATTTTTTCACCCCTGTGTCAATTATCTAATGTGATCCTGTGATCTAATGTGATCTACACACCCTCCGCCAACCTAGTCCCCATATATGGGGGACATGGGGAGAGCAACGGACTTGAACTCATGCTTCCTTCCTGCCTGAGTGTCCAAGTTGCTCCTTTACACTGGCTCCCACACTTGAACAGGACAGGATGTTATTAATGGCCTGAGAAAACATATGTTTGCATTGCCAAAGCAAGTGTTAAAATATAATGAAAAATTAAAAACAGTTGAAAATGGGGAAATATACAGTTGGAGGGGGGAGTTGTAAGTAACATACACACACACACACACACACACACACACACACACACACACACACACACACACACACACACACACACACACACACACACACACACACACACACACACACACCACTAACATGCTCTATTGCTGTCTCATCAAAAACTTGTTTTCAAAAAGTGTTTACCTGAAAAGTTTAAACCACAGGATGTGCTTACAGTCTTAAAAAAATCCCCGCTGTGCCCAGCCCAGTCAAGGAGGAGGGAAGCTGGCCTGGTGGTGAGTGTGGCTGCTTCCGTGGGGGAGGCTGACAGCACGCCACAGAGAGACACACCTGATCGGACAGATGATAACCAATGAAAATTGCTGTTTTGTGAAACTTCTTCTGCACCTAATACCTGCATAGCTCATGAACCGTTTGACCGTTGGCAATGACACTTTGATACACATATGTGTCTCCTCATGCTGAACAACTTTTGTGTAGTGACTTTTGACCTCTGACCTTTAGATCACCCGCCATTTTGAATTATATGAAAAACAGTGTATCTGCTCCCAGGATCTTTGATCAAAATGCACGAAAACTTGTACACGTGAACTTTGGACCTATACGGACAAATAATCGTAGCACATTTTTGTTAAGTGAAAAAATGAAGTTTTTATGAGCCAATGAAAATTGCTGGTTTGTGAAAATTATTCTTTTGCCTCTAATACACACATATGCTTATGTCACTTTACAGTATAGTAGAGGGTCATGCCAAATAGCACTGAAAGCGTACAAAGAGAAGTTTGTACGCACGCACGCACGCACGCACGCACGCACGCACGCACGCACGCACGCACGCACGCACGCACACACACACACACACACACACACACACACACACACACACACACACACACACACACACTTTAACTGTGCATGAAAACACACTGTAGTAATGGATAAAGACATGCCCAAAATGAGGACACACCTTCTCGTTACCAAATCACTGAATGGTTTTACTGTTTACAATAGAGTCACTGATTGTCTCTGTGTAGGTCAGTCAGTAGAGCTCCCGCCTTTGGTCCACAAGGTTGTGAGTTCAAATCCCGGTGCCTACAACTCAGCTCGTCAGTCTCATTTGTGCATGTTGTTCTTATTGCGCATTGTTCTTCTTCTATCTTGGTCCCGCTTTATCGCTGCTTGCAGCTATATTTTATGTTGAATTTGCTAAAACATCTTTTTTGGAAAAAACTAAAAACAAACATGATATGCCCAGTCACCAGGCTGCACCTGTGATGTTCATTTTTACTGACACCAAGTTTAAAATAAGAATTGAGTGCACAGAATATCAATATGAAGCAACTGAAAAACATGTTATTTCAATGGTAGTGGATGGAGAGAGAGGGTTTTTGTCCAACCACGAAACGGCAACCAATGGGTGCGAAGAGGGGCACAACCACAGGCGGGACTTGACAAAGGGTGAATTGCTTTTTTTTCCAAAGTCTCCTTAACTTGAACACAGTATTTTGGCGTTGAACAAATTTGTTTAGAAATCCATGTCGCCAAAGAAAAAGAAAAATGTTGTAACTTTGGTCACCATTGAAAACATGGGAAATATATCTTTATATGTATATGATTGTAATGTAATGTACTTCTCATGATGTAGTTGTTCATTATGCTTGTACACAAGGACCAAAATAAAAACATAATTTCAAAAAAAGAAATCCATGTCGTATACACCGCATCTCCACTAGCTAAAGAGTGCTGGGTTGCGCCCCGAAAATAGCTGATCTACAAGCTCTCAACGCGTCGCAGCGCGACGCGTTGTGAGCTTGTAGATCTGCTATTTTTGTCCAAAAGTGCCCTCCTAACGGGTTTTCAGCCCCTGCCTCTCTAACGCTCTCTGCACGTCCCTGATTAGTAAACCTATATTGACCTGGGTATGATAACGATGAGATAATAATCATTGATCATGATTAGTAAACCTATATTGACCTGGGTATGATAACGATGAGATAATAATCATTGATCATGATTAGTAAACCTATATTGACCTGGGTATGATAACGATGAGATAATAATCATTGATCATGATTAGTAAACCTATATTGACCTGGGTATGATAACGATGAGATAATAATCATTGATCATGATTAGTAAACCTATATTGACCTGGGTATGATAACGATGAGATAATAATCATTGATCATGATTAGTAAACCTATATTGACCTGGGTATGATAACGATGAGATAATAATCATTGATCATGATTAGTAAACCTATATTGACCTGGGTATGATAACGATGAGATAATAATCATTGATCATGATTAGTAAACCTACATTGACATGGGTATGATAACGATGAGATAATAATCATTGATCATGATTAGTAAACCTATATTGACATGGGTATGATAACGATGAGATAATAATCATTGATCATGATTAGTAAACCTATATTGACCTGGGTATGATAACGATGAGATAATAATCATTGATCATGATTAGTAAACCTATATTGACCTGGGTATGATAACGATGAGATAATAATCATTGATCATGATTAGTAAACCTATATTGACCTGGGTATGATAACGATGAGATAATAATCATTGATCATGATTAGTAAACCTATATTGACCTGGGTATGATAACGATGAGATAATAATCATTGATCATGATTAGTAAACCTATATTGACCTGGGTATGATAACGATGAGATAATAATCATTGATCATGATTAGTAAACCTATATTGACCTGGGTATGATAACGATGAGATAATAATCATTGATCATGATTAGTAAACCTATATTGACATGGGTATGATAACGATGAGATAATAATCATTGATCATGATTAGTAAACCTATATTGACCTGGGTATGATAACGATGAGATAATAATCATTGATCATGATTAGTAAACCTATATTGACCTGGGTATGATAACGATGAGATAATAATCATTGATCATGATTAGTAAACCTATATTGACCTGGGTATGATAACGATGAGATATTAATCACGTTCCTTGGTCCGTTCACTGGCTCCCACACTTTTTTGTTTTTTTTGTTTTTATCCCACGATTTTGTAACCCATTGTTTCACCCCTGTGTCAATTATCTAATGTGATCCTGTGATCTAATGTGATCTACACACCCTCCGCCAACCTAGTCCCCATATATGGGGGACATGGGGAGAGCAACGGACTTGAACTCATGCTTCCTTCCTGCCTGAGTGTCCAAGTTGCTCCTTTACACTGGCTCCCACACTTGAACAGGACAGGATGTTATTAATGGCCTGAGAAAACATATGTTTGCATTGCCAAAGCAAGTGTTAAAATATAATGAAAAATTAACAGTTGAAAATGGGGAAATATACAGTTGGAGGGGGGAGTTGTAAGTAACATACACACACACACACACACACACACACACACACACACACACACACACACACACACACACACACACACACACACACACACACACACACACACACACACACACACCACTAACATGCTCTATTGCTGTCTCATCAAAAACTTGTTTTCAAAAAGTGTTTACCTGAAAAGTTTAAACCACAGGATGTGCTTACAGTCTTAAAAAAATCCCCGCTGTGCCCAGCCCAGTCGAGGAGGAGGGAAGCTGGCCTGGTGGTGAGTGTGGCTGCTTCCGTGGGGGAGGCTGACAGCACGCCACAGAGAGACACACCTGATCGGACAGATGATAAAGAAGCATTATTCATAATAAGCACATTTCTGAAAATGTTAAACTATTCTCAACTTTTAATAGAACTCTGAAAAGAAAAAAGTGAAGATCCATGCAGGGGTGATCAGGTGTGAACAATTGGCTAATTTGGGCCCTGTCCAGAGCCTGCATAGGCGGGGGCCCTGTCCAGAGCCTGGGCAGAGGCCTTTTGTGGTGGTTCTGGACAACTGTGGGTCAGACCGACTCAAGGCCGGGCACTGCACTCCCTGTGGTGGTGTGGAACGCGTGTGTCTAATTTGAAGCATTTATGGATAGATGTTCCACTTTTGACACACTGTTTGTTGCTCCTTATTAAACGACGTTTCGGTCGTCAGACCTTCATCAGGACGGAGTAAAGAGCAACAACAAGTTTCCGACTTTTTGTGCTTTTCTGCTTTTCAAAGACTCCCTTTTAATAAATGCGCTTTTGTCCTACGCACCTACAGTCAACAATCTTATGAGGTGTGCATTGGCCTTTATCTATAGGATCTTTATTTTAGGCCAACACACTCATTCTAGATCAGAAGATAACATCTTCACTTCCAGCTGAGCTTGGGGAGTAGAAAACCCACATGCTACACAGCAGATCTATGAGAGATGATGTCTCTAACCACATCCTGCAGTTGACAAGTTTAGCTTTTTTCCAAAACTACTTTTTAGTTATTTACTAATACTAACATTACTGTCAATCTCCAATGAACATAGCCTCGGGTTTGTCATTATAGGCAAGACATTTGTTATTCTAGTTCAGACTCGGGGTCCATATAACACAATGGCGATACAGTCTAGTCTACCCTCTCTCCTCTGTATAAGCCCTCTACTCAGTGTCTATCCCTCTGTCCTCTTCCCTCAGTGTCAGACAGACAGACAGCCTGGCTGGTGTGTGTGTGTGTGTGTGTGTGTGTGTGTGTGTGTGTGTGTGTGTGTGTGTGTGTGTGTGTGTGTGTGTGTGTGTGTGTGTGTGTGTGTGTGTGTGTGTGTGTGTGTGTGTGTGTGTGTGGCCTACTTGAGAACGATGCAACTTGGCAAACTAATAATACCTGTTGTCAACTTGTCATAGCACTCGTTTTAACTGTCTGCCTGTTTCCCTTTTGTGCCCATACTGTATATGAAGGTATCTGTATCTGTATTCTGTATCTGTCTGTCTGCCTGCCTCTGTCTGTCTGCCAGGCTGTGCCCGAAGAGTGCAAACTGACTGTGAAAAGTGTAGTGGTTAAGTAATCAATTTGCAGGTGTGGGGTTGCCATGGCAATCAATTGGCTGAGGCAGAGGCTGGGAATTGCACAGGTGAGGGACCTTAGGCTGATTAGGCCCACTGGCAGAGCCTGAGCAGAGCCTTTTGTGGTGGTTCTGGAGAACCATGGGTCCGGGATACCGCGCACTGCACTCCCTATGGGGGTGTGGAACGCGTGTGTCAAATGTGAAGTCGGTGGGGCATTACGTGCATTACAACCGTACACGTGCGCACGCAGACATGAAGAGACGTGGCACATTTAGTAGGAACTGGAAGTAACATCAAGCAGGCTACTGTCATACTCATAATAGTGCTTTTTTAGAGAGGAGAATGTGGAAAATATTCCTCATGCTTCATTACATGTTCATGGTTGATAGATCTAATTTCCAACCTGTCAACCTGTGTTTTGGGGTCCCCCGATGATTCGCCTAATGTGCAACATTGTTTTCTCACTCAACAGTAAACAAACCAACATATAGGCTAGCAGAATATGTCACGCTTTGTGCATAGAGCGTGCCATGCCTGGGTCGCCTTCCTTTTCGGAGTTTTCCCCATGGTTGTTCTGTGATGTTTCTCTTCCCCCCTGCTGTGTGTGAGCACATATGACGTAATTTCACATCTATACCCGGTTAACTGCCTGCCATGCTGATGTGTCTCTATAATCTAATATGTGAGAAAGCACATGGCTTGTGGTACTGGTAGTTATTATACCAAAAGTACCAAGTATAGTGTACAGTATACACTTCCATCTCTGATCTGGCCCCATCCTACATCTCCGACCTGTGTGTCCCACAGCGCACCTTAAGGTCCTCAGACAAGGCGCTCTTATAGAAATCCCAACTTCTAAGTTGAAAACGAAAGGTGACCGGGCCTTTGCCCTCAGAGCCCCAACTCTTTGGAATGCCCTCCCCCTCGAGATAAGGCTTGCAGAATCCGTCCCCCGCTTCAAATCCCTCCTGAAAACTCACTTTTATGAAGCTGCTTTTAACGCCTAAACGTTTTCTAAACATTCCTTATTGTTCTAATGTCCTACTGCATTTCTGTACATTGCCTGTTGATTTATTTGTATTATTGTAAACTGTTGTTTATGGTGTGCACTGCATTTGTTCTTATTCTTTGTAACCTCGTTTTGAAAGGTGCTATATAAATAAAGGTTTATTATTATTATTATTATTATTATTATTACAGTATGTGACGTGTGTATCACACTGACACAGCGAGAGTGAGCGTGCATCAGTGCAGGGCTCTATATTGCTCTCTTCTCTCCGTTCTCACATGCAGTGTTGTTTTTGGCAGCAAATTTAGATTTTAGTTTTTAGTCATTAGTCTCTTGAAACGTTTTCATTTAGTTTTAGTCACATTTTAGTCACCTGGAATGACTTTTAGTCGACTAAATCTACAGGTGATTTAGTCGACTAAAATGTATTTTGGCGGGCCTTCAATATATACATTTTTCAGGAAATTAAGAAAACCTTGAAAACAAAGCAATACTGCCTCATCGATGTTGGTGGTGTGACTTTATATATTCTCAATTACTTGCATGAGAGGGGGAGAGGTGGTGGAGTTAGCTGTTTTAGCAGACAGTTTGAGGGTCCAATGGAGTTAAGAGGTTTTGTCCAAAGCGTTTTTACTACTTTCCATTGGTTCACTATTTTTGATACAACACACAGACGTAAATGGTGATCAATAGCACTGATTTATGCTAAAAAACAAATCAAAAACCTCAAAAATTGAGTTATGAGGTTTCCTCCCGACAGCAACTATATAGGTTATGTTGCATGCTTATATGTTTGCTGTCATGGTGGGTCTCTAAACACTGTTTTTTTCTCTATAGCTGCAGCCTCACACTTTATAGAACCTTGCAGTCTTTACTGAGCTGAGACATGGAGTGAGACCAAATTAACTGTGCTGAACATACACACACGCGCGCGCGCGCACACACACACACACACACACACACACACACACACACACACACACACACACACACACACACACACACACACACACACACACACATGCACGCTCACTGCATGTGGAACACAACACACCACACTGATACTAATACTAAAAGTATACGGTCAGAAATGTGCTCTGTTGCTGTCTCATCACAAACCTGTTTAAACCTGAAAAAAAAAACCTTTAAACCGCACAGTAAGTGCTGACAGTTGCTGCCTCTGCTGTGGTGCATCGTGTGTGTGTGCGTGCGTGCGTGCGTGCGTGCGTGCGTGCGTGCGTGCGTGCGTGCGTGCGTGCGTGCGTGTGTGTGTGTGTGTGTGTGCTCGCTCTACCAGTCTAATGGAAGGTGTGAAGCACTTATCTTGTCTTCTGATCTTCACAGCTTGAGCAACGTGTGGTCTCTTCATGTTCAGAGACCATGTTCATCTGGATGTTTGGCTGCACGGTTAGTGCAGGTACTTAGTAAGTAGTGACACTTTACTATATAGAGACAGTATATGAACACAAACAGTGGAGCATCTTGAAACATGTCATAAGTCTGCTTAACCCATAGACCTGAGATCGATTCTACTAATGCCTTCTAAATCCTGACAGTTTTCTGAAAAACCCATGTTTCTATATCAGTGGTTCTCAAACATTTTCATGTCAAGGACCTCAGAGATAGCCTGATGAAGGCCGCATAGGCCGAAACGTTGCTGTCCCTATTAAAGTTGGTTCACTGCATTTGAAGACAGTGTGCGGATGTTTGTTCCTTTTTCATTGTCGGGCACCGTATACCCTCTCCTACGCACCTGTCGCCTGTAGGTGTGCAAAAGCTTTGCTTTTTATGTCAAGAACCCCCAAAAATATATATATTTAATTGGCCGCCGACCCCCATCTGAAAATATGTTGTTCCAGGGACCCCCCAGAAGCAAAGATTTGAGTTAAAAACATTCACTCTGAAAGAATATATTCAAACATTTGGGCCACATTTTCATGATTTTTCAAAAATAGCAGACCTACAAGCTCTATTTTTCAATAGCTAAAGTACAACATAATGCTTAAAACACCAAAAGGGGTTCCCGCCCAAAATGGTTTAAAACTATATGAACAGTGAAGAAATCTACCTTAGTCCAGCACCAGCCAGGAACTGGATGCGCGCAAGGCCGCAAGCCACCTGCTTTTTAAACTAGTTAAAACTATATGAACACAACAAGAATGTAAAAGTCCTGCTAGGGACATTCTGTTACTAACTACTAACTACTACTAACTACTTACTATGCTATTAAAACATTGTAGTGACACGCCAGTAGCGTATGCAGGAATTATACAAGTTGGCCTCAAGAAAATAAAGCCTTTGTTAGATGAATATGAGAAAAACAAGTGTTGCCTATGGGGGAAATTGTGAGGAGTAGGGCACAATATGCTATAGAGGGTGAAACATGTACTTCCTTCTTCCTATAGTGCTTGAAAGAACTAAGCAAAAGATACATTATATTAATAAATTGTAAAATAAAAATGGTGAAAAGTAAATGTATTCTAGAAATGGCAGAATCATTTTATAGGGACTTATTCAGGAATAAGTGAATCTGAGAAACAGCTATGTGATGATATATTGATTGATGCAGCTTAAAGAGGCTATATTATTCAGCCTAACAAGAGCCCATGGGTCAGACTGGCTAACAGGGGACTTTTATAAAACCTTTTCAGAGGTGCTGGCACGGTGGCACCTATACTTATAAGGCTTTACAGGCATATGGAGGATGCAGCCCAGGTGTCACAATCCATGTCGACTGGTGTAATCACAATTTTGTATAAGAATAAAGGAAGAAAACTGAAAGTAGAGAACTACAGACCAATTCTGACTGACACTTTTCCTTTGGAAAGGTCAGTGAGACAAGGGTGCCCCCTGTCGGGCATCTTGTAGTGTTTCCACAGAACCCTTTAGCAACCCTGGTAACAAGTGACACAGATGAAATATGTGGAAATTCCAGGTACTATTGCTGTACGTTGCTGTTTCCCTATTAAAGTTGGTTCACTGCATTTGAAGACAGTGTGCGGGTGTTTGTTCCTTTTTCATTGTCGGGCACCGTATACCCTCTCCTACGCACCTGTCGCCTGTAGGTGTGCAAAATCTTTACTTTTTATGTCAAGGACCCCCAACAATATATGTAATTGGCCGTCGACCCCCATCTGAAAATATGTTGTTCCAGGGACCCCACAGAAGCAAAGATTTGAGTTAAAAACGTTCACTCTGAAAGAATATATTCAAACATTTGGGCCACATTTTCATGATTTTTCAAAAATAGCAGACCTACAAGCTCTATTTTAAGGTCTAAGGTCAGTGAGACAAGGGTGCCCCCTGTCGGGCATCTTGTAGTGTTTCCACAGAACCCTTTAGCAACCCTGGTAACAAGTGACACAGATGAAATATGTGGAAATTCCAGGTACTCTGAGGCAAATTAAATGGCTTCTGCATTTCTGCACCAGATCTTGGACTTTTCAGTAGTTTTAGTTTTAGAGATTATAGTTTTAAGCACTTAGTTTTTACATACAGTCTTGACACTAGACTGTAGTGGTTTTTTAACGCAAAAAAACAGATAAAACGTGTTTCTTTAAAGTCAATTCCTTCTGTCAGATAAGATTATACTAAGATCCCCTGGCCCTGACCCATATCGCCCAGCGTCCTAGTCGGATATCCCCATATATAGGGACTAAATATCCAACGAACACTCTCCCAGATCCGCTAATATGAATAGAAGTGAGAGTCTTCGTTACAGTTATTATACTTTTATACAACATGAGGAGGCGGGGATTAGATGCTAGAGTCGAGCAGCAGGATTGAAAGCTGTGATTTATTGTTGTTGAGCAGTAGAGAGCGCCAGAAGAACACTCATAGTTACATCTTTTGAAACGCTTCATTAATATGTTTGTAATCGATTCGCCATTATGTTACCAAACTTACCAATAATCATATAGTTGAATGCACAGCACAATGTATAGTTTTCACAACTGTAAAGGACACATACTGCCACCTACTGAACGGAACATTATATTGCATCTACAACAACGCCTGCTGCTTCCCTGTGTAGCAAAAAAGATCCCATAAGCCGGGAGGATGCTGACGGCCTGGCGCTGTGATTGGCCCCCTATCCTTTTATATACTCTATGTGATTGGCTCGTGCGTTGTCAGGGCGATACGCCACAGCCCCGCTGGTCTATGGGATCATGTAGCTTGTAGCTGCTTCTCTCCTCAGTGGGTCATCATCAGCCTCCAGGTGTGTTGTGTTCTGGTCCACAAACAACAACAACAACAACACCAACATGACTGCGAGGAAGTCGGGCTCGCGGCTGGACAACGAGATAGAGCGGTGTCGCTCAGAAGGACAATGGGACAAAATACCGGAGCTGGTGCGACAGCTGTCAGCTAAACTCATATCGAACGGTGAGTGGGACTCACTTTATTACTGTTGTGTTGGTTCATTGAGTCGTGAGCGCCACCGGCCGGAGGCCTGGGTTCATGATACCCAGAGCCTCGGTGTTTCCTGGCCGCCTGGAGCCCGGCTTGGTCGAGTGCTACTATAGTTCCGTAGCTCCATAGCCAGTACCATACTGCCGGTCACGACGGACGTTTTTGGGGCTGTTTAATTATGAACCTTGGTCCTAGACACCTCCCGTTTGTGTTTGGTCTGTGGCGTCTTTGTTTCCCCACGTCAGAGCCATTGGGTCCTGTTTTGACAGCATACTTGCTTAATAACAGACAGTAGTTTAGTTCATTGGCGTTAGGTGGCTAAGCTACATGCTAGCTAGCTGTCAAACTGGGCATGATGGTGAATGGTGGAGTAAACCATGCAATTACACAGCACAATATATTATTTTGTACCAGAACCTATGACCAGAACAGAAGTGATTAGCGTTTTACTGCTGTGTACTGTCTGCATGTGCATTGAGTCCTTAATTATGTGATAAATCAGGTATATGAGCTGAGCTTAATAGCTTATACTTTAAAGGTGCTCTGAAGGCATTCCTGATACAGTAATATTGTGTAACTGGCCATTTGTCATACTACATATTTCCATTTGTGACTGACTTAAAATGATAAATGGAGATAGGAAACATGTGTAATGTTTGGGAAATCTGATTAACGTAGGCTACCACATCTGATATGTGATTAGAACTTTCTCATTTCCACATCAGTTCACATCAGTACAAAATAAATATTGTGCAGAATCTAAGTAACTTAATTGTTCCAAGAGCAAGCTGAGTTAGCTTGACTCTGCTGACTATTTCTTTTTTTGCCTGTCTTTGTTAATTTTTGCCTGCACATATGGAACTTCGATCAGGGCTAGCATGCACCTGTTTTTTAAGGATTTGTTTTAGGCTTTTCTGCCTTTATTGATAGTATCAAGTGAAGATAGACAGAGGGAGAGAGAGAGGGGGACCCGGAGAGACATGCAGCAAAGGTCGTCGCGCTGTCAGGCCAAAGCCTATATGTGGCATGTGCCTGGACCACTTGGCCAGTGGGTGCCAGCGGGTGCCCACACCAGGTTTTTGACTTTTTGTAGTGGGAGTGCAAGCTCTTTTTCTTAAATCAAGTTCCCATCCATAAGTTCCTCATTACAACTGAAAGCTGACATAAATCATTGTGATGGCATAATACACATGGATTAAAGCGAAAATAGTCTATCTACAAGCTCTCATAGATGGACTATTTTCAGTTTGTTTTCTTTAAAGATTAGAGCACTTGAAGTGGTCAAACTAGCAATATGTTCAGAAGCATCTTCCATAAAATCTTAATAGTCTCGGTCGGATATTTCCCAAAAGCAAAGGTTAAAGCCTTGGTCTGTGATTTGATAAGATGGTTGACCATATGCAGAACAGAACACAGCAGGAACAATATTACTAAAACATCATCATTTTATAAATTGTGTTAATTGTTTAGGAAACGGTGCTAGTGTGGGAAGCTCCTCCCAGTGTGTGTGTGTGTGTGAGACGAATCACTTACACATTGTTTCAGATTTTATTTAGCTTTAATCTATGAATACATCTCTTGCTGCATCTCTTATCCGTTGACCATCTCCACTCTGCTACCACAACAAATAATAACCTAACAAACGGGCGAAATGCTGCTCAGTGACATTGTATGTAGGCATATTTAAGGTCCCTAGTGCACAGTTCTGCGTTTTTCTGATTTTTAGCAGCATTTCTCTGCCGATTTTACGAAAAACGCATTCAGTCTGCAAGGACCTTTACTACTCGCATATAATGCAAGGATGGCAGATTGGCAGGGAGTGCTTTGTTTAGAAGGCCTACTAAAAATCTGGTTCAGAAGGAGTCAAAGGTTCTAATCAATGATAGAAACCAAACCTTCATGGAGAAGATAAACAATGAACATAGCTTTTCTGTGTTCCTGCAACAAACCCCACTCACTGGTGGTAACCTTGCAGAAGTAAAACTGGGGTCACAGAGAGAAAATACAGAAAATGATCTGGCCTTGAAACAAGTTTTTCGTCTAGTAAAAAAAATCTTTGTTTTGTAACCGAAATGGGGCCAGAATGATGAAAGGTGACCAGAATGTAGCCTAGTGTCTTTGCTCCATGAAATGAAGGGGAAGTGTCAGTCCACCTCGGTTGTTGAGCGGTGTGAATAAATATACTGTATCGGGGTCCATTCATTAAGTCGTTGCATGTGATCCCCACAGGTCACTGACCAGGAACCATTTAAAGAGTTTAGCAACAGGATTACTGGTCAGTTCAACTTTGAGTAGTGTACACACACACACACACACACACACACACACACACACACACACACACACACACACACACACACACACACACACACACACACACACACAGATCGCACACAGGAGCTTTAGTGACCTGGCTTATACAGTTAATCCTATCCAACCTGGTATGCTAATATTATGCTCAGCAGTATTTTACACACATAGATTTATTTCTGGTGGTGGTGGTCTATTATCATTTATATTTATAATCACATTAGATTTAATTAGACTACAGACAGTAAATACAGAAGTGGAAGCTTGCACCATAGCTGTGTCCTGGCCTGTCGACTTCATTCACACCCCAACATCTTTACCACACAACTAATCCATGTTGCAAGGCTTGGCCAAATCTTGCAAAATACGGAGTGACATATCAGAAACTGGGAGCAGTGATCTAAATATGTTTTCAATGTAATGAGCCCCGGGATGCAGGGATGGTCTTTTAGATGAGTCCCAGGGACATTGTATGAGTCCCACTTCAAAGACGTTAGGAGTCATATTTTTGCCATTTGTACAAATTGCAGATTTAACTCCCATTTCATTTTATATGGTTATAATGTGGTTATATCCATGTAGAAAACAGAAGAAGAAATGATTATTATAACTAAAGCTAGCAAAATATCTAATTTCTTTTACGTGTATTATTTTGACTGTAAATGCACCCTATTTTAATCTCTGTGGGAGCCTGGGATTGGGTGACCTACGCTGTATTTATTTCCATTTGTTTTGCTGTTCTTCACTGTAGTGCTGCCACTGAGCCCTTTTTGTAGCTGATTTGCATTGCGTGTACAGTAGCACACCTGTCATGTATTTATTCAGACACATGCTGTTATTGAGCAAGCTGACTAGTCAATGAAAATGCATACCAAACTGTTACGTGAACACAATTGCACAGTGTTTCTTTAACCAGTGGTCCACGGAGCACTTGTGGTCCATAGCATAATTCCAGGTGGCTATGGGAAATGTTTATTCTTTATTTACTTTGTATAACTATTATGACATTTCTGAACTAATTGGAATAGTGTGGGGGGGGGGGGGGGGGGGGGGAGGCTGATGTAAAAATATTGACTCTTAAGGGCTTGAATGATACACTTCATTGCACATGGTGTCATGTCGCATGCTAAATTGAGCTAATCTACAAGCTCAAAACGTGTCACAAGTTGACACAACTAAGTGTAAACCTGTAAAAATGTGGTCCTTGAGTTAAAAAAAAGGTTGACAACAAGCCAAGTAGGCAACCCAAAGTTCATTCACCATTTCAGCTTAATTTCTATAGAGGATTAGAGGGTATGCGTGTGACGTCATCATCAAACCTGGAAGTTATGCAGGAACGCCTACTGAGTGGCAAAAAACTACTTTCTGGCCTTGACAACCCATACATCCAAACAGAAAAGTCCTTTCTGATTGCATTAAACAACGTTAAACAATGTTAAACTCACTTTGCATGTTGCTTTGCCACTCGATTTGCCACTCGATGGGCCATTCACTTTAAGCATGCGCATACCCTCTATAAGTGACAATGAGAGAGAGGGATAGGAAAGACAGGAGAGCAGAGAGGGATGATGACCTGCAGCGAAGAGCATCTGGTCAGCTTCAAACCCAGGCCAGCTGTGAGAAGGAGGACTATGGCCTTATTTTTATGGTATGCGCAAAAACATGCAAAAATAAGGCACAATTAAGCATTGAAGCAATGCACAAGAGAGACAGTTGGATTTATTTGTGCATCAATATCCCTCGGGGGTGGGGGGGGGTGCGCCAGTGAACCCCCCGTTGCTGTGTTCTTCTTCCCTTTTCTCAAACCACCCTCCCAAAATATAGTACAGTACCTACCTCTGCAAAGGCACTGCAGACACCTCCATTATGCCTAATTTACAGTATGCTCTGTTGTATGATGGTGTCACGCGCCGAGAATGTCCAATGTACTAGGCTGATGATGACGCGACAAAGTATAAATCTGGCTTTGTACCCCTGTGTGTGCCTACAGTTCACCCAGGTATTATCACAAGACAACTATGAATATGGATTGTGGATATGGGCCAAACAAGCTTTTGATCAGTTATGTGCATATATGTTTTTATTTGTCAATTATTAGTTATAAAGAGTACAATAAACCTGGTGTGTACTGTGGTGTGTTGTTTAGATGACCTAGGGGAGTTGCTGCTGGGGGAGTATAAGCTTCAGACCTACCTAAAGGAGCACCCCATCAAACAAGGCGCCAGTCCCCGAGGGACGAGACCTAAACTGGTGGAGGTCAAGAAACACCTCATAGCTGCTCTGGACAGAGGAAACCTCAAGGTACGGATTGGAGAGGGAGAGCGTTGAAACACACAATATCTACATGGTCAATTTATTGGCCATTTATTTCACTTTTTTTGACAAATTTGGTGTCGGCAATTGTGCAGGCGACATGTTCCGATTTTGAACCACTTTTAACCGAATCTATGCCACCCATGAGATATCTCGTGTTAAGCTATTCATCTGGTGTCCCTATTTTGGGCATGCCATTAAGCCAAAAAATCTTTAAAAATAGCAGATCTATTTGCTCACAACACACCGTATTGCGAGCTTGTCGATTGCATGTTTTTTGTTAAACTTCATTTAGCACTTTTTGATAAAATATCGGTCAAAACATCAGTAATTGGTGGAACAGCAATAGGATGTGATAAGGTCAATGATGTTGTTTCCGTCTCTCAGGCTGACTACCTGCAGGAGGCCAGCCTGCTGATGGCCAAACTCTGCTACGTGGAGGGAGAGTACAAGGAGGCTTTAGGTAGGCCCTGCACTTTGTTGTTGTGGTTTGGCTGCATAGTCCGAGTTGTCTCGCATAGCCGACGATCAGAGATCTCTGCCTACTGATGCAGTTGGGTGTTAATTTCGTCAACTAAAACCTTGACGAAGATTGTTTATCAGCATTTTTTTCACTGACTAAATCTACATAAAAGCGAAGCTATGATGACTAAAACTATGACTTAAGGTGGTTGCACACTGGACGTGTTATTCGGAAAACCGACGGAAAAACGCAGCTTAAAAATCCGAAAACGTGTCCTGTCCATTGTGCAGGGACCTTAAATGTATTGACACTTTCGTCAACAAAGAAGAACTAGATGAAAATGTTGGGGAGGCACTAGTGGAGAAGAGATCCAGTAAGTAATTTCATGCTTTGTTGTGAACTGGTGTCAATCTACAAGATCACAACACGTTGCAGCTTGTAGATCATCTATTTTCGGCACACCGCTAAACAGTGCTGCACAATTAATCGGAAAACGATCGAGATCTAGATTCAGACACGGGCCTGCCAATATTTTAAAATAAAAATGACTACTAAAATCTTATATTTAGTCAACACTAAAACTAGACTAAAACTAAAACATTTCAGATGACTAAAATATGACTAAAAACTGAATTTTATCCAAAAGACTATGACTGACACTAAATTAACACTGAATCCAACGATCAACCCAGCCAATGTACTACAGTATATGGGCTAGGACAGCAGTGAGAACGGCCGCTTAACAAACCTACAGCCGCTGCTTTGAAAATAAATGATGTCACCGTCCCTGATATATGCAGCTTTGCATTGCTACCAGTGTTGATTTCGACTAAAACTAAGACGAAACATGTTTGTCGAAACTAAATGGGAACTAAATGAAAACTAAGCTATGATGACTAAGACTGCTGTCAACAAATAAAAACTAGGCTAAAATGTTAGGAAGGGACTAGTGGACAAGAGGTCCAATATAAGTCATTTTATACTTGGTTGCATGCTGAAAATAGCCGATCTACAAGCTCACAATGCGTCGCAGCGCGATGTGTTGTGAGCTTGTAGATCGGCTATTTTCAGCAGGTGTAAAATCAGCCATTACGACGGCATAAAAGCCCGCCAAATAATTTTAGTAGATTAAATCAACTGTAGATTTAGTCGACTAAAAATTAGACTAACACTATAACATTCCAGGTGACTAAAACTAAATGAAAACTATTCAAGAGACTACGACTAAAACTAAAATCTAAATTTGCCGCCAAAACAACACTGATTGCTACGTTGTATAGGTGGAGATCTCTGAGATTGACTGGCGATGTGAGACGCATGTACAGAAACAGCTGCCGAATCAATGATTCTGTAAATGTATGATGTGAATGAGTCTTGCTGTTATACTGTATGTACGACTTCATGTTGGACTTTGGTGTGTGTGTGTGTGTGTGTGTGTGTGTGTGTGTGTGTGTGTGTGTGTGTGTGTGTGTGTGTGTGTGTGTGTGTGTGTGTGTGTGTGTGTGTGTGTGTGTGTGTGTGTGTGTGTGTGTGTGTGTGTGTGTGTGTGTGTGTGTGTGTGTGTGTGTGTGTGTGTGTGTGTGTGTGTGTGTGTGTGTGTGTGTGTGTGTGTGTGTGTGTGTGTGTGTGTGTGTGTGTGTGTGTGTGTGTGTGTGGGGTGTCCCACTGCGGTCCCACTGCGTAGTGTAGTGTGGCATTCATTTCCGCATTGTGTATTTCCTACTTGGTGGCGCTACAGCTTTGTTCCTCAAGTCTTTGAAACCTTGACTGGTTATTTTCCCACAGGATTTCTTATTTGTTCTGAATCCACTTTCAAAGCCATTTATTTATTTATATACTTGTTTATTTAAGCCAAGAAAAAAACAGACTATTATTTTTGTGAGCTCTTTTGGTCTTTTGTATATTGTTTACAAAAAACTGCTAAATAAAGTTAGGGGGAAAAAAAGAAAATGGCTCAGCGTAAAGGTCTTGATATAAGTTTGTTGCATGCTGTGTCGCGCACCAAAGTATAAATCCGGTTAACCACTTCAAAACCCTTTCACTTATGTTGACCGGGGTTGGCCAGGGGTCTTTACTTGGTCCTCCTGCCTCTTTCCATCTACACCAAATCTCTTCGCACCCAGGACAAGGACGCGAGTTGGGAACCTTTAGAATTTAAACTATTCCGGTTCCTTAACAATTCCCTCTTAACGGTTCCCTTTAACGATTCCTACAGTTGGGTGCCACCGATATTGTCCCTTATCATTTGACCCATTTAGGCCTGACCTCAAAATTTTAAAAAATCCTTCTAAATCCTCCAGTTTTCTGAAATAAATATTTTCACGATTTTTCAAAAATAGCAGATCTACAAGCTCGTAGTGCGCCACTCGGTGGCGCGCTATGAGCTTGTAGATCTGCTATTTTTCAATAGCTAAATTATAACATAATGTTTAAAACACCAAAAGGGGTTCCCGCCCAAAATGGGTTAACTGTCCTTTTGCGCAGATCACGCAAACCTCAGCAAAAAGAAAAGGACAATATCGATGGCCTCCAACTGTATATGGGGGGGTTCCAAATGGACCCTTACAGGTAACTTTAATAGAGTTAGGGTGGTCCTTGAAATGAAAATGTTTGAGAACCACCAGTATTGTAATTGTATAGCAGACTTAAAATCCACACACCAGCTCTGACAGTGGGATGAAAACCGGTTCGGGAAACGGTTCCAAATGTGATGAAACCGATTACTGGTTCATCAATGGTGTGTCCGTTTCTGGATCCCAACCCCATAGGGTTCATGTGGTTAAAACTCTGCTCTGTTGACAGGCCACTACAGCAGAGTGACTCTGGATGAAATGCAGCTGGCAGGAGCTCCAGTCTACAGGCTGTCCATGATAGCAGAGGCCTACGCTACTAAAGGTATATGTGCGCACACACACACACGCACACACACACACAGTCACACACACACACACAATGATTTGATTGATTTTGAAGCAACCTGCAGTACTGTTTCTGTCCACATGGTGGCAGTACAAAACCACTTTCAATTAGACAGTTTGTTAGTTACTGTATTGACACAGTTGTATAATACGTTGGGTCCAAACAATAATTGAAAGTCCATGAATAAAAACTTTTAAAAGGTACAATATACACAACAAACACAAAATCCCTTTGTTGTTCCAAAAGTGATAGGCAGGCATGCAGCATTATGCAGTTCCTCTGTTAGTGCCCACAAAGAGTGAGCTCAAATCAGTAAACTCATGTCCATATTTCACTCTGATGCCTTGAGTGAGGGGAGACACCACTATGTGCCGTTTGTTTTGTATACCATTCTCACATTGAAAAATCACACCCGTGTGAACTGAGTGGTGTAAGGTCTTATATAGACTGATCAGCTGTGTTCTGACGTAATGTCTGACGTAATGAAATCACACCCGTGTGAACTGGGTGACCATAGCAACCATGCTCATTTTTTGGTACGAACAGACAGACAGACAAACAGACAGACAGACACGTAAACTAACAAAGCCAGTTGTAGGAGTGGTTTACACCACTCAGAAATACACTGTTCAGGCAGTATGCGACTCCACCTCCCCACACGCAGTCTAGGAGAGGACAACCACATTGTTTTTATCCTCAAATAGTCCTCAATGAACAGATGAATCAGGGTTGATGGCTCGCTATGTCTAATATCGTGTTCCCTCTTTGGATTGCAATTTAGCAATCATGTCCCTTCGGTCACTCTGAAAACGCATAAAAAGGCACAGGAAAGTACAGTTCAATGCAAGGTCTGCTAAGAGGATTAAAAAGAAAGTACTATGGCTTGTTTCCATTGGAGTCCAGTGCATTCAATTAATCGAACATGCAATTCAAATTCTAACCGGTTTATATTCTGTTTTAGTTGCGTTCCTCGGTGTGTGTGTGTGTGTGTGCACGTGTGTGAGAGTGTAACAGAATAGGATTTGCTTGGGCTGTTGTGTTTTGTTCCAGACACCATGGCCTCATCATCCATTATTGATGCATTATTAAACTGAGGATGTATTCATTATTGATCGCTGTTTGAATGGAGGCAGTAGATGATGATGATGAGGCAAAACGTATTAGACTGGAAACAAACAAGGCTGCAAAATGATTCATTTGAATAGCTGAATTAAAAAAACAACCTATTTCTCCCTAGACCTGTCACAATTATTACATAATCGTTACATCATTATTTGAGATAATCGCAGTTGTATTGGTTTGCCATAATCGTTTCCATTTTTCATACATTTTCAAATAGCTGATCTATGCATTGTAAGCTTGTAGATCAGCTATTTCTGCATTTTTTTTTAATGCTGTATGTCAGTAATTTCTTTGTATATACGTCCTGTCTGCCCCTGTGCAATTTTTCCATTATGAAGCTTAAAAGGCAAACAGAAAATACGTTTTTATCCATATGTTCCAATTTTCGATGCCAAAAATCACGTTAATCGCAATTATAGGAGTGGCAGTTAATCGTCAACTAAATTTTTTAATTGTGACAGCTGAATTACATCAATTTGTAGTCATATCGCCTTCCTTTCCGAAGACCAGTTTGGATGTCGGACGACGCTGTATTGTGCTTTATTTCAGCTCACTGATGATAATCAGACTTCTGTGTCTCTCTATCTCTCTCTTTCGTTGTCGTTCTCCAGGGTTGTGTCTAGAGAAGGTCCCGGCCGTCTCTCCAAGCCTGTCCAATAAGAACACGGGGTCGCCGTCGTTGTCCAATAAGAGCGCACCAGACCGGGACCAGGAAATAATCACCTGCTACGAGAAATCCGGAGACATCGCACTGCTCTACCTGCAGGAGGTCGAAAAGGTGTGTGTGTGTGTGTGTGTGTGTGTGTGTGTGTGTGTGTGTGTGTGTGTGTGTGTGTGTGTGTGTGTGTGTGTGTGTGTGTGTGTGTGTGTGTGTGTGTGTGTGTGTGTGTGTGTGTGTGTGTGTGTGTGTGTGTGTGTGTGTGTGTGTGTGTGTGTGTGTGTGTGTGTGGGCGCGGGCGCGGGCGCTACTCTGTGGGACTACCGCTATTGGAATTAATACAGAATATATCTAAACCGATATTTTGGACCAATAACCGACTTAATCTTGCTCTATAGTAGGGTACAGGGTTCCCACTTCCCACGATCATGCAATTCCTGGAAATACATGTAGTTTGAAATGAGAAAACATTTTCCAGTCCTGGAAAAGGTTTGGAATTTATGAAAGGTCCTGGAAAAAACATTTGGATATGCATGGTTTTTGGCTATTGATTTAATCAAAACATGTATAACATTAGCCTGGCTCCAGCCCTGAATCGCTACCATTGCAAACGGCGGTGTCAGTTTGCGCCGAAAATCTGGTGCAGCGGCTGATTGGCCATCAGCCTCGTCACTCGATGACGTCAAACAACAAACGCATGGCTGCCCCCATTGTGGTAACTTGTGACCGTAAGGTTATTTTGTTAAAGATATTTTTGGGAGGGCTTTTCTCCCTGTAAATGTGCCCAGTTGATTGGGGCATTCAAATCCCTATTTAAAACCCATCTGTTTCCTCTTGCTTTGACTTGTACTTGAGCTCTCCTATCTTAACTCAATCATGCAAATTCTTTGTTGTTGTTTATTTTGTATCGATGCTTTGAATTGTTGCAAGGCAAGCAGACTATGGTTATTGCACTGCAAATCGTTTAAAAGAAAGTTTAAATCGTGCAATAACTGTGCTTTGCCCTCATCTGATTGGACAGTATGCGGTGACATGCCAAATCCAGTGAAACTCTTGTCACACTATTGCCTATGGTAGTGTGGTTTCCTCACACCGTTCCGCAAGGATTGCATCTTTCTAGTTTGTTGACGAAATTGTCTATATTTAATCATCATAGCTTAGTTTTTATTTAGTCTTTGTCAGTGAAAAAACGTAGTCTACGAACATGTTTTCATCGTAGTTTTATTCTACGAATTGAACACGGGTTGAGGCCTCGGCTTTGATCAGCAGTGTCAATGGCTCACTTGCTATTCTGAAAAGAATTAATAAATAAATACACGATTGCTTTGTTTATAGCTTTTTATTCTTTTATTTTTTTCTCTCTACACTCTTCATTATGTAATGAATGGATAATTGATCTCATTCTCCACTGACCATCTGTTCCAACTTCCATGGCTGCTTGAAGCACAATGATTGATTCACATGATTCTGTGCCTGATGTGATTCTCTCCCTCTCTCTCTCTCTCTCTCTCTCTCTCTTCCATAACTCTAATCTCTGTCTTCATCTCTCTCTGTCCTCATCCATCTTGCTTCTTTTCCGCTTTTCTTCTCTCTCGCTCTCTCCCCATCACTCTCTTATCTCTCTCTCCACTCCCCATCTATCCTATCCCCGCTCTCCTTCCCTCTCCGTCTCTCTCTTCTCTCCCTCTCTCCTCTGTCTCCATCTCTCTCTCTCTCTCTCTCTCTCTCTCTCTCTGCATCCAGGCTTTGTCAGCAGGCATGCAGAACCGCAGTCCCAAGCCAGGCCCAGTGACTCAGGAGCAGGAGCTGGGCTACTTCCTGGAGATGGGCCTGCAGAGAGCCCACGTCATCCACTTCAAGAACGGGTGAGAGAGAGAGACTGGAGAGGAGGAGGTTGGGACGATCCGAGGGAGGGAGGAGGGAAATTAAAATAATATATGCTTCCTCAGAGACTGCTCCTGCGGAGAGGGAGAGGGAGATGGGAGATGGGACGGCTAGTATGGAAACTGAGAGGTTGTTTGTGGAGACGGTCATCACCGCACAGTGCACACACTAGCAAAATGAGATGGAGGGAATTAAATGTTTGAATACCCAGATCAATACACGAAACATGTTATCTGTATGATGGTGGTCAGTTTCCCCCACTTCCAATCTACAAACTTTTGTAAGATATCTAAGATGGCACAGTGGAGTGAGGCTTGTTTTCATGTTCATAAAGTAAGCAACACACATCTGTAGGGCACCACCTCACACTAAGTTCAAACCTAGCCTAGTTATAGCTTAAATGGCTTTTAGTAATGCATACGTAAGTCTTGCTAGACTTAACATTTATACTGCCCAGCGTCAGTTGGAACCAGTAAATAGACCTTGCCCAGCTATTTGTTGCTTCAAAGCCCTTTTCAAGGTAACATTGTGCCTCTCGTCCATTATAATGGAGGCGGAATCATTTTGCCGACCGACGACTTCTAAGGCGAACTTAGTGTGAGGTGGTGCAACCCCCTACTGGTCTTCCTGCCGCGCTCGGCGCGTGCGTGTGTGAGCGAACCAGCTATTTCTCTCAACGGTGTTTATTCTTTGGGTCACGTTGTTGTTTCATGGATTTCATGTGTGCTTGTCTGCTTGACTGACTGTTCTAATTCCTCCCTCCGCAAACGAACCCCCACCAACCTCCAAGGTTCTGCATGTGGGAGGACAGAGAGTAGGTACCAGGGGGGTGGACCTGAAACCCCCCCAAAATGTTGCTTCCAGACCGGGTAGTACTATAGAAAGACTCCTTGTACCTCCTTAGACTTGTGGTAGCTGACACACATTGCACTGTATGTCCCTCGGCCAGAATGGCTAACTTGACAGTTTGACAAAGCAATGCTTTCTCACCACATCTATTTTTAATATATATATTTTAAGAACTTTAAACTTGGTTAAAGTTCTTTACGGCGGGTATGCTGAACACACAAGCTAAAAAGACTTTTCTCCGCCGTGCCCCGAAAGTGTCCTCCAAAATGACTGTCCCAAATGCATTGTTCGGTCCCTGGGACAGAGAGACGTCATGAGCTTCTTAGCCCTGTTCCACTTAAAAGGAATACACCCTAGTTATTGTTGTGTGTGTGTGTGTGTGTGTGTGTGTGTGTGTGTGTGTGTGTGTGTGTGTGTGTGTGTGTGTGTGTGTGTGTGTGTGTGTGTGTGTGTGTGTGTGTGTGTGTGTGCGTGTGCGTGTGCGATTACAACAGCATTTCTCAGCTGCTATCACAATTGGCTGCCAAAATTGAGTTGTTTCGACACACACACACACAAGGTGCGGGGGGGGTACAGTAACCACAGGTACAGCAAGTCCAGCTGCTCTTCCTGCTTATTAAGGGAGTTTTTTCAAGTTCAATGCTCCCCTTGGGAATAAGCATCACTTCCAATATTTAAAATGTAAAAAGGCACCTCTTCTCTATTGTTTAAAACAGTGTCTCGGGATCAGGGCCTCACTTGAAAATTTCAAAAGTTTCCACCCATCTGACCACTTAACCCGGTTGCCTGTCGCGCCGAGGGGTGGTCCACAGTTTCAGAGCATGTGTCAATCAGTAAATCTTTACCTAACCTTTTCTATATATCAATGTTATAATCAGTCAAAATAAAATCATAGTTGTTTTGGCAATTATTTGGCCGCACTTTCCTGATTCATACGCTTATGTTAACGTCTATGTGTTGTACACGGAATCACCGTGCAACGTCAGTGGGCCGGTGCAGAAACTCACAAGAGTTGACATGTGTTCTGTAGCCCTGAGGTTCTCAACGTTTTTCAAGTCGAGGACCCCCCCAGATTTATCAAGGCGAACAAAATGTTGATCAAAGCAGATGATTTGCCGGCGCCCGGTGGCGCCGCGGGGTGTATTCCTTTAAGCAGCATGCGGATAGAGGCTTTAGATGTGTAGAAAGCACCTGCTCCCCTCCTGTAAGCTAGAACATCGAGTAACGAGAGAGATGTCCTGTAGTCGTTTTCACTGAACGTTTTACATTACAAGGGTTTGGTTCACAGCAACGCTTACAGTATCTATTGACAGCTGCAGTACCACACACACACACACACACACACACACACACTTTCACTGGCTCACAAACGTTAGGGAATGGGTGGGATTCATGTCATCTGTGAAACCCCACCAGAAACTTACTGTTCTTCTGTGTGTGTGTGTGTGTGTGTGTGTGGGTGTGTCCCCTCCATAGTAACCTGACGCGTGGAGTGGGTCGTTTTCGAGAGATTCTGCGAGCCGTGGAGACAAGAACGACTCAGAACCTCCGCATGGTGAGAGAAAGTGTGTGGGTGTGTGTGGGTGTGTGGTTCATTCAAAGTTGGAGAGAGATTAGAAGAAAGATACCAATCAGCAATACTAATCAAGTTTGTATTTCACTGCCACATTTTAAATTCTGTGTGTGCGTGCGTAGACCATAGCCAGACAGCTAGCAGAGATCTTGCTCAGAGGGATGTGCGAGCAGAGTTACTGGTCTCCTCTGGAAGACCCGCCCACCGCATCCCCATTGGACGACCCCACGCGGCAAGGATACACCCACACCAAGGACTACACACTGAGCCGACGTCCACGGGTGTACTCTGGAGAGAAGTACGTGTGTGTGTGTGGACCAAACGTTCCCACAAGTATAGTGGAGATTTCAGAAGTAGACATTATGAGGACCATTTACCTGTTCCCGATGAGAGAAGTGTTTCGGGGGAGTTAGGCTTACAATTAAGAAAAGATTGGGGTTTGGATTAGAATTAGGCATTTTAAAGGTTAGGCTTAGGGGTTAGAGTTAAACCACAACGTGTCGTGCTGCTGTGATGTGAATACTTCACATCACAGCCTTGAATTCACGGAGATTTTATTTACTTTATTTTTTGTCCCATCCCTAAGCCAATAATTCAATATACCCGGTGTCCGCCGCTGTAGTAGGAGACCAATGCAAAACTATATAAAATAATACTATAAACTCCAAAACAACTCACTGATGAGCCTACTTATGATCCAGCTTCAAAGAGAATGTTTTAAATATGGTTTTGCTCTTGATTTTATGCTCTTAAGATTCTCTTAGTACAATAATGGATTATTGGCTCAATAATTGAAAGGGAAAATACATATTTTTTTGCATAATGTCCTCACAAGTACCAAGCATCGTGTACCACTACCAACGTGCACTGTATGTGTATATGTATGCGTGCCGTGCCTGCATTGTGTGTCTGCTTCACTGGGAAACGGTTGCGTGTAGTGGTACAATCATGCTTTTGTCAATGTACTTTCTCACTGAGTAATCTCCCTCCGTCTGTGTGCGTCTCTTGATGTACATTTCTCATTTGCAGCTCTCTCATTAATCTGACTCTTCACGCTTTCTCTTTCAGTCTGTTCTGTCCCCAGGAGAACACGGAGGAAGCGCTGCTGCTGCTGCTCATTAGCGAGTCCATGGTGAGACATACACAGACACTCAAATACCGTTGAAATGTTTAGATCTAGTCCAACCCGAGTGTTTTAGCCGCAGTTTTTCCCAAACTATTTCGCTCGAGACCCAAAAGGACCCAAACTAGTGAAAATATCCAATCTACAAGTGTACAAAGTGTCGCGCGAGACTTGTCGCACACTTGTCGCACACTTGTAAGCTTGCAGATTGGCTATTTTCACTACTTCTTAAAAGTTTTTATTTTATGGAGTTCCTTTTGATTTAACAAATTTCTTTTGAAAATACGTTTTCTTTTCTTTCTATGATTCTTTTTTTTGTGTGTGAAAATCTTTTGAAGTATATTATAGTTGTTATAATAGTAAGAAATAAGGATATTCACTTCCGCGTTCCGACTCGTAAAAATGGGTCTGCGAGACTGCGACCCAAACGTGGGTAAAAAAACAACTAGCGTTTGGGAATCAGCGTTTTAGCCGAACTTGAACCCCATCCCCGGGTGAACGCACGCAGCGTGTGAAATAGGATCCCAGAACAATAGAAAACTCTAACACAGCCACTGACTCACTGTCAGTCACTCTGAAACACGGTGCGGTGGCACAATGTGTGTCATGAACTCCTCTGAGCTCGGCCCTCCATCGGCCTCGTCTCACCACTCGCCTCATTATTCTTTGAACCTCTCTCACTGATTGAGACATGGCGTGCCAGAAAATGGTGCTTAACCCATTTAGACCTGACGCCAGATTCTACAAATGTCTTCTAAAACCTGACAGTTTTCTGAAAAGCCTATGTTTCTATGTCGGCGGTGCTCAAACATTTTCATGTCAAGGACCCCCAAAAATATATGTAATTGGCCACCGACCCCCATGTGGCGCGGCACTCGGTGCCGCGCTATGAGCTTGTAGAGCTGCTATTTTTCAATAGCTAAAGTGTAAGCTAAAGGGGTTCCCGCCCAAATTGGGTTAAAAGCCTAAATCTCGCGCATGAAAGCGTCCCGTTAATCGACCGTAAGGGAAGCAAACAAAGCCGATGACTGGGATGACCACTGTTTATAATGGCAACAGCAGCCATGCCTCCTTTTGATCAACCCTAATCCATCACCATGGGTGGAAAAGGTACTCACATTTTTTTTACCCAAGTAAAACGTATCAATACTGCATTATAGAAATACTCTGGTACAATTAAAAGTCTGGAATTCCAAATTTACTTGAGTAAAAGTACAAAAGTATTTGCATCAAAATGTACTTAAATACCAAAAGTAGAAGTACTCATTATCCAGAATGTCCCACGTTTCACACGTTTTCAAATGTATACAAATCTTTTGAAAATGGCCGATCTACAAGCTCACAATGCGTCGCCGTGCGACGCATTGTGAGCTTGTAGATCGGCTATTTTCAAATGGCCGAAATGTATATAGGACTGAAGTGGTTGATTGTATGTTTTATAATAATAGATGTAGCGGAGTAGAAGTCAAAATATTGAAAATTAGAAATACTCCAGTAAAGTAAAAGTACCCCATAATTGTAGTACATGTAGTACTTAAGTAAATGTACTTAGTTTCTTTACGCCACTGTCCATCACACACATTAAGTGCCATCACGACTGTTTTCAAGAGCCATACTATACCGTTACACGTTAATTATACACAGAAACGCCAAGGTTTGATATGGCACAAGGGGTCTTAAATTGATATAGGAAAAAGGGTGTAAATGTCTGAAAATACACCTTAACAAAAACATTAATTTACACAACGCTGGTGACAGTTCTGTCAAACAAGTCTATGCAATCTGTGACACAATTAGTATGGGTCCCTACTTCATCTGTCTCTCACCTACGGGGTGCCCCTGTTGAATCGACCCCTGATTTAAGGGTACTATGATCTGGTTGTGGTTTACAACTGTTTGTGTGTGTGCGCGCGTGTGTGTGTGTGTGTGTGTGTGTGTGCGTGCATTGATTGCATGATATCAGGCCAACCGCGATGCAGTTCTGAGTCGGATACCCGAACACAACAACGACCGCATCATCAGCCTCCAGTCCGCCTCTGTGGTGTATGATCTACTGACCATAGCTCTGGGCAGGAGAGGACAGTATGAGATGCTGTCTGAGGTACACACACACACACACACACACACACACACACGCACACACACACACGCACGTATTGGCAGGATCTGCAGGTAGGGCTCTAGGTGGTATAATAACCAAAAAGAAACAGCTGGGTTATCTGGGATATCCTGCCTACTCCAAACTGTTTCACACGTGTGTCTGCCCTGTCATGGACTTTATGGCAGGTATATGGGACTCGAACACAAATATGAAAGGACAAATGGTCCAGAATAGGGCCATACGGTATTTTCTGGGAGTACATACATTTGCGCCTGTATTGGCAATAACAGGAGACATGGGATGGGAGCCGTTTGTGAGATAAGGTGGAGAGGCAGCATGGTGGCTTTATGGAATCGACTAAACAGAATGCCAGAGAATAGAGTTGCTAGGAAGATTTTCAACTGGGGTGTATCGGTAAAAGGTGCATGGGCAAGTGCAGTAGAGGACACACTTATAAGACCTGGGTTACATGACCTGTTTTCTAAATAACAACATTCCTTTTAGTTATAGTATATAGTCACATTTTAGTCTACTACATCTACAGTTGATTTGTTTATTTTGGCAGGCCTTCATGGCGTGGTAATGCCTGATTTATAGGAAACAATAGAGCATTGCAATCCCGCCCCCTACCAAGGCCCAGGACATGATTCCCCGTTCATTTTCCTCATAGACTTTTCAAAAAGCATTTATTTAAAGACCTTTTAAGCCTCGTACAAATCCAACTCGAGTTGTGACAAATCATGACAACAAATTAGAAAGAAGAAAAAAACGGCAGGTTACAACACTTTTTTTGTTTGTTTTTCTTCTTTGTAATTATTTGTTTGGTCCGAAATATCGTGTTTATTGTCACGACTCGAGTTGGCTTTGTCCGCGGCGTAACCGTCTTTAAATAAATACTTTTTGAAATGTCTATGGGAAAAATGCACTGGGAATCATTTCCTGGGCCTGGCGTCGTCATGAAAGGGGGCGGGACTGCGGCGCTCTACAGAGCACGCACATCCACCAACTAAAGGTGCCAGGTGCTGGGGCTGAGGTAAATAATAGAAAAGAAAGTAAGGTCCGCACACTGGACTGAGCTCCAAAAGCTTAAGGTTTTATTTTCTCACCACAGGGGACATGACGTTTCCAGCCTCACGGCGTGAGCGTCTGATGAAGAGCCGTGAGGCTCGAAACGTCCACCGTCTGAGCCTGTAGATCCACACAGTCAATTCATGCTTCTGACAGTAATATTATATATGCTGTCTTTTCTGAATAATCTTTTGTGTATTCTCCCATGCTTGCTCCAGTGCTTGGAGAGAGCCATGAAGTTTGCTTTTGAGGAGTTCCACCTGTGGTACCAGCTGGCCCTGTCGCTGATGGCCGCTGGGAAGTCGGCGCGGGCCGTCAAGGTTCTCAAGGAGTGCATCCGCCTCAAGCCGGACGACCCCACCATACCCCTGCTGGCCGTCAAACTGTGTATAGGACCCCTGCACTGGGTAAGAAGAATCCGCCCAGCTCATAACTGTCACTGTTCATACACAGCCTGTATCAAATTTAACTAAATATCCTAAGCGATGCAGAGCCTCATCCCTGACAGAATAGCCAGAGTCTTCTAATTTATTAACACAGTTGTCAGTTGTTCTATTACGTGATTTCAAAAATGGTGTATGGGACTTTAAGGACGTTGTGAATACATTTTTCACACTATCAGAGCATATCCGTGGTCATAACATGGACATACCTAACATTAGATACAAAGATATATAAAGGCCCTAAAAGGCCAATCTTAATTACTTTGTGTCAAACTAAAATGTACTGCGTGATGATGTACATAGACCCTTAAAAATATACATTCTGAGCACCTCCATTTTAATGCAATTTACAAAGGAGAATTTTACTTGAATTTCATTGGCTATCGCCTAATTGCCCACTATCGCCGAACGACGTCGCCCAAAAGATGAATTATTTGTATCTTTTCGGCCGACGTTCCTCCGCCCACTTTTCGACCATGGCCTGTTCGCCTGCTATCGTCGCCGGTAGTCGCCGGGTCCCATAGACAAATAATGCACGGAAAATTCGTCTGGCTGTCGCCCGCTGTAAGAAGTGAGGCGTATTCCACAGAATTGCTTTGTTTATTGTTATTTCAGATATCATTAGATTTGTCTGCTTATCTTAAATCCATTGCCAGGGCTACCAAAACAATATCCACCGGGGGGGGGGAACCATGCCTGGTGTAGCCAGCCACAGCCAGAATGTTGCCGGTTCGATCCCTTGAGCCAGCAGAATCAATCAGGGAATGGACATAAATGTACAATACTCAATCTCCTTCTATACCTGCCATTGAAGAGTCCTTGAGCCCCAAATTCTCTGATGTAAATTGCATTCAAATAGAGGTGCTCCGATCGATCGACCACCGATCGGTGATCGGCCGATTTTCACTCGGATGTTTTACCATTTCATTAAGTGGTATAAAATTCAATCAGATGTATAGCATAACATCGTTTTGCATCTTTGTGATGGGCCTAAACATTCTCCCCTTCCTCGCCACACATAATTGGAACAGTTTTAACATGGGTTTCGACATATTAATTTTGGAAATATTCAAATTGTCCCCTTACAAGATCGGTATCTGCCGATTGTGAGAATAATTTAGATTGCCAAGAAAAACAATTTCCTTGTTCCTTGTAGATGTTCAGCTAAAAGATGTGCCAACGATGACAGGGACTCCTTGACAGCTGAATGGAGATCTGAGCAATCACCTTTTGTGCTGTGATGAGTCACTTGTCCCCAGACGGAGGCAAGCTCCTTGTGTGGGCGACGGCGGTACAAGTGGTCACTGGGTGGTCTGATGAGCGCGAGAGCACTCTTATGTTGCAAACTCCACAGACCAGCCACTGCATCTTAAATAGACATCTCACGAATGGCTGTCAACAGAACAAAAGAGGGACAAACTGCACACTCTGGCTCTATTGTAGATGCAAATGAACATGTTGTTATCACACCTTTATTATCTCATCATGTCTGAGTAATATTAAAAAGGTTCACTTACGTCTCTATAACCTAGAGTGTTTTTTATTTTTACTGATTTTGGTGAAAATATACTACGATTGAGAGTTGCACCAGGAAGTGGACTGAGGTCATTTTTGCTACCAACAGCACTGTAGAGATCCGTCTTCATCTGGAAGTGGTGGTGGGGTGACTTTGTGGTGTGTTTCTACTCCTCTTCCCCCTCTCTCTCTCTCTCTCTCTCTCTCTCTCTCTCTCTCTCTCCGCCCCACAGTTGGATGAGGGAGAGTGTTTTGCCAAGATGGTGTTAGACATGGGGGACAAAGCAGCGGAGTTCAGAGCCAAAGGATATCTGGCCATTGGCCTGGTCTACAGCCTCAAGGCCACTGACGGTAAGTCGCGAGTGGATGTTCGTCCACTTAACCTAAGTCGTACCAGCAAATGGCCTTCCTAAATGCACGGGCAGACATCCACCAATTGCCTGCTCGTGCCTTGTTATCTGATAAAGGATCATGATTTTATTACGCCAGGGCCACAGTAAATATAAAAATAGTGGATCTACAAGCTCACATTTGACACTAATATCTATATTATGTGTCTGTCTCGCTCTTTCTCTCTGTAGCATCGTTGCGAGGCACACAGGAGGACTACCAGAGGAAGGCTTTAGGAGCCTTCCAGAGGTTGGTGGCGAGACATTCTGCCCTTTCTTTCTTTGAATCACAAAATGAAAAAACGCATTTTCACAAACCATTGTCGACCAATCCTATCAGTGTAATGCATTTTATCTCTATATCTCTCTCTGTGTGTGTGTGTGCGTGCTCTCTCTCTGTGCGTAGAGCTCAGAGTCTGTGTCCTACCGACCATTTAGCAGCGTTCTACCTGGCCCTGCAGCTGGCTGTGTCTAGACAGGTAATAACAAACACCTCTTCGTCACGTTACATCAGACTGCTTATTTATACATCACATGGAAAGGGGTTTAACTTGTTTGTGTGACTCTGTCTGCACTAATGTGTGTGTGTGTGTGTGTGTGTTAGATTCCCGAGGCGCTGGGCTATGTCCGCCAGGCTCTGCAGCTCCAAGGAGATGATGTGCACTCCCTCCACCTCCTGGCCTTGCTGCTGTCGGCCCAGAAGCACTACCACGATGCTCTCAACATTATAGAGATGGCCCTGTCCGAGTACCCCGAGAACTTCAAGTACGTCAATGGCCTTGGACTTAGATGTAGATCAGGGTTCCCCAATAGGCAGCCCGCGGGCCATGTGCGGCCTGCGGAGCGCCCCCTTGTGGCCCCTGGAAGAATTGTTTTTAAAATGTCTGGGGGGTCCCAGGCATAAATGGCATTTAATGGGGGTCAGTAGCCTATGCATGTCAAACTGGGCATCCTTTTCAAATGGGGTCTTGCCCTGAAAATGAATTTTCAGGGCAAGACCTTGACCTTGCGCGTGCAGACTCGGCCCCCAGCCTGGTACCCTATTCAAAATATAGCCCTTGAGGAAAATTAATTGGGGAACCCTGATGTAGATATTAGTGATGCATAATATAATCGGTAGCATATCAAAATCGGCCATAAAAATGTCCTATCGTTATCGGATCAGTCTCTAAATAATCCAGATTATTTTCACAGATATTGTCAATTGATGACGCAATAATAATAATGTCAATGGCGTCAATGGCTCTGTCGCTTTTGTTTTGTGTATTTCTAATGTTTGAAGGCAGCATAATCCTAAATAATATCAGAATCAGTCAGAATTGGTATCAGCAGATCATGTCCCTGCAAATAATCGTGCTCCCGTAGTAGATATGTTGACTTAACCTACTTGACCACGGAATAGTTTTCTCCTTTTTACTTGAATCTGATCAATGCCCTGGGAAAAAATGGGGGGAACTGTGCGGCCACGATAATCCATTCTATAGTTATGGGCAGTTGAATGTGGCTTGTTTTCGCCTCAACCCACCAGAAAGCCAGATTTATTTTTATAAATCTTTTAGCATTATCCTAAACTAGCTGGAAAATGTTGTCATCACATGATTTCTGGGTGTACACTTCTTCGTTGATCTTGGGATCATTCACAGGCTGCCGTAGAGCGTCTCTACCGTAAAACCACTGAAAACACACCGTGACGAGAATCTCGTCATGGGCAATGTGAGCCTTGGAAGAACAGGCAATGAGTTAATCCTAGTTCGTGACCCTCAGTCTGTTGTACACTAAGGTGAAGTGTTCTCCTCCAGTCTGTTGTACACTAAGGTGAAGTGTTCTCCTCCAGTCTGTTGTACACTAAGGTGAAGTGTTCTCCAGTCTGTTGTACACTAAGGTGAAGTGTTCTCCAGTCTGTTGTACACTAAGGTGAAGTGTTCTCCAGTCTGTTGTACACTAAGGTGAAGTGTTCTCCTCCAGTCTGTTGTACACTAAGGTGAAGTGTTCTCCTCCAGTCTGTTGTACACTAAGGTGAAGTGTTTTCCTCCAGTCTGTTGTACACTAAGGTGAAGTGTTCTCCTCCAGTCTGTTGTACACTAAGGTGAAGTGTTCTCCTCCAGTCTGTTGTACACTAAGGTGAAGTGTTCTCCTCCAGTCTGTTGTACACTAAGGTGAAGTGTTCTCCTCCAGTCTGTTGTACACTAAGGTGAAGTGTTCTCCAGTCTGTTGTACACTAAGGTGAAGTGTTCTCCTCCAGTCTGTTGTACACTAAGGTGAAGTGTTCTCCAGTCTGTTGTACACTAAGGTGAAGTGTTCTCCAGTCTGTTGTACACTAAGGTGAAGTGTTCTCCTCCAGTCTGTTGTACACTAAGGTGAAGTGTTTTCCTCCAGTCTGTTGTACACTAAGGTGAAGTGTTCTCCTCCAGTCTGTTGTACACTAAGGTGAAGTGTTCTCCTCCAGTCTGTTGTACACTAAGGTGAAGTGTTTTCCTCCAGTCTGTTGTACACTAAGGTGAAGTGTTCTCCAGTCTGTTGTACACTAAGGTGAAGTGTTCTCCTCCAGTCTGTTGTACACTAAGGTGAAGTGTTCTCCTCCAGTCTGTTGTACACTAAGGTGAAGTGTTCTCCTCCAGTCTGTTGTACACTAAGGTGAAGTGTTCTCCTCCAGTCTGTTGTACACTAAGGTGAAGTTGGAAACACTGTGCAGAGGACCAGAGGAAGCTCTGCTCACCTGTAAACACATGCTGCAGATATGGAAGAGCTTCTACAACCTCACCAACCCCAGGTATGCACGCACGCACACACACACACACGCTGACGGACACACACACACACACACACACACACACACACACACACACACACACACACACACACACACACACACACACACACACACACAACTTTATATTGCTGCAGTATTGTGTGCTGACTCCAAAATGTGTGTGTGTGGTCTCTCTCTCTCTCTCTCTCTCTCTCGCAGTGACTCAGGGCGTGGCAGCAGTCTCTTGGACAGAGCCATCGCAGACAGACGCCAACTCAATGCCATGACCCTGCCTGACTTCAGCGACCCTGAGACCGGTAGGCGGGCGGGCGCACACACACACACACACACACACACACACACACACACACACTCTCATTCCATCATAAACCAGTAACCGTTCTTTTTGTTTGGTTTATCAAACTATAGTTCTCTATGAGTTCAATCGTTGGTATTGTTTTGTTCTTTTGCATCTTCATTCTGGATGGTTCTCAAGGTTGTTGGGGGGCCTTTTAAAACGAAACAAAAACATCATTGCAGAAATATTTCCTTTGTCTTTCTGTGACTCTCCTTCCCATTGTCTTCCCTCTTTCAGGGTGAGAGCCATTGATTCTCTGTTTCCGTGCTTTCACTGAACCTGTTATTAATGTCAGCCCTGTTGTTTTGCTCTCTGTTGTACTCCTTAGTCTCAGGCTCCTCCTCCTCCTCCCACTCCTCCTTCGAGTTCCCCTCCCCCTCCTCCTTCTTCGGCTTCTCCTCCCCGCTCGCCTCCCACTCCCCCCCGCCCACCCTCTCCTCCCCGATCCCTTCGCCCATCGACCCGCTCCCCACACCCAGCTCCTGTACCATATTCTCCCCGCTCCCCTTACCCGGCTACCCGCATCCCTTAGCCTTCTCCACCACCTCTTCCCCACTCCCCACACCACCTCCTCCCTCTGACCCTCCACCCGCTCTGCCTCCTTCCTCCCCCCACCCAACACCACCTCCTCCTCCTGCACCCACTCCTCCCTCTCAGGCTCCTTCCCTCAAGGCTCGGAATCAGCCCTTTTGTGACCACGTCCCTCGATGCCAGCTCGGGAGCAAGTGTAATGCACCGCCCGCACCTGTCCTGATATAGCATGGTGTGGCGAGTGCCTCGTTCCCCGGCCACTTAACGGAGCTTGTTTGTGTGTTTGCGACCTCACCGGCGTGGCGGGAATAGATGCCTCTTTGTTTTAAAACGAATGACCTCACAAATTTGGTATAATACCATTAGGAGCCGTCCCTTAACTTGACTAACCCCACTTAGAGTTGAAGCGGTGATGGTGTGAAGCTGGACTGACTTGCACTAACCTAAACAATAAAGGCTGTGAGACACGGGCAACGTTTTGAGGCAGTGTGCCTGTGAAATGCTGTGTCAACAGTGACTTTCTTTGTCGGTATGTCGCTGTGTAATCAAAATTGAATTGAACATGTTGATGTAATCGTGTTGGAACAGTTTTACAACCTTAAGGCTTGTTTATCAATGTATCAATATCAATTTAACCGCTGCCATGTACAATTACAATTTAGGCCTTTAGCAGGCACTCTTATCAAGGGCGACTTTAGAAGCCAATGGCGTGAGGCCGTGAGCCCTATAGTCAACAAAGGTGTAAATAGTCACATCCAGTAAGCAGAGTGAAAAGAGAACAGTGTAGTGTTTCAAAGAGAAAGATACCAGGTAAAGGATACCACCAGGTAAACATCAAACCTAGCATTTGTTTGCACAGTATGTAGTTTTGCTTCTGCATTGGACTGTCACTGTCTCACACATTAGCAGCCAGGTATGAATTAATTCTTGTGTTTATCTTATTTTGAAGACCCACAGGAACGAATGCTGTGTGGCTTGGCGCAGGGTCATCTTTTCTTTCACTCAGATTTGAAATCGCGATCGAATCCGAGATACAATGTATTTTTTGTTTACATTGAGGCGGATGGAGACGGAGTTTTCACTTCCGGTTAATTTCCGGTTGCATCCGTCCGTCGCCTAGCAACCTAGAACCATTCATATGTTGGCGAAGCGCGCCATCTATCGTAAACCACTGACCGATGTGTTAAAGAAAGGTGACAACCTTGTGAATGCGAATAAAACCGCTTGGAACAGAGGAACCTTGGTTTAAATAAAGCAAATCTTATTCAGCTTCAAGCAATAGAATTTAGACTTTGAACGTTACGTGGACGATACAACATAGCGCCAGCCTGTGTCTGAACAGAGGTCTGATCCAAACCTTATGCAATTCATGATCATGAAAAAAAAATCTCAGCAGACCTTTTGTTTTTCATTTTCTTGTCTGTCCCAGTTGTCAGTTCTAATCCAAGGTCCATCGTTAATCTAATTTGCCTCAAGATGAGGCCCCCTCGTGTCATTTGGGACAAGTCATGTGGTTCCAGATGTCTTCGATCAGCCTGTATGGTTCAAATATCTGCGTGTGCAAAATGTGGGACTCAATGCATTTCTGCCTGGGGTCAGACAGTGGACGTGGAATTTGAGATGGATGGCGTTCTAGACTCGTTCATCCAAACGTATGAAAGTTGGCGTTCACGCTGGCTTCTGCGTCCTCTCCCCTCACCCCCCCCTCTCCCTTTATTTTCCTGTTATTTTCGTTTATATTACGGCCCTTTCCCTCCCTGTGCACCTCAGTTCCTTCAGGCTCTCTCTCTCCCCTCCCGGTAACCCCGCTTCTTCACACCACATTCCTGTTGCCACGTCTCCCACAAAGCTGCTTGTATTTCAGGAAAATGAATATTGATCCAACTAAAAGGTCACCGTACGGTGGCGGGCGCGGCGGTACACATTCCCGTCACCAGCATCGAAAGCAAGCTGAATAAAGAGATGAAGTCTCAAATGTTTTGCAGAGTAATATCTTATTTATTTTCAAAGGAGAAAACTAAACGCTTACTATCCGCCAGGACGTAATCTACAGCATAGAAGCGGATTTTCTTTCACTTCTCTCCCTCTGATTTCCCCTGAGTCAGATGCATTACTTTAACCCATTTAGACCTGCCGTAACCTATACGTTGTTATAGAGCACCGAAGTCTGACGTCACTTTCAGCAGAGGGCGCCAATACACAGGTTCATGTATTTTTGAGTGGTGTAAACCACTCCTACAACTGGCTTTGTTGTGCAGAAAAAATGAGCATGGTTGCTATGTTCACCCTGTTCACCTGGGTGTGATTTCATACAACTGGCTTTGTTAGTGCAGAAAAAATGAGCATGGTTGCTATGTTCACCCTGTTCACCCGGGTGTGATTTCATTACGTCAGACATGATTTCATTACGTCAGACAGGCCTTACACCAGGGTGTGATTTTTATTTTAGTTGCATTGAGATCCCCATAGGTTGATTTTAGGTCGCTTTATATAAGAACTGTGTTTGAAAAATAAACCGACCACCCCAGCCTTTCTGTCAGGGTAGTGGCTGTGTCTTAATGATGTCCATTCATATTTGATACAGCCAGTTTCTGGAGAAAATGGAATTAATGTGGCCGCAAAAGCCTTGAAACTACATATGAAGGCAATGTCGCTGCTAATATACGTCACGCCCAGCTGTCAACACATTGCGTTCCTGAGATTCCTCGTTGACGTAAGCTCAGCTGGTGGTGGCTCGACTCGTACTAACCACGAGACATTAAAAATCAATAAAATAAACGTAATTAACATTCAGTTTCTGTTGTGCGACGGGCAGATGCAGCCACCCGCCTATACCGGAAATGTAGTCTCTGGGTTGTTTCACTCGTTTCTAACGCTTTTTTTGTTACTCTTTGGGTATATTTGTACATTTCCACCTTCAGTCGACGCTTCATATCCATATGAGTGAAAAGGCCGGGGTGATCGGTTTATTTTTCAAACACAGTTCTTATATGAGGCGATCTAAAATCCCCCTATGGAGATTACAATGCAAATAAAAAGTAGACGAACCTGTGGATTGACGCCCTCTACTGACAGTGACGTCAGGACTTCGGTGCTCTATACCTTTCATGCCGGGTCTCATATCGCAACATAATGTTTTTTCTTTTTTCCTTTTTCTTTTAAAGAATTTCAAGGTTTTCAGGTTTTAGAATGCGTTTTTAGAGTCGACCTCGGGTCTAAATGGGTTTAACAGTTCCAGTATGTCACTTTACTATCGTTTGTATTGTTTTTTTTACCAAAAGCTGACACATAGTAGCTACATGCAAAAGCCATGTACTACTGCACCTTGCATACCACGTCAATCACCATATTCCAGATGGAATATCCCCCTTATTTAAAATGGTTTGCAGGTATGCCTTCTCTCCCACAAACCAATGTTAATTTTGACAGCAAATTTGTATTTTGTTTTAGTCATAGTCTTTTGAATAAAATGTAGTTTTAGTCCAATTATAGTAATCTGAAATGTTTTCCTTTTAGTCTAGTTTTAGTTGACTAATTACAGTTGGAGGCCATCGATATTGTCCTTTTCTTTTTGTTGAGGTTTGCGTGATCTGCGCAAAAGGACAGTTAACCCATTTTGGGCGGGAACCCCTTTTGGTGTTTTAAACATTGTTATAATTTAGCTATTGAAAAATAGCAGATCTACAAGCTCATAGCGCGCCACCGAGTGGCGCGCTACGAGCTTGTAGGTCTGCTATTTTTGAAAAATCGTGAAAATATTTATTTCAGAAAAGGATTTAGAAGGATTTTTTTTAAATTGAGGTCAGGCCTAAATGGGTCAAATGATAAGGGACAATATCGGTGGCACCCAACTGTACATTTGATTTAATCGACCTGAAATGTATTTTGGCAGGCCTTGATGGTTTTGTAATGCCTGATTTATACTTGGCTGTGTGCTGAAAATAGTCCATCTACATTCTACAAGCTCACAGCGCGTCACAGATCTGCTATTTCCAGAGTGTGACACCCACGTTCAACCAAGCATAAAATGACTCGTCATAGTTATTCTGGAAGATCTCTTCTCCATTAGTCTCCATTACATTTTAGTCCACATTTTATTTGTTGACGCAATTGTCCATATATTTAGTTAATTTTTGTTTTGCTTTGATTTAGTTTTCTTTAGTGGAAAAAAAGGTAGCCGACAAACTTTTTTTTTTGTCATTGTTTTAGTCGCCGAAATTAACACTGCCACAAACCAATATCAATGTTTTCTTTTCACGCGTATCCCTCTCAATCTCTCTTTCTCATTAACAATCATGTTTCCCTTTTTTGTTTTTGTCCTTTTCCCCTTTCCTTACATCCATCCGATTTCAAGGCGACTTTCAGGAAGCTAACAATCTTGGTCTTTACGCCATGTTTTCAGTTTGTAAGTAGCCATCTTAACGCTTATCCATCTGACCACCTGATCCATAAGAGTTCCCTCCATAGATCCCTGTCCTTCCTTTTTTAGGATTCAGATATATGTAGTGTCTGGATGAAAACCTATATCGTAGCCGTCGGGTGGAAACCTCACGTGTCGTTTTCAGGATTCAAATCCAGAAGCAGCTAAAATAGCCGATCTACAAGCTCAAAGCGTGCCGGAGCCTCGATCTACTAGCTAGCCGCACCTACAAGCTACAAGCTACAATCCGATCTACAAACGCTACAAATGCGCTATGATATCTAATGTGTTGGAGCTTGTAGTTCAGCTATTTTTGCTACTTTTGTGTGACACTGTAGTATGAATTTACGAGAAAAAAATATGTGGAGATTGAAGGTTTCTGCATGACCGCAACGATATACTGTACAAGTGTACATATATCTCCTGCTTTAACTTGATGTCATCGTTCTCCCCTGTAGCCCTTTTTTTTCCTTTACAGCAGACATTATGTGCCTCAGCTTGTTTACGGTCAAGGAATACACCACAGATAGAGCCTAAATGTAGTGAAGACTCTCCCCCTGAAATTTGTTTGTTTTAAAGAGCCTATATGTAAAATAGTTCTGCAGATGAACGACCCGACCGTTTTATGAAATTACAGTTGGGTGCCACCGATATTGTCCCTTATCATTTGACCCATTTCGGCCTGACCTAAAAATTAAAAAAAATCCTTCTAAATCCTTCAGTTTTCCGAAATAAATATTTTCACGATTTTTCAAAAATAGCAGACCTACAAGCTCGTAGCGCGCCACTCGGTGGCGCGCTATGAGCTTGTAGATCTGCTATTTTTCAATAGCTAAATTATAACATAATGTTTAAAACACCAAAAGGGGTTCCCGCCCAAAATGGGTTAACTGTCCTTTTGCGCAGATCACGCAAACCTCAGCAAAAAGAAAAGGACAATATCGATGGCCTCCAACTGTAAGTAGCTGGGAAGTAAGTATAGCTGTAGTTCCCACGCAGCTGAGGCACGATAGCATGCACGAGCTAAGCCAAAACATGCATGTTCTCAAGCAAGTAACGGTAGTAGTAGTAACAAGGCAAATGTGTACAATGTACATTTGATTCGTTAATGCTTTGCGTTGGTGTGTTGGGGGGGAAAACATGCTTCTAGGAGTTGAAAAATATGCAGACAAGCAATTTCCTTTTGTATGGGGGACACCCAATGGCACAAGTGAAAGCAGCCTATTTGAACAATATACTGTACACTTTGTGGCACCAGCACTTGCATCCATGTATGGCACCAGCACATGTATGCATTCTCCCTGTCTCAGCTATTTGACTGGCTTACTGACTGACTGGAAAGCTGCTTCAATGGCTGGCTGCAAGACTGACTGGTTTCAAACCCATTAAAACCGGGAAAGCATCTGTGTCATTTTAGATTTTTTTTTTGCGTTGGCTATTCAAAAATAGCAGATATACAAGCTCACAGCGTGTCACTTTATGCGCACTGCAAGCTTTTCCATCTGCTATTAGTGTGAGAACTAATTGAGAAGGCATTTGTAGAATCGACCTCAGTATTAATGGGTTCATGGCTGGCTTGCTGGTTGACTAGTTCGGTACCTGAATGGCTGCTGGCTGACATACTGATTGACTGACTTGACTGTCTCACTGATTGCCTAGCTAACGGTCTCGGTGGCTACAATATCGCCTGGCTTCTTCCGTCTGTGTGGCTGGCCTGACTGTCTCCGGATAATGAGAGGCATGGAATCGACTGGCTGTTCTGACACCCTCGTCCCCTCACACTTGACAGTCCCATGCACCTTATTTCCTGTTTTGATTAAAGTACTAGTTGTTCTCGCTCGTGCTCATATGCACGTGCACACGCCTGTGTGTGGGGAAAGCTTGTAGGAAGGGGGTGGGACACGAAGAGAAATAAAGAAATTTAGAGAGGGAGAGAGAAAGCGAGAGAGATAAAGAGAGGGATCGATGAGGGGCCTCGAATGAACACGGCGTCCCTTCAGATGAAGTCGATAAGCTGCCAGCGCTCTGGAGAGGACACATCCACGGTGGAAGGAGCGATATTGACCCACGTGTATGAAATGTCAGCCCTTCCAACCACACCCTCTGTATCTCTGCACACACCTCTCGCTCTCTCTCTGTCTCCAAATGTTTTTCCGATAGGATTATGCGACACAGGGGTCTTCAACTATTCGGCAGGGACCCCCACTACATATTGTATACAATTGTGTCGCAGGTTCTACTTTTCCATGCATTTCATAGATTAAAAAATAAACAAACGAGAAAAAAAGTTCCTACGTGGTAACTCTGAGGTTTAGGGACCTACGGGTCCCTAGCCTCGGAAACCCAGACGTTTTTATTTCCAGGGAGGAAAAAAAAGTCTGGGTCCGAGTCCACTTCAATTCGGCATAGAGTAGTGCAAACATCACTCACTCTCTGCTGATTTCTGATCGTCTGCACCTTTGTTAAATTGACACGCAAACATACACACACACACACTCCTCTCACACTCTGTCGCTCTAATTAATTAATCTCATGTCTAGCAGCTGCGCATAGTTTCTGCCGGCGGATCCTGCCGGGAGCTGCCTATGCCATTAAAAAGCATAGGTGAGTTCCAGGCTAACGGGTCCCAGACCCACTGTTGAAAACCACCAACCTCCCGTCCATTACGACCTAGTCGTAATGGATTTAAATCGAATGTAGGTTGTGGTGAACGGGCGTAAAGTTTAGCTTGCAGTTGATCTGAAAAGCAGGTGAAACCGTGTGTAGCTTGTGCGTGCTTCTCCATCACTTACACATCCCAGTGCACACTTTGAATTCTCCCTGTACTCATTTGTTTTCCATGTAAATTGAGGCCACGGCGCTGTGCAAGTGGAAAGCCACCCACACAAACCCATGGTATAGATTGTAATTGTATAGATTGTCGGTTAGTAGCACATCATCACAGAGTCACTCCACATCACTAATCCTGCTAGCAGCCTGTGTTCCTACTGATCCCAGTACAGTGTGATGCTGTGTGTATATAAATATGCATGGTGAATGGATGTAGGACTTGATCTAGTCTGGTAGTTCCATGGTTATCATGTTTTGTGCTGTGAGTTGTGGGACAATGCTAACTTGATTCTTAGGCTGTGGTGGTATGGAAGTACCACCAGGCGGCCATCTTAATAACTGATCTCTCTCTCTCTGTCTATTTGCCTGTTCCTCTGTTCACCCCTTGTGCCCTGTCATACTATTTTCTCTCTCTCTCTCTCTCTCTCTCTCTCTCTCTCTCACACACACACACACACACACACACACACTCTTATCTCTCTTATCTCTCCATGTCTCGGTCCTCATCCATCGTCCCCGTTCTATCCCATCTCCCTTTCTCTCCGTCTCTGTACACCACTCTTGTCTTTCTCCTCCTCTGTCCCGTCTGTCCGTGTCTCTGACTGCCTGTCTGTCCTCAGGTTCGGTCCATGCTACGTCCATAGCAGCCAGTCGTGTGGAGCAGGCTCTCTCGGAGGTGGCCTCCTCCCTGCAGAGCAGCGCTGCCAAACACGGCCCCCTGCACCCCTGGATGACTCTGGCCCAGATCTGGCTGCATGCAGGTAGGCCTTTCATCTACGAGGCAGGGCGTAAAGGCAGGGGTTCTCAACCCGTTGGTCGCGACCCCTCGGGGGGTCGCCAAATTATTTTAAGGGGTCCCCAAATTATTTTCAAAAAAAAAAAAGAAAAAAAATATATTTTCACGATTTTTCAAAAATAGCAGACCTACAAGCTCGTAGCGCGCCACTCGGTGGCGCGCTATGAGCTTGTAGATCTGCTATTTTTCAATAGCTAAATTATAACAATGCTTAAAACACCAAAAGGGGTTCCCGCCCAAAATGGTTTAAGGTTATTGTAGCAGTCAATTTATATTGGGGGTCGGGAGGGGGCGGGGGTCCCGAGACATTGCCAAAGCATTTCCGGGGGTCCCCGGCCAAAAACGTTGAGAACCCCTGATCTACGAGACAGGGCGTAAGGCCTCAATTTGAAACTGAACTGGTTGGCTGTAAAAATGTATAGTAGCAGCAGAAATATACGTTTTTTTTAGAATGATAATACCTAAACATCAATCATTAATTCTACATATTTACATGTAGAACGTCTTTCACGCTGTTTCACAAATCGCAGATTGGGAGTTGGCCGAAACAAAAATGTTCAGTCGTGAGATTAGTTTTTGCTTTAATCCCTAGTGGGCACCCATACAGTTGGAGGCCATCGATATTGTCCTTTTTCTTTTTGCTGAGGTTTGCGTGATCTGCGCAAAAGGACAGTTAACCCATTTTGGGCGGGAACCCCTTTTGGTGTTTTAAACATTATGTTATAATTTAGCTATTGAAAAATAGCAGATCTACAAGCTCATAGCGCGCCACCGAGTGGCGCGCTACGAGCTTGTAGGTCTGCTATTTTTGAAAAATCGTGAAAATATTTATTTTATAAGGATTTAGATGGATTTTTTTAAATTTTGAGGTCAGGCCTAAATGGGTCAAATGATAAGGGACAATATCGGTGGCACCCAACTGTATAAATACATACATCCACCCCCACCAACACACGTGTGTCTTATTCGCTGCAGACGCTACACATTCATGCACTCACTCTGTGCATACAGTCATTTGACAATCCAGACATACAGTGCACACGTAGTGTGTGTGCGTGCGTGCACAGTGTCTTTGCTCGTAGTGTTACAGAAGCCTCTATCAGCCTGCATGAACACCAATGCACGGCAAGAAACTTGTGTTGTGAAAGGCTCTTTTCAGCTCTGTACTTTGAACAGCACGTACACAACTGCAGACATCTGCACAGACACGTAATCGAGCGACGTGTGTGTGTGTGTGTGTGTGTGTGTGTGTGTGTGTGTGTGTGTGTGTGTGTGTGTGTGTGTGTGTGTGTGTGTGTGTGTGTGTGTGTGTGTGTGTGTGTGTGTGTGTGTGTGTGTGTGTGTGTGTGTGTGTGTGTGTGTGTGTGTGTGTGTGTGTGTGTGTGTGTGTGTGTGTGTGTGTGTGTGTGTGTGTGTGTGCATGCGCGCACAGGGAGAGAGGTTGTTTGTGTTCATATTTATCTCTCTAGCTGGTAGCTACATCCTGTCGGGGACAGTCATTTCCTGCCTGGCGACAAAGCTAATGAAATCATCCAATCAGTGGCCAGATAGATAAGACAGCCGGGCTAGACAACACAACACGGTCACCTGCTGCTCAATCTGCTCTCTTCTCTCCTCCCCCTCTGTGTCATCAGTCAATCATCCAATCAGTGGCCAGATAGATAAGACAGCCGGGCTAGACAACACAACACGGTCACCTGCTGCTCAATCTGCTCTCTTCTCTCCTCCCCCTCTAGACAACACAACACGGTCACCTGCTGCTCAATCTGCTCTCTTCTCTCCTCCCCCTCTAGACAACACAACACGGTCACCTGCTGCTCAATCTGCTCTCTTCTCTCCTCCCCCTCCTAGACAACACAACACGGTCACCTGCTGCTCAATCTGCTCTCTTCTCTCCTCCCCCTCTGTGTCATCAGTCTAGACAACACAACACGGTCACCTGCTGCTCAATCTGCTCTCTTCTCTCCTCCCCTAGTCAACACAACACGGTCACCTGCTGCTCAATCTGCTCTCTTCTCTCCTCCCCCTCCTAGACAACACAACACGGTCACCTGCTGCTCAATCTGCTCTCTTCTCTCCTCCCCCTCTGTGTCATCAGTCTAGACAACACAACACGGTCACCTGCTGCTCAATCTGCTCTCTTCTCTCCTCCCCTAGTCAACACAACACGGTCACCTGCTGCTCAATCTGCTCTCTTCTCTCCTCCCCCTCCTAGACAACACAACACGGTCACCTGCTGCTCAATCTGCTCTCTTCTCTCCTCCCCCTCTAGACAACACAACACAACACGGTCACCTGCTGCTCAATCTGCTCTCTTCTCTCCTCCCCTAGACAACACAACACGGTCACCTGCTGCTCAATCTGCTCTCTTCTCTCCTCCCCCTCCTAGACAACACAACACAGTCACCTGCTGCTCAATCTGCTCTCTTCTCTCCTCCCCCTCTGTGTCATCAACACAACACGGTCACCTGCTGCTCAATCTGCTCTCTTCTCTCCTCCCCTAGACAACACAACACAGTCACCTGCTGCTCAATCTGCTCTCTTCTCTCCTCCCCCTCTGTGTCATCAGTCAATACTAGACGGGAACAATGCAAGGCGGGAATGTTATGACCCACCCTGTCATGCAATACCCAGAGAGGCCATACCGGTCTGTCTGTCTGTCTGTGCACCTTTTGTGTCCATACATGGAGTTCTGTGTCAGTGGTGGAAAAGCAATCTTTTTTCTCTCCAAAGAGTATCAATACTGCAAATGTAGAAATACTCCGTTACAAGTAAATGGCCGGAATTCCAAATTTACTTGAGTGAAAGTAAGAAAGTATTGGTATCAAAAATCTTTTAAAAATAGCAGATCTACAACGAACGGCGTTCATGTATATAACAAGTTGAGATAAGGTAAAACATCCATTGGGGGGGTGTATATCTTTTTCTTTTAAATAATTTATATTTAATTAGTTTATCCAGGAGTATTCTTGAGGAGTGCAAAGCAACAAACACTTGGTGACGACAAGCTAAACTTCACCACCAGGGGATGCTATGTTATCTTAGTTATCTTGCTTTTTTAACCCATTAACACCAGGAAAGTGTCATTTATTTTATTTATGGCCTCGGGTCTTAATGGGTTGGCTTGATTTAAACACAGTGGTGTGTATGTTAAGTTTGTATTCATTTATTGTGCATTATGTTAAAAGGTTAGTCCATAAAATGCAAGATATCCTCAGAGCAACTGACGTGAGCCCAGTAGGGAAATGTTTTTTGAGGAAGCAGCCTCAGAACGGGAATGGTAGTAGACTGTTGCCATGTCTGCTTATTATAAGTACTGTAAGTGACTTTGGGCTTGTTTATCGCTTCTAAATATTGGTCATTTTTGGGCGTTTGTTTCTAAAGTGCAGTAGCATATTTGGGCTTCCTTCATAATGTATTCGTCAACTGACCCCCATCTGAAAATGATTTATGACACCAAATTCACGAATCAAATATTCCAAATAATTTTTCAAGACATCTTTTGAAAACGGATCTATAGCTGCTATTTTCTAATAACTTATTGAACTTATTGTACTCTGTTCTCTCGCAAAATCTGCCAACGCGGAGCTCTGTAATGCATGGCATGTACCGAAAATATTAGCTGTGGTTATTTGATGTGTTAAATGAGGAAACCGTCTTGTGGAAATGAACGTTTGGTCATAGTTCACACTGGGTCACCGACCACAATCCTCGTTTTATTGGCTGTATGTCGGCTTTATTAGCTCTGGGGAAATGGAATCACACACGTAATATAACACTGTGTTCCGTCTACCACTTCCTCTCTCTCTCCCTGGCTGTGTCTAGGCCTCCTGTTACAATTATTACATACTGGCCGAATCGCAAATATTTGAGATACCGTCTTGTCCCCCGAATATAAGACGACTCTGGTTTTAAGACGAGACCCATTTTTCAAGACTCATTTGTGGAAAAATATCATTGAATGTTAAATAGTCGAGTCCCCGATCATAACACGACACCTTTTTTTTTATATATATATATTTTTTCTATTGAAAAAAAATGTAGTCTTATATTCAGGCCAATAGGGTAACCGATACGTTTTGCATTATCATTTCAATGTTGACATTATGTTCATTACATTTTCAAACATTTGCAAAAAATAGTGGATCTACAAGATCACAATGTGTCTGTCTGAACAAACAGACGGGCACAACGGTCCTCCAACACTATCAGACAGACATATTGGCCGGAGCGGCAGTGTGCGACGTAGGTGTGGGGCCGCATCAGATTAGAAATCGCCAATCTACAACTAGCTCACACTAGCGTTTTTTTTTTGGGAATGTTTGAAAATGTATGGACATTTATTTTCAACATGGAAACGATTATGAAAGATAATTGTGATTCACTGACTTATTTTTTTCTTTGTGTGACTTCAAATTGAAATGCAGCGCCCGTCTCTCACTCTCTCTCTTCATCTCCCAAGTTAGAGAACTACTGATTTAGAAGGCATTTTGTAGAATCGTGCTCATGGGTTGAAGAAAAAATACCATGAGACATATTCTTTATTAACTCAAAAATGTCACGTCATATCATTACAATCATAGTGTTTTGCCAATTAGTTGGTGGGACCTGCTATTCTTTACCATTCTTGAACACATTCCCCACGTTACCTTAGGCGGTAACGTGAGGCTAGTGCCAGATAAGCAAAGCTCATCCGGCCGACCCGGAAGTGATTGCCCTCCATTGTCACGCCAGGCTCGCTCACGGCCATGATCTGCTGCTCGAACTATTATACATACAGTAGCGCAAGCTCTA